>NC_133328.1:407512723-407850223 GCF_042186555.1 Aquarana catesbeiana | reverse complement strand
AGCCACTTTGCAGGCATACTATAGACACCCCCTAGGCACGATATTTAAAGGAATATTTCATTTTTATTGTTTCACTTTAAGCATAAAAAAAATCACTGCTCCCAAAAAAACGGCCATTTAAAAAAAAAATGTTTGCATTGATACAGGGTTCCCCTTAATTTCCATATCAGACCCGAAGGGCCTGGTATGGATGTTAGGGGGACCCTTACGCAATTTTTTAAAAATTTTGGTTTGGGGTTCCCCTTAATATTCATACCAGACCCAAAGGGCCTGGTAATGGACTGGGGGATCCCATGCTCTTTTTTTCAATGAGTTTTATCTATATTGCTGCGACCCAACAATTCATTACAGCCGCGATCAGTTTTAGGTAACAATCTTTCCTTTAGAAATGTCATTTTGCTGTGGTACTGTTCTAAACACGGGAAAAATGCACCACTTTACAGGCATACTATAGACACCCCCCAGGCACGATATTTAAAAGAATATTTCATTTTTATTGTTTCACTTTAAGCATTAAAAAATCACTGCTCACGAAAAAACGTCCGTTTTTAAAAAACAAATTGCATTGATACATGTTCCCTGGGGCAGGACCCAGGTCCCCAAACACTTTTTATGATAATAACTTGCATATAAGCCTTTAAAATTAGCACTTTTGATTTTTCATGTTCGTGTCCCATAGACTTTAACGGTGTTCGCGTGTTCTACCAAATTTTTTTGTCTTCTCGCATGTTCTGCTGCAAACTGAACAGGAGGGTGTTTGGCTCATCCCTATTCAAGGGGAGAGAAGGGCCAGGAGTGCTGAAGAGGGACCCGAGAAGAAGAGAATCCATGCTGCTCTGTGCAAAACCACTGCACAGAGCAGGTAAGTATAACATGTTTGTTATTTTTAAAAAAACAAAACTTTAGTATCACTTTAATAAATATTTTGCTTAACTACTATATCAAATGCAGACACTCTCTCTTCTTATAAAACACAAAGATGTGAATGTGTTAAATTCGGCATTCTGTAAATTTATTTGGCAGGGTAAGAAACCTCAGATTGTATTTAAAAAGCTTTATCTGTCTGAAAAAGAGGGAGGGGTGGCCTTACCCAATACACGACTATACAATTTATCTTGTCCGATAAGACATGCTTTAGATCGGATAGTGGGTACATCCATGTTTTTAAACAGTGAGTTGGAATCAAATATGACAGTACTTTGGGATTTAATGACCCTTTTGCATTGTCCACCTGTGAAATTGCCTAAATTGAATCACCACAATGTCTTGATAAGAGATACAATAGTGGCATGGAGAGACATGGGAAAATATACGCAAAAATCTCTAT
Organism: Aquarana catesbeiana; assembly: GCF_042186555.1. Lineage (NCBI taxonomy): Eukaryota > Metazoa > Chordata > Amphibia > Anura > Ranidae > Aquarana > Aquarana catesbeiana. Next base: position 407,848,896 of record NC_133328.1, on the reverse strand, counting down.
ATTGTACAAAATATCACCTATTCCAATCCAGAATTCCCTACAGGGGAACAATGGCTTTTCATAGATGGGCAAATCAGGGTTTATTTTTAGCACCGATTTACCGACATTTTAGCGGCGCTATTCGGCCACTAGCGGGGCGGTTTTAACCCCCGCTAGCGGCCGAAGAGGGGTTAAATCCGCCTGCAAAATGCCGATGCATTACTAATCCTGCAATTCAGTGTGCTGTCACCTGTGGCAACCACGGCAGGCGATCGTGCCTATGGATTACAAATATGTCCAGCAATCTGCAAATGCTGGACATCTCTCACTGGCTTACAAATATTCCCAGCGCACTGCAAATGCTGGGAATTCTGAACTTTTGCTCCAAACTCCTGCATTATTCAGTAAAGTGTGCCTGGAAGTGTCTACTTTTGCCCGGGGTGATTGGGGTAAACCTGCGGGTGAGTGCGAGCGGGACTATGCTGAGATACAGTACCTGCCTGCGAGAATGTGTTTCCAGCGCGAAACCATGGCGCTGGTTCTCGGCGACAGGGTACTGTACATCTCGCGCTGGCTGCAATAGGAAAAACACATTTTCCTATTGCAGCGAGTGCAAGAGAGAATTCCCCTCCAAGAGTATACCAGGCCCTATGCTGAAAAAATGGCGTGGGGGTCCACCCCAAAATCCATACCAGACCCTTATCCAAGCATGCAGCCCGGCCGGTCAGGAAGGGGGGTGGGAACAAGCGAGCGCCCCCCCTCCTGAACCATACCAGGCTACATGCCCTCAACATGGGGGGTGGGTGCTTTGGGGTAGGGGGCGCCCTGCGGCCCCTCCACCCCAAAGCACCTTGTCCCCATGTTGATGAGGACAAGGGCCTCTTCCCGACAACCCTGGCCATTGGTTGTCGGGGTCTGTGGGCGGAGGGCTTATCGAAATCCGGGAACCCCCTTTAATAAGGGGGCCCCCAGATCCTGGCCCTCCACCCTCTGTGAATGAGTATGGGGTACATCGCACCCCTACCCATTCACCTGGGGGAAAAAAGTGTCAATAAAAAACACACTAGACAGGTTTTTAAAGTAATTTATTAGGCAGCTCCGGGGGTCTTCTTCCAACTTCCCTCTCCGGCCTCTTCTCCCGGGGTCTGGTTCTTCTCCTGCTCTCTGGCCTCTTCTCCTGCTGTCCGGCTCTTCTCCCAATCTCCAGCCTCTTCTCCCGGTCTCCGTCCTCTTCTCCAGATCTTCGGTTCTTCTCCCGCTCTCTGGTTCTTCTGACGGGCTCCTCTGCTATCTTCTGCTCTTTTGCTGCTCTTTTGCTAGCGGTGGCCCAGTCTTCCCAGTCGTCTTGTTCCCTCCTCCCATTTTTTTGGCGTAGGGTGTTCCCCATAAAATCCATACCATACCTAAGGGCCTGGTATGCCCTTGAAGGGGAACCCATGCCATTTTTTTATTTAAAATTTGGTGTGGAGTTCCCCCTCATGATCCCCAACTAGGATTGGCAGGGGGAAGGCCTCCTTGAACAACCCAGGGTCAGCCCAGCTGGGGGGGAGTTGTCGGGTGGAAGAACTGAGGAAGGAGTACTAGGCTGTCGGGACCTTTGAGGGATCTCCCCAGGCTGGGGGGTGACCTTGGGCCTGGGACTCGGGTGCAGGATGGAGTCCTTTAAGAACTTCTTGTGAAGGATCCAAACAGGAGGCACAGAGAGAAGTCAGAGAGGACAGCAGGAGCTAGTACTGTCAGCAAGTCTTCAGGAGAGAACCACCAGTTGCAGCCATGCTGGTGAGTGGCATGGGCAGTCAGGAGGACTAGAGAGGCATGCCAGAGAGGATTGAGAGGATACAGTCAGAGCTGGGTGTGAAGCCAGTGAGGGTTGCAATGTCATGGGCAGTGAAGTCAGGCAGCTGCAGCCAGGAGCTTTGGCAGGGCCTGAAGAGGACTTACTGGGAGCAGTAGTCCAGCAGAAGGACAGTAAGCATTAAAGAATTCCTATTTCTATTTTTGCTACATTAAAGGGGCGTGTGGTCCCTGCCTGCAAAGGGCAAGTTGCTTAGGCCTCCCTGAGTTAGTGTCTGGCTTAAACATGTGCTAGCTGTGCCTGAGAAGTAAGTGATGTGCTGGAGTGAGAGAGAGATATGGTCTGCAAGCAAGTGATGTGTTGGAGGAGACTGGAGTAACCGAATGTGTATAATTGTCCCAAATGATTTCTGTACAGTCAGTCAATTGTTCATTCCACTGGGCATCCCATAAATTCCCTTCCCCGTCCAAGTTAAATTCTCTCAATAAAATAAGAAAAACAAACATATGGACTGTTCATTGTCTCAAAAGTGACTGGGAGGTGGACGCCGGGCTGGGCAGGGTGACAGGTGGGCCACATCACTTAGCAGCCCTTATGGGGGTACCGCTACATGTATTATATATTTTTTTCTTTACATCTTAGATTTTGAACTGCTGTCTATTTATGAAAAACGTTTATAAGTAGAGTGAGTTGATGTGGTGAGATGAAATTGATGGTAAATTAAGTACTTTATATTGGAGCTTTGTGGATTGAATTTGTTTGGGGATGGGTTACAAAGTGATGGAGTTAGGAAAAGATCAGGATAATGATTAATATCTGATATTAGATGTATAATTGTATTATAGACACTGTGATCCCTCTTTTTATTGTCCAACATATTTGTTTGTTAATGTTTGTTTTTGTAAAGAAATTTTTTTGAAAAAAAATAATATAATGTTTGCAAAAAAAACAGTGGTGGTTGAATCATCCTCGGATTTGGAGGTCTAGTGGACTCCTTTGTACAGTACTATAGTCATCTTTATGCGCCTGTCCCCTCCTATGATGCGGAAGCCTTGGAGACATTTCTCTCCTCTCTTCCTTTCCCCTAATTATTGGAGAAGGAACAGAGCATATATGGAAGCTGATTTCTCTACAGAAGAAACAGACAAGGCTATACAAGTTTTTCCTCCTAGACTGCATTCTCTTTATAAACACTGCCTGACTTCCTCTATTCTCCCTGATTCCATGTTAGATGCACATAAAAGCAGTGGCAGTGCATCCATAAAAGGTGCAGGAGTGCCACCCTCCCTCTCCTGGCACTGCCCTATCACCATAGATAGATTCATGCATTGCATGAATCTATCTATGGTCGCTGCTGACACCCCCTATTCAGGTGTCCAGCCCCTTTTCGGGCGCCGGGCACCTGAATTACATCGGCGGGGGTGTTTTTTGGAAGCACCTGATTAGAGCCGTAAAAAGGCGAGGTGAACAGCGGGCACAATGCTGTGCATTCGCTGTTCACTCATCTGTGTGTTAGCAAAACAAAGGAATTCGCTTTGCTAACACTGAACCGCCTCTCAGCCAATCAGGTGCTCGGGTCTGTTACCTGTCACCTGATTGGCTGAAACATCAGGTGCTGTGATTGGACGCCTGATAGAGAGGACAGAACAAGACATTGAGGAGCGTGCAGGACACCGCCGCTGACCCACTGCAAGACAGGTAAGTGCCGGGCGATGCACACTGGCAGCATTTAATGGGGCACAGTAGCGGCTATTGATGGGCACACTGGCAGCATTTGATGGGGCACAGTAGCGGCTAATAATGGGCTCACTGGCAGCATTTAATGGGGGACAGTAGCGGCTATGATGGGCACACTGGCAGCATTTGATGGGGCACACACAGTAGCGGCTATTGATGGGCACATTGGCAGCATTTGATGGGGCACAGTAGCGGCTATTGATGGGCACACTGGCAGCATTTGATGGGGCACAGTAGCAGCAATTGATGGGCACACTGGCAGCAATTGATGGGCACACTGGCAGAAATTGATGGGTACAGTAGTTGCGTTTGATGGCACAGTGGCTGCGCTTGATGGCACAGTGGCGGCAATTGATGGGCACAGTGGCTGCGTTTGATGGGCAAGCCGGAAACATGGAATAATGTCATGTAAAATCATAGATGTTAGTAAATATGTGTTTTGTATTATTGTACTATGACTTTTTTTATAAAGTAAAACAAAGAATAATAAATAAATAAAATAATGATTCAATCCATTGTGTGTCCATATAATTTTTCCATTTTTAAACTATTTATTTCATTCATTTGTCTCTTTTTCTCTTGTCATCATTATTATTGTTATTATTTTTTCTTCTTCATATTATTTTCCTTTCCTCAGATTATTCTATTTTATTTTCAGATGCATTTATTCTCAGGAAAATTGATTGGTTAATTGGTTCACCAGGTGACTGATTAATTGATTCATTAAATAATAATTTTCATCCATACTTCTATTTGCTATTGTTCATCTGCTTCTTTTAATTTTAATTTTTAATGTTAATTAATTTTAATGTTAATAGCTTGTTTTTCATATAATTTAGTTTTTATATAGACTTTTATGTCCAATACATGCTCCTTTGAGCCAGCCAGTATCTAGAGATATCTTCTCATATCTGTGCCACCCCGCCCCTCGACACCTTTTGTTGTGGTTATTGTAGCCGATTGATGGGCTTAGTGATGCCACTGGCACTCCCCACTGTGTCAGCCCTATATAGCCACACTAAAGATGGCCGACGGTACTGCCTGAGGAAGGAGCACGCATGCTTTGGTTTGACAATATGCATATAAGTTCATTGATAAAAACGGCATGGGGATTTCCCCACAGGGGAACCCCGAACCGATATGTTTGAAAAAATGGTGTGGGGGTCCAACTAAATTCCATACCAGGCCCTTCAGGTCTGAAATGGATATTAAGGGGAACCCTACGCCAAAATAAAAAAAAAAAAGGTGTGGGGTCCCCCTCAAAATCCATACCAGACCCTTCAAGTCTGGTATGGATTTTAAGGGAAACCTCGTGCCAAAATAAAAAAAAATGGCGTGGGGTCCCCCCAAAAATCCATACCAAACCCCTATCTTAGCACGCAACCTGACAGGCCGCAGGAAAGGGGGGGACAAGAGAGCCCCCCTCCTGAACCATCCCAGGCCACATGCCCTCAACATTGGGAGGGTGCTTTGGGGTCCCCCCCAAAGCACCCTGTCCCCATGTTGATGAGGACAAGGGCCTCATCCCCACTACCCTTGCCCGGTGGTTTTGGACAGGTGGGGGCTTATTGGAATCTGGAAGCCCCCTTTAACAAGGGGACCCCCAGATCCTGCCCCCCGTGTGAAATGCTAAGGGGGTACTTCCTACCATTTCACAAAAAAAGTGTCAAAAATGTTAAAAATGACAAGAGACAGTTTTTGACAATTCCTTTATTTAAATGCTTCGTCTTTCCATCTTCTTTCTTATATCTTCTTTCCTCTATCTTCCTTTGGTTTCTTCCTCCATCTTCTTCTTCTTCTGGTTCTACCTCTGATCCTCTGCTTCTTGCTCCGGTGTTCTCGTCCGGCATCTTCCTCTGTGGCGTCTTCTTCCCTTCTTCGTTCTCAGGCTGCTCCGCATCCATGATGGGAGGCTCCTGCTGTGTGATGCTTCTCATCTTCTGACGGTTCTTAAATAATGGAGGGCGGGGCCACCCGGTGACTCTGCCCCCTCTGACGCACGGGCACTTGACTTGGACTTCCCTGAGGCTTTCCCCATAATGGGATCACCCATTATGTAATGTAACGGGTGATCCCGTTATTTAAGAACGTCAGAAGATGAGAAGCGTCACACAGCGGGAGCCTTCCATCATGGATGCTGAGCGGCCCGAGAACAAACAAGGGAAGAAGACGCCTTGGAGGAAGATGCCGGACGAGAACACCAGAGCAAGAAGCAGAGGATCGGAGGAAGAACCAGAAGAAGAAGAAGATGGAGGAAGAAACCGAAGGAACATAGAAGAAAGAAGATAGAAGAAAGAAGATGGAAAGAAGAAGCATTTAAATAAAGGAATTGTCAAAAACTGTCTCTTGTCATTTTTAACATTTTTGACACTTTTTTGTGAAATGGTAGGGGTACTTTTGTACCCCCTTACCATTTCGCACAGGGGGGGCATGATCTGGGGGTCCCCTTGTTAAAGGGGGCTTCCAGATTCCGATAAGCCCCCTGCCCGCAGACCCCCACAACCACTGGGCAAGGGTTGTGGGGATGAGACCCTTGTCCTCATCAACATGGGGACAACGTGCTTTGGGGGGACCCCAAAGCACCCTCACAATGTTGAGGGCATGTGGCCTGGTACGGTTCAGGAGGGGTTCTTCCCCCCTCTTTTCCTGCAGCCTGCCAGCTCGGATAAGGGTCTGGTGTCGATTTTTGGGGGGACCCCACGCCATTTTTTTTAATTTTGGCGTGGGGTTCCCCTTAATATCCATACCAGACCTGAAGGGCCTGGTATGGAATTTAGGGGGACCCCCACGCCATTTTTTTTAAATTTTGGTTCAGGGTTCCCCTGTGGGGAAATCCCATCCCGTTTTTATCAATGAACTTATATGTGTATTGTCGGACTGACAATTCATATAGCTGCTTACTTTTAAATTACTTTTTTCCTTTGAAATGCCATTTGGCTGTCAGACTGTTCTAAACACAGGAAACATGCACCCCTTTACAGGCATAATATAGACACCCCCAAGTATGAAATTTAAAGGAATATTACACGTTTATTGCTTCACTTTAAGCATTATTAAAATCACTGCCCCCGAAAAAACGGCCATTTTTAAAACTTTTTTTTGCATTGATCCACGTCCCCTGGGGCAGGACCCAGGTCCCCAAACACTTTTTATGACAATAACTTGCATATAAGCCTTTAAAATTAGCACTTATGATTATTCATGTTCGAGTCCCATAGACTTTAACGGTGTTTGCGTGTTCGAACAAATTTTTTGCCTGTTCGCATGTTCTGGTGCGAACCGAACAGGGGGGTGTTCAGCTCATCCCTAGTGTTGGGACTCAACAATTAAAACCAAGTAATAGAAATGTGTTTATTGTCTAAAACACATAACAAAAAACATGCATCAGTGAATACATTGGGTACACACATAAACAGCATATTGTAAAACTTAGGCATGTAGTTGTCAGTTTGTAAACATATTATAAACAAGTAATCCTCCATATAAAAAACCTTAAAGCACAAGGCCATGGCCCATGGGTAAAAAAGTATTGCATCATTGTAAGCCCGACGCGTTTCATGGTAGTGTGGCCATTCTTTAGGGGCAAATGCATAATACATTAAATCTGCAGAGAGACATAAAGAAATCACATATAATTTCCGATCATGCAAACCCCCGATAGGGGAAGCGGACACATTTGGTAAGAAATGTTAGCAAATGTCAATCTCCTATGTTACTTACATGTTTGGCAGCATGTGGAGTTATGCACACAGCAGCAATTGGGCCAACATATGTGTCTAGGCACAGGAGCTGAGGCTGGAGAAAGAGGCGCCAAGCTGCCAATGGTGTAGCATGATTTAGTCAACAGTGTATGTTAAAATACAATAAAATTGCATTTACAAAAGTTGCTTAAAACAGGCATATAATAAGCTATGTTTTTTTTAATTGCAGAGTCCAGATGCCACAGACTCTGTAGTCAATCAGCCATGACGAAGGAGGTGTAGGCTAATGATGGAGGCATAGTTTGGCCTCTGAAACTCATTCCTGATTGGATACAGAGTCTGTGGCATCTGACAGCTTCTTTCTTGAGTCTCCCATGGCAGTTTTCTGGCAGTTGGTCGGGATCCCTGGCTTTCACAGTGCTCCTGTCATTGCAGCGGTCCCTGTCTGGACTGGACTTTGCACTGGCGGCTCCAAATAATCGTCCCAGAGCAGCCCTGAAAATAAGTCATACACTCTCCTCCTGTTTTCCCATTCACAGAGGGACTAGACAGGGCCTCTTATTCACTATTCACCCTGATGATGGAGTCTATAGCTATAGCATTCAGATTGTCTCCTCGGCTTATACAGCTTTCACACTGGGGGGATAAGGGAATGCCTTGCCCTCTATGCTGATAATTTACTCATTATTTTAATGATCCAAGCCTCTCACTACATGCAGTTCTCTGGATATTTGATGAATTCACCAGATACTCCTGAACGTGAATTGGGCTATTTCACTATTGGACCCCAGAACTAAAGCTTCAGCAGGCCCTGATCTCCCTCTGAAATGATTGACTTACCTGGGGGTGAAAATTACAGCTAAGGTTTCAGACTATTTGATCCTGGACTTTTTGCCCTTTATATGCTGAAACAGAAAAGAGAAGCCTTGAAACGTCACTGTTGTCTTTAATTGGCAGGAATACCCTCTTTGTAGTGAAGATATTACCAGTTTTCCAGCATCATCTGAAACATGCCCCATATGGATTCCCAGCTCTTATTTTAAAAATATTATTGGGTTATGTAGCTCCTTCATTTGGCCATTGTCTCATTCTTGCATGGGATTTAGGTCCTTACAGAAGCCTATGGGCCAAGGTGGCTTGGCATTACCTGATATCCACAAGTATTTTTTGGCAAGTCAAATGATCTTTGCAAGAAGGTGGTTGATAGGGGATGATGGGGATGCTGCCACATTATTGGAAGCTGCCCTTTTGAAAACTTATGAAGGTCTCAAATGTTTACTGTTTCAGGGACCCCAGACATCGCAGTGTCACTGGCTCCACAAAATTCACCATAATAGTATGGGATGAGGCTAATAAAATCTAGCATTTGAGGGGAAGTGAAATATTACCCAATTCCCCATGTGGCTGAACCCCAAGTTTCCATATTCTTTGCATTGTGCTTTATTTACAACAATTTTGGATGTCACTAAATTTATTCTGGAGACTACAACTCTCCCTGTCCACTTGTTCTTCTCTGTTTGCCTTATGGGCCTTGTGGAGGGACCGGCCACCACAGTGGCCCATAAAACATGGCTGAGTGTACTGCAGTTCTGGAAAGGTCTAGTGAACTTGGCGTTACCATTTTATAAGGGTATGCATCTGGGCTGTCCCCAAAAATTTGAAAAGGTCTGGGGTAGTTGGACATCTACAGCTGCTACTAATAAATATTCATCTATTCATTATTGTTTTATCTATCTGAATCTCTAAATCTCTGTCTTATGATGTAATGCATATATCATTTCTTGAGACTGGGATACTTATTAATGTTTATATCTCTAATCATTCTGAGATATTTTACATTATGGTTATTATCTCAATTATAGCTATATTGATTTGTACCTTGCTCCATAGGACACAATGGTCTTTTTATATACAGTACATCACTTATCCTGGGAAAATGGGAAGGTATTGCACAGAAAGAGTCTGGGGTGTGTGTGTTTTTTGTATTTTTGTTGGTCCTGTGACCAGCTGTAATGCAAGTTGTGACCTTTACACTTCTTATTGCCTCTTTTTCTTTTTTTATACTTGTTCTCAAAATCCTTAATAGAGATACTTATATATAAAAAAGTATAATTCAAAGCTACACTAAAACTATTGAACCTATTTGAAATCCATATGTTGTTTTACAGTGCCAGCATTTCTCTGAATATTAACAAAATAAGAAATTTGATTATTTTAAACATCCGAAAAGCTGTATTATTTGCATTATGCAGTATATCTTACATTGATTAAACTACCAATTCTAATCATATGTATTCATACAGTAATCATACAGAACATATACTATATGTTCCAATCAATCTCTCGCTACAGTTTATTACTCCTCAATTATTTAGGACTATACCCTTGTAATATTACATTTGGGATGCTTTGAAATTTGAAATATTACTTTCTAATATTACCTGAGAACCAACAGAAATTGTTTTGGTATAAGAAGCCTAGTTAGAGATTAACACAAACAGTAATAAGATGGTTTTTAGAAAAGAAGCAGGACAGCTGTGGCTGAATCCTTTGATACCTGCTGAGGGTTGCTAAGCAACTTGGGCCCATTACTGCCCCAAGGGTCTTTTACTTTACAATTAGACATCTGAAAATAATAAAAATTAGACAGTTGTGAAAGTTAACTTATTTGAAAAAAAACAAAAATGGCATGTACTTTTAAATATATATCAATTAATAGGAGTATAACTTTTTTTATTTAACTGACAAAATCTAACATAATGTAAGGTTTAAAATTTGACATTTTGACTCTAAGGGAGGAATTATTTGCAATTTGTTTTGAACAGAAGCTTAGTTCATGTCAGATGTGAACCTCCAGACAATCATTAGTTTAAACTGCCTGCTATGTGTTTAAAAATTTCAGTCAATTTACAACTGATCTGAATTGCAAATATGATGGTAATAAGCCATTAGGGAACAGCATATCTCTTTTTCACACTTACAACCCTCTGCTGTAAGGATTTCTAGCAAAAAAATGTGAATATGTCATTGTCTTTCTAACATGATAATACAGAAGACTGGAAAATGAAGGCATTTTTGTCTGAAAATTTTCCTTGTGATCACAATCAGGTGTAATAATTAGAGCCCCATATATGCAAATGTGATGTAATGACTACATTCAAGCTACATTTACTCTTTAAGAAGACATGTAGTGTTCATTAGCCTTGTCTAAAATGCCACACGTAAAACTACAATGTGAAATAAAAAATATAAGAAGTTTAATATAATTTTTAATTTACAGTGCATATATATATATATATATATATATATGATATATATGTATATATATTTATTTTTATTTTTTGCATACGGTATATCATTTACTTATATTACTATGGTATTCACAATGATGATGTTCATCAAAACATAACAGATAAACAACTTTTCCTAAGATCCCTATCTCTACCATGTTTAACCGGTTCAATACAGGGCATTTTCACCCCCTTCCTTCCCAGACCAATTTTTAGTTTTCAGCGCTGTCGCACTTTAAACGACAATTGCGCGATCGTGAAACGTTATACCCAAACAAAATTGATGTCCTTTTTTCCCCCCAAATAGAGCTTTCTTTTGGTGGTATTTGATCACCTCTGCGGTTTTTATTTTTTGCGCTATAAACAAAAGAATAGTGACAATTTTGAAAAAAACACAATATTTTTTACTTTTTGCTATAATAAATATCCCAATTTTTTTTAAAAACCAAATTTTTTCCTCAGTTTCGGCCGATACGTATTCTTCTACATATTTTTGGTAAAAAAAAATCGCAATAAGCGTATATTGATTGGTTTGCGCAAAAGTTATAGCGTCTATAAAATACGGGATAGATTTATGGCATTTTAAAAAAAAAAATATTTATTTATTTTTTTTTTACTAGTAATAGCGGCGATCGCGATTTTTTTTCGTGACTGCGACATTATGGCGGACACATCGGACACTTTTCAACATTTTTGGGACCATTAACATTTATACAGCGATCAATGCTATAAAATTGCATTGATTACTGTGTAAATGTGACAGGCAGTGAAGGGGTTAACCACTAGGGGGCGGGGAGGGGTTAAATGTGTTTCCTAGGGAATGCTTCTAACTGTAGGGGGAGGGGACGCACAAGGGGAGGAGACCGATCAGTGTTCCGCTGTTCTGGGAACACAGATCGCTCTCCTCTGAACTGACAGGACGTGGATCTGTGTGTTTACACACACAGATCCACGGTCCGGCCCGGTTAACAGGCAATCGCGGGTGACCCAGGGACCTACAGCGGCAGCAGAGCAGGACATTGTGTTGTGGGAGTGGGAGTACTGAGGACAGGATCACCCCACAGATGCATACAGAGGAGGCAGCAGGACATCCAGCGGGACCGGGAGGTGGAAGGATGACAGGGAGAGGCAGCGGGTAAGTGAAGTGCAGACCGGAGGGAGAGTGTGAGGTTGATCAGTGAAGTGGGACTAAAGGTGACTGACTGCAAGGGGATTACAAGGGGAGGCTGAGTATTGTGTGTACCTGAGTATTGTGAGTACCTGAGTATTGTGTGTACCTGAGTATTGTGAGTACCTGAGTATTGTGTGTACCTGAGTATTGTGTGTACCTGAGTATTGTGAGTACCTGAGTATTGTGTGTACCTGAGTAGTGTGAGTACCTGAGTATTGTGTGTACCTGAGTATTGTGTGTACCTGAGTATTGTGAGTATCTGAATATTGTGTGTACCTGAGAGTACCTGAGCATTGTGAATATCTGAGTATTGGGAGCACCTGAGTACTGGGAGTACCTGAGTATTGTGGGTACCTGAGTATTGTGTGTACCTTTGTATTGGGAGTACCTGTGTAGTGTGTGTGTGGATCGTTAGTACCTGAGTATTGTTAGTACCTGAGTATTGTGTGTACCTGTGCATTGTGAGTACACCTGTGTATTGTGAGTGCACATGGACTGCGAGTGCACGTGGTCTGTGAGTATACGTGGACTGCGAGTGCACGTGGACTGTATGTACACATGGGCTGCAAGTGCACGTGGGGCTGCCAGTGCATGTGGACTGTGAGTACACATGGGCTGCGAGTGCACGTGGACTGTATGTCACGTGGGCTGTGAGTGCATGTGGACTGTGAGTTCACATGGGCTGTAAGTGCACATAGACTGCTAGTGCACGTGAACTGTGAGTCACGTGGGCTGCACGTGGATGTGGGCTGCGAGTGCACATGAGCTGTGAGTACTTGTGTATTGTATTGGTGAGTACCTATGTGTTGTATTGTTGAGTACTTGTGTATTGTTGGGTATTAGTGTCAGGAAGCTAGTTGTTATTTAAGTTGGACAGGGTATAATCCCCAATCCTCATTAAATTAGTGGATATTAGTGTGGAGATGCAACTCGGTATATATCTTGCGACGTGTATGCGTTCCATGATCATCTGATCGAGGGCGAATACTGTTGTGCAAAATGTAAGCCATTGTTTCCCTGGAAGCCCAGGTTCTGAATCTAGGGAAGCAACTGTCAGCACTGAGAAGTCCCTCCAAACTAAAGGAGAGCTGGGAACGTACATGACAGGTGACAAAAGGGGCCAGCACAGAGGCGGGTGGAGACAAAGAGGTGCAGGCTAGGGATGAGCCGAACACCCCCCTGTTCGGTTCGCACCAGAACATGCGAAAAGGCAAAAAATTTGTTCGAACACGTGAACACCGTTAAAGTCTATGGGACACGAACATGAATAATCAAAAGTGCTAATTTTAAAGGCTTATATGCAAGTTATTGTCATAAAAAGTGTTTGGGGACCTGGGTCCTGCCCCAAGGGACATGGATCAATGCAAAAAAAAGCTGTAAAAATGGCCATTTTTTCAGGAGCAGTGATTTTAATAATGCTTAAAGTGAAACAATAAAAGTGTAATATTCCTTTAAATTTCGTACCTGGGGGGTGTCTATAGCATGCCTGTAAAGGAGCACATGTTTCCCATGTTTAGAACAGTCTGACAGCAAAATGACATTTCAAAGGAAAAAAAGTCATTTAAAAGTACCCGCGGCTATATGAATTGTCGGTTTGACAATACACATAGAAGTTCATTGATAAAAACGGCATGGGAATTCCCCACAGGGGAACCCCAAACCAAAATTTTAAAAAAATTACGTGGGGGGGTCCCCCTAAATTCCATACCAGGCCCTTCAGGTCTGGTATGGATATTAAGGGGAATCCCGCCCAAATTTTTTTTTTTTAAATGGCGTGGGGTCCCCCTAAAAATCTATACCAGACCCTTCAGGTTTTAAGGGGAACCCCGCACCAATTTTTTTTTAAAAAATGGCATGGGGTCTCCCTTATCCGAGCATGCAACCTGGCAGGCTGCAGGAAAATAGGGGGGACGAGAGAGCGCCCCCCTCCTGAACCGTACCAGGTCACATGCCCTCAACATTGGGAGGGTGCTTTGGGGTAGCCCCCCAAAACACCTTGTCCCCATGTTGATGGGGACAAGGGCCTCATCCCCACAATCCTTGCCCGGTGGTTGTGGGGGTCTGCGGGCGGGGGGCTTATCGGAATCTGGAAGCCCCCTTTAACAAGGGGATCCCCAGATCCTGGCCCTCCCCCCCGTGTAAATTGGTAAGGGGGTACAAAAGTACCCCTACCATTTCACAAAAAAGTGTCAAAAATGTTAAAAATTACAAGAGACAGTTTTTGACAATTCCTTTATTTAAATGCTTCTTCTTTCTTCTATCTTCTATCTTCCATCTTCCTTCGGTCTCTTCCCCCATCTTCTCCTTCTTCTTGTTCTTCTGGTTCTTCTGGTTCTTCCTCCAGTGTTCTCGTCCGGCATCTTCCTCCGCGGCCCCACCCCCCTCTGACGCACGGTGATTTCCCTGTCACCGGGTGGCCCCGCCCTCCATTATATAAGAACCGTCAGAAGAGGAGAAGCGTCACACAGCGGGAGCCTCCCATCCCATCATGCTGGATGCAGAGCGGCCCAGAGAGTGAAGGGAAGAAGATGCTGGCACCGCAGAGGAAGATGCCGGACGAGAACACCGGAGGAAGAACCAGAAGAACCAGAAGAAGAAGAAGAAGATGGAGGAAGAAACCGAAGGAAGATAGAAATAGAAGAAAGAAGATAGAAGAAAGAAGAAGCATTTAAATAAAGGAATTGTCAAAAACTGTCTCTTGTCATTTTTAACATTTTTGACACTTTTTTTGTGAAATGGTAGGCGTACTTTTGTACCCCCTTACCATTTCACACAGGGGGGAGGGCCGGGATCTGGGGTCCCCTTGTTAAAGGGGGCTTCCAGATTCTGATGAGCCCCCCACCCGCAGACCCCCACAACCACTGAGCAAGGGTTGTGGGGATGAGGCCCTTGTCCCCATCAACATGGGAACCAGGTGTTTTGGGGGGCTACCCCAAAGCACCCTCCCAATGTTGAGGGCATGTGGCCTGGTACGGTTCAGGAGGGGAGGAGCTCTCTCTTCCCCCCTTCTTTTCCTGTGGCCTGCCAGGTTGCGTGCTTGGATAAGGGTCTGGTATGGATTTTTGGGGAGACCCCATGCCATTTTTTTTTAAGTTTGGCACGGGGTTCCCCTTAAAATCCATACCAGCCCTGAAGGGTCTGGTATAGATTTTGAGGGGGACTCCACGCCATTTTTTAAAAAATTTTGGCCGGGGTTCCCCTTAATATCCATACCAGACCTGAAGGTCCTGGTATGGAATTTAGGGGGACCCCCACGTCATTTTTTTTAAAATTTTGGTTCAGGGTTCCCCTGTGGGGAATTCCCATGCCGTTTTTATCAATGAACTTTTATGTGTATTGTTGGACCGGCAATTCATTAATAGCCGCAAGTAGTTTTAAATGACTTTTTTTCCTTTCAAATGTCATTTTGCTATCAGACTGTTCTAAACACGGAAAACATGCGCCCCTTTACAGGCATACTATAGACACCCACAGGTACGAAATTTAAAGGGATATTACACTTTTATTGTTTTGCTTTAAGCATTATTAAAATCACTGCTCCTGAAAAAAATTCCGTTTTTAAAACTTTTTTTGCATTGATCCATGTCCCCTGGGGCAGGACCCAGGTTCCCAAACACTTTTTATGATAATAACTTGCATATAAGCCTTTAAAATTACCACTTTTGATTTCTCCCATAAACTTTTAAAGGGTGTTTCAAATTTGCTGCGAACACCCCAAATTGTTCGCTGTTTAGCGAACTGGCGAACAGCCAATGTTCGAGTTGAACATGAGTTTGACTCGAGCTCGAAGCTCATCCCTAGTGCAGGCACTAGAAAAGAGTAGATGGGTGACAGTTAGGAAGGTTAGAGGGGAAAGTGCCAGGGATGCCGATCCGGGGCTGGAACATCCCAATAAGTACGCTCCATTGAGTGACATTGGTCACTGCTGGAGCTGAGGAACTCCCCTAGCTTCCAGGGGAAGAACTCCTTCAGTGAGAGTGGGGGGGAAGCAAAGAGAAAGGAAAGACAGATTCTGGTGGTAGTGGATTCAATTCTTAGAAGGACAGAGAGGGCAATCTGTGACAAAGACCTGAAGAGCCGAACTGTATGCTGTCTACAGGCAATCTGTGACAAAGACCTGAAGTGCCGAACTGTATGCTGTCTAAAGGGCGCTTGGGTTTTGGCACTTCACGAATCTGGTGGACACTGAGAGGGGCTGGGGAAGACACGGCTGGCATGGTGCATGTTGGCACCAATGACAAAGTCAAAGGCAGATGGAGTGTCCTAAAGAATGATTTTAGGGACTTAGGAGCTAAATTGAGGAAAAGGACCTCCAAGGTAGTTTTTTTCAGAAATACTACCGGTACCTCGAGCCACATCAGAAAGGCAGAGGGATATTAGGAGAGTAAACAAGTGACTGAGGAGCTGGTGTAGTAAGGAGGGGTTTGGGTTCCTGGAGAACTGGGCGGACTTCTCAGTCAGTCACCAGTTCTATAGCAGGGATGGACTGCACCTAAATGAGGAGGGTACAGATCTGCTGGGAGTGAAGATGGCTGAAAAGTTATGCCGCGTACACACGATCGGACTTTCCGCAAAAGTCAAAACCGTGGATTTTTTTCTGAAGTATGTTGGCTCAAACTTGTCTTGCATACACACGGTCACACAAATGTTGGGCCAAAATTCCGAACATGAGAATGCGGCGACGTACAACACGTATGACGGGACTATAAAAATGAAGTTCATCACCCTTTGGGCTCCTTCTGCTAATCTCTTTTTTATCTCGTGTAGAGGTTTGGTGAGAGACGATTCGCACTTTTTAGCCTCGTGCTTTTCAGTTCGTTACTGCTTTTCAGTTTGTGCTTGTGGGTTCATTCCTATGTTTCAGTGCATGCTATTTATAGTTTGTATCTGTTATTCAGTGTGTTTTTGTCTGCTCATTTCTGATTTTCAGCTCATTCTTCTCAGGCCCCTTCTGATTTTCAGTGCTTTCTGTCAGTTCGTTCTGACCAGCCGACCGTTTTTAAGCCATATTTCCGGTACGTACTCATTGTAGAGTTTGTGCTGTGCTTGGGCTGGGTGTTGGAGTTCATGCTTTGACCCAAGTCCAGTCCATGAACAGGGTGAGGAGGAGTTCACGGACGAAGAATTGGTTGCTCCAGTGTGACCAATTCTCTCACATACCTTTGCTGCAGGAGATCCAGGAGAACAATCCTGATGATTTCAGGAATTATTTCCAGATGACGGACCCCGTTTTTCACCGTCTGTTGGTTTTGCTGTCCCCTTATATTATGAAGCAGGGCACCCACATGTGGCAAGCCATCACTCACACTGGCTCGTCACCACCTTGCGGTACTTGGCGATGGGGAGAAGTCTCCAGGATGTTAAGTTCACGACTGTAATCATCCCCCAGGCTCTGGGAATCATTATTGCAGAGACCTGTTCTACCATAATTCAGGTCCTGCAGAAGGACTATATTAAGGTAAGTTTGCTCCTTTAACATCACATTCTGTGATGTTCATGTATTTAATGTTTGCTAATGTATTGAATTTATTTCATCATTCCATAATTACCATGATTGTAATATGCTGTGAATGTCCTCTTTGTCCTCATGCATGCTGTAAGCTTTAATGCTCCCTTTTTGTCCTTCATGCATATTTTCCTTCACTAACCCCTCCAGCATGCTATCCTGGGCCCATACACACCTACCCTAGTAACTTAACAATGTATTTTGTCAGCTCCATTGTAGTGCTTACCCTAAATACCCCTAAAATGTGTAAAAATGTTATTGTTGTCCTTAAGTTCAGGCAGAGTGCAAGGCTTTTTTTTTTGGTGGCCGAAACTCATTTGGAACCTTCCCTCCCCCCCAACCGCTAAGTCATCCGATACCAGTACTCTATCTGCTGACTTTGCCAAACCCATACACACTATATTAATTTTGTTAAAATAGTGCAGCACTGGGTATCTATAAATCTTATGTAAACAAATAATTATACATTCCATAAAACAATTTATGAAAAATAAAAAAACAGTTCATATGTAGGTTTCCAAAACTGTCACCACTGTGTAAAATCGTATTTAAATGGATCCAATATTCAGTGCACACCACCACCTGTTAAAATGCCTGCTCACCTCAAGGATGAGTATAAAACTTATAGACAGATCACTCCTCGTGTCCACCATGATCAATCCACTTTACAAATGGTAGTAATTCCTACAGTCCTCAGACTGCACCTCTGTGTGGGTAATCAATGTTTGAATTGTCTCCAAACAACACCTTCCTCCACTCGCTTTTCAATAATCAATTCCACTTATATTTCTAGGGGTGAGTCTAGATCTGCGGTGAATGAGCTGGTGATTTGATACATGCTGTTTTTATTGTTATTTCTTGTAAGTGTAACAATTTAGGGGGGCTTTTTTAATAAATTTGAAAGCAGAGAATACTATGGTACTTGTGTTTTTTGTTTCATGTCCTTAACCCCTGGAAATATTAAGTGGAATTGATTATTGAAAAGCGAGTGGAGGAAGGTGTTGTTTGGAGACAATTCAAACGTTGATTACCCACACAGAGGTGAAGTCTGGGGACTGTAAGAATTACAGGGGATTGATCGTGGTGGACACGAGGAGTGATCTGTCTATGAGTTTTATACTCATCCTTGAGGTGAGCAGGCATTTTAACAGGTGATGGTGTGCACTGAATATTGGATCCATATAAATACAATTTTACATAGTGGTGATATTTATGGAATGTATAATTATTTGTTTACATAAGGTTTTAGATACGCAGCGCTGCACTATTTTCACAAAATTAATATTGCAATAGGTGTGGTGTATCACTAAGTGTTCAGCAGCTGTGTGGACACTAATGCTGCGTGCACACGACCGGACTTTACGGCATACTTTGTCCTGCGGACTTTTCAACAGACTTTACGATGGACTTTCCGAATGAACAGACTTGCCTACACACGATCAACCAAAGTCCGATGGATTCGTACGTGATGACGTACGACCGGACTGAAACAAGGAAGTTCATAGCCAGTAGCTGCCCTAGCATCGTTTTTTGTCCGTCGGACTAGCATACAGACGAGCAGACTTTTCGACCGGACTCGAGTCCGTCAAAAAGATTTGAAACATGTTTCATTTCTAGGTCCGTCAAACTTTTGGGGAAAAAATGTCCGCTGGAGCCCACACACGATCAAATTGTCCGACGGACTCCGGTTCACCGGACCAAGCATGCCTAAAAGTACGGTCATGTCATGTGGCGCTTATTGTTTTTCTCACAATTTCCATACACACTATACCTACCTCTTTTGTGGTCATATTTATGGATGAATTCACCAAACCATGTAGTGCAAGGGTCTGCCTGAATACTTTCAAATGGTACTGTTTAAAGTTTTGTTCTCCTATTATCTTGATAGGTAACTGCAGAATCTAAAAATGTGCTTCAATTGGGACAGTGTGTATTCATATTTTTGGATTATGACACTTCTTACCTGTCCAGTGGGCTGCCAATAGTGTAAGAAAGGAGGGGCTGGCAAAGGTCACACACATTTATGCATTCAGCTCTCAATGAAGTGGAGATGGTTACCTGTCCAAAACATCTCCCCCACCCTAAAATTTTTACAATGGACCATCAGAGGGGGTGAGGAATCTGATAAGTGAACCCTATACTTTTGACTTTAAATACTCATTTTAATAAATGTTATACTTATGTTAGCCAAGAATGTTTGTGTCTAATCTGCTTGCAATGTTATGTTCAAAAGTACTAATTTTTGTTTTTTTCTTGTTTGGTTCCACAGTTTCCTTCAAACTCACAAGAATGGCAGACTGTGGCTTCCCAGTTTGCCCAGCAGTGGGACTTTCCCAACTGTGGTGGGGCAGTAGATGGGAAACATGTCCACATCATCCCACCCCCCAACTCGGGGTCATACTATTATAACTATAAGGGGTATAGTAGTATCGTGTTGTTGGCGGTGGCGTCGGCGATTTACGAGTTTCTGTATGTGGACGTGGGGAAAAATGGCCAGATGTCAGATGGTGGAGTCATCGCCCAGACAGAGTTTTACAGACAGCTCCAGAATGGCAGCTTGGGCTTGCCACCTCCAGAAGACAACTTGGCGGGACTCCCATTCGTTTTCATAGCGGATGAAGCATTTGCACTGGGGGACCATCTTGTGCGGCCATTCCCTATGAAGACCCTCACCCTGGACCAGAGGGTTTTTAATTACCGGCTGGCCAGAGCCAAAAGAGTGGTTGAAAATGCCTTTGGAATAATGGCCAGCCAGTTCCGCCTATTCCTTACTGCTATAAATATGGCGGAATATAAACTAAATTACATTATTCTTTGCTGCTGCATCTTACACAACTTTTTACGCAAAAATGCAGCCAACTATGAAAGTGCACTGAAACTGCACTGCAAGTGCACTTGTATTGCAAAGTGGGTTTGCCTTTAGTAAATAACCCCCATTGTCACTGTAACTACACCAACTTACTCCAAAAATGGTATTGAGCATTGAAAGAAGAAGCCACACATTGTTGAGGAATAAACATTTTACTCCAAGCACATTCACATGTGCGTTATGAAAGGTTTTTTTAACAAACCAACATCTTTGGTGTATAACATGTATGTGTGACAGTACATAGCCTTTTTTGTGGCTAAAAAGGCATGTTTAAAGCCATAAAACATACACATCCACAACTCAGGAACTTAAATTTTTCAACTTTGAAAGAGTGAAGGCAATATGAGACATTATTATGTCAAAACTGTGTTGCTTTTGCCTTCATCAGATAAGGTGGTCTCACCCCTGTAAAAGCCAAATTTTGAAGATGCACACAAAATGGGACTCAAAAATGTGGATTTCCCTCCTGATCCCATGCCTAAAATGTGTGTCTTGTACCTACATCTATTTTTCTAAAACAACAAAACACACAGTGTGTCAACATGTGCTAAAACCCATCATGGGGGATCAATGAACGTGTTTCGGGTGTGCAACCCCTTCCTCTCATCTACTTTAGTTGCGAGGAAGGGGTTGCACCCACAAAACACGTACATTGAAATCCCATGATGGCTGAGAGCACATGTTGACACACTGTGTGCATCTTCAAAATGTGGCTTTCCAATTACTTTAAAATTTATAGAAAAACATAAAAAATAACGACAACATTGTAATTTTTCTTTTTTTTAGATTTTGGCTAAAACATAAATGATGTTGCTGAGTCTTTTTTCAACATCATTGATGTTTTCCTTGACATTCTCTAATTCACGATTGCACACCATTATTTCGCTGATCAGGATTTGTGCACTTGCACTGTTGAAGTGAGTTTCTTCTTCCACAACATCCACATCACCTAAAAAAAAACAAACACCATGTTTTATAAATATGCAGGCATACTTCTATTACCTGAAGCTGTGGTCTCAGACACTGACCTGATGTGGTCACCATTTCGCCCACTTTGTGAACCTCGGAATCCACATCTTCATGGTGTGTGGGGAGTTCCTTCTTCATGAGGTGTGGGGTTCCTGGTGTCCTCATATGTCCCAATTCTTTTCTCCACTATGTGAATACAAAAAAGGTATACTTAGCACACAGATATTTGAGGCGAGAAATAGGAATATGAAACATTGCTCTGAAGTGTCGTCAAATTGTTTGTTTTGGCAGAGTTCCAAGCTGAAGACATGATTTTTTCCCTTTCAAAAGCTGGAATACTTACCTGTTTTGTTCAAGTTTCACACATGGAGAGACCCATAGTATCCACTGGAGCACCTGCGTGGGACACCATAAAAAGGTTGTTCTGGTGTCCCACACTAGTGCTCCTGCATCCAGTTGTGTAAACAGCTGCTGAGTGTCCTCTCCTTACACTGAATCAAGTTTGCATTTCATTATAGTTACAAACACATCTAGACAACAATGTACTAAACTTCTTTTCATACAAATTGGCATGAACAAATGTAGTTAACCTGCATCTGCCAAAAACATTGTATTAGTGGTCGAATGAACGATGTTTAATACGAATGATTACTGTGCCCATGAACCTCAAACTTCCCATTTTAAATTGTACAACAGTAAAGAAAAGCACATGGAGCAGCACGAAAGCAATAATAATAATAGGAACACACAACAAATACTTTTAATAATTTTAGAAGACGTTTCCTGATCTTTCGATACTTATCACGCTCCCTCAATTTCAGGTATGCCCAGCGTTTCCTCAATTGTTCCTTGGATCGTTGTACCCCAACATTCCTGTGCAGACTTCTCACAACTTTAGTCATGATCTTGGCCTTTCTCACATTTGGGTTTGGGTACAGTCCATACTTCCCATCATAGTCTGCCCTCTTCAAGATGTCCACCATCTTTACAAAGGACATATTTGAGGCCTTATATCTCCTCCTAGATTGGGACGTTTCTTGCTCCGGGATTTCCTCCTTGTTACTGCTCTCTGCACGCACCTGCTGTATCTCTGCCTTGTGCTCTCCCACTGCGCCAAAAGAGAAGGGGCAGGGAATACACTAGAAAGAAGGTCAGGGGTGGAGTTTCACGCATGTGCAGTGTATATAAAGCATAACATGCGTGTGTCGTACGTACAATCTGTGAGTGGAGGACGGCGTAGCATAAGCACCGATTGTGCAAACGAAGGTACAATTTTAACTTGGGGCATCAGTGGTTAGTGGCCTATACTGCTTAAAGATTGAGGCTTATATTGGGACAAGATTAGGAGAGTTTAGCCTGACATTAGGGTTTGTCTTGTGTTGTGTCTTGCAGAGAAAGGAAATGGATACATTTACAGACTCAGACTTCCTGCCAAACATTTTAGACAGGTACAGGGAGCTGCCCTGTCTGTGGCAAGTCAAAAACAGAGACTACTCCAAGAAGCTAAAGAGGAAGGCAGCGCTGGAGCAACTGTTGGAATTGGTGAAGCCGGTGACTACCACGGCAGACATCACCTATTTGAAGGCCAAAATTGGTGGCCTAAGGAGCACATATAATAGGGAGCGCAAAAAGGTCCAGGATTCCATGAGATCAGGAGCAGCAGAAGATGACCTTTATGTCCCCAGGCTCTGGTACTATGACAGACTGTGTTTTTTGTCAGCTGAGGCTTCCGACGTACAACTTGGGCTTTCCACCCAGGAAGATGTGGGGGAGCCCAGCTTGAGCCAGGTATAGCATTTTTCAACATATTTCTTTTCTAAAATTTAATGATGTTAACTAGATGCTATTATTGATCACTAATTTCTGATTTAACAATGTGGTTTACATATCAATAGACCAGTGGTTCTCAACTCCAGTCCTCAGGACCCACCAACAGGCCAGGTTTGCAAGATAGCTGAAATACATCACAGGTGATATAATTTGCTGCTCAGTGATTGCAGTATTCTAGTCTGCAACTCCCCAATGTAATACTTAAAATCTGGCCTGTTGGTGGGTCCCGAGGACTGGAGTTGAGAACCACTGCAATAGACAATAGTAGAAAAAAATGATTGGGACAAGAATGAAAAATGCTGGGGTCAGAATGATAGTCTTTTCTATTTGTTAACATTCAATTTGCAACAGTCATGAGCTCAAAATTGTGTGTGATTGATGAACAAAAAACTAAAACTATATACCATTTTCATACACAGGAAAGTCTCAGCCAGGAGGAGGCCGTGGAAAGTTGCAGCCAGGAGGTGGCCGTGGAAAGCAGCCTGACAGAATCCCAGGTTCCTCCCCTCCGCCTTCCAATAAAAAGGACCAGGAAGGCGAGGAACCTGGAGGAGTCAGCGACTGCTTTGATTCGGCATACTACTGCGGCACTGACAGCGACCCCTGGTGTCTATGAGTCCATTGCCTGTGTGACGGCCAGTAAACTGGAAGGAATGGAGAAGAGCCAATGCCTCATCTGTGAGGAGGTAATAATTCAGGCCCTAAACAAGGGCTCCAACCTCCAACAACACAGCCAACCAACCCACCACAGCAGCCTGGAAAGAAGCGTGGAAGAAAGTGTTGAGAGTGATGGCCTGGGTTTGGTGTGGTCTGGCAAAAAACGCAGGCTGTTGTAAGACCACAGTCTTGGGACATATATGGCATCTGCTGCTGCTCCTGATCTCTTGGAGTCCTGGACTGGATTGTGCTCCCTATTAAATGGACTCCTCAGGTTACCAATTTTGCCTGTCAAATAATTTATGTCTGCCCTGGGGTACAAAGGCTTCACCAATTCCAACTGTTTCTCCAGTGTTGCCTTCCTCTTTATTTTGTTATGACCTCTAATACATTTTTAATTTTTGTTTTGACAAATACTTGGCTATGTGTTTTACT
Source organism: Aquarana catesbeiana (assembly GCF_042186555.1). Lineage (NCBI taxonomy): Eukaryota > Metazoa > Chordata > Amphibia > Anura > Ranidae > Aquarana > Aquarana catesbeiana. The sequence goes on along the minus strand of NC_133328.1, from coordinate 407,824,957 downwards.
TCAAAAAGGACAGTTTGCAGTCAGTAGGCAGTGACATTTCAAAAATACAATGTCAAATTAACAAGAAACCAACACCAACCAACCTCTTTGAGGTTAAAAAAGACATGATAATAATGGTGTTGTGGTAACTTGACACACAAAACGACAAAAAATATTATGGAGATCACTATGGAGATCACTATAAAAAAAAGGGGGATTACGAGAAAAAATAAAAATTATTATTATAAGATTATTCTGGAGATCTGGAAAAAAAAAGGAGATCATTATAAAATTTTTTTTAAAAAAGATTAAATAATAGGAATAAAAAATCAGTTTGTCAAAACACTGTGTGAATATCAGCAGCAAAACAACTTCATTATTCTAGCATTATAAAGACTAAGAAAATGTGTTGCATTGAAAGATTTCAAAATTTGCAGCGTGACTAATGTGCTATCTCCATTACAAACGCTAGTTTTACAAAACTGAGTGCTTACATCTCGTACTTGATTCCGAGCATGCGTGGATTTTGGTGCAAGAACTTGTGTACACACGCTCGGAATTTCCGACAACAAAGTGAAGTTGGTGGAAAATTTGAGAACCTGCTCTCATTTGTGTGCGGAAATTCCGACAGCAAATGTTCAATGGAGCATACACACGGTCGGACTTTCCCAAAAAAAGCTCACATCGAACATTTCCCATCGGAAAGTCCGACTGTGTGTACGCGGCATTAGAGGAGCTTTTAAACTAGGTGACGGGGGAGGGTCCAGAGATAGATATAGTCAACACAAAGCATATTCCAGAGGGTAGTATTGAGGGCAGTAGTGGTAGGTTGACTAAAGCACATTAACCTGAGGTAAGTATACTAACAAGTCCTATTTGCAATCTCGGAACACCCAATAAGAGGACAGTATGTGGCCGGTCTAAACTGCATGGCATGTTCACCAATGGCAGGAGCCTGGCGGATAAGATGGGAGAACTAGAGATACTGTTGTGAAGGGCCTGGTATGGATTTTAGGGGGACCCCCACGCAATTTTTTTTTAAATTTTGGTTCGGGGTTCCCTTTAATATTCATACCAGACCCAAAGGGCCTGGTAATGGACTGAGGGGGATCCCATGCTCTTTTTTTCAATGAGTTGTATTTATATTGCTGAGACCCGACAAATCATTACACCTGCGGTCAGTTTTAAATGACAATTTTTCCTTTAGAAATTTTTGCTGTGGTACTGTTCTAGACACGGGAAAAATGTGCCACTTTACAGGCATACTATAGATACCCCTCAGGCAGAATATTTAAAGGAATATTTCATTTTTATTGTTTAACTTTAAGCATTAAAAAAATCACTGCTCCCAAAAAAACGTCCGTTTAAAAAAAAAAATTGCAGTGATACTTGTCCCCTGGTGCAGGACCCTGGTCCCCAAACACTTTTTATGACAAAAAGCTTGCATATAAGCCTTTATAATTAGTACTTTTGATTTTTCATGTTGTGTAGTGTCCCATAGACTTTAACGGTGTTCCAGAGGCTATCAAATTTACTGCGAACACCACAAATTGTTCGGTGTTCAGTGAACAGGCGAACACACAGTGTTCGAGTCAAACTTACGTTCGACTTAAACATCGACTCGAATATCGAACATCGGGCTCATCCCTAGTCATCATAATGGGGGATTTTAATTATCCAGACAAAGACTGGGGGGAAGGAACCACGCATTTATCTAAGGCTCGCCAATTCCTAGTTATCTTGCTAGTTATCTAGTTATCTTGCATGACAATTTCATGGTTCATATAGTAGACGCACCAACTAGAAACAAAGCGTTACTAGACTTACTGATTACCAACAATACAGACCTGATCACGGATGTGGAAATAAGGGGCAATTTAGGAAACAGTGATCACAGGTCAATTAGCTTCAGTATAAATCACACAAAAAGGAAACATAAGGGGAATACAAAGACATTGAATTTCAAAAGAGCAAACTAAACTACAAACCTTGCTAGAAGATATAAATTTGGATAAAATCTTAGGAACAAAGAGCACAGAGGAAAAATGGGTTTCCTTTAAGAACATATTAAATAAGAGCATTAGCCAGTGTATCCCATTGGGAAATAAATTTAAAAGAGCGAACAAAAGTCCTGGATGGCTTAACTCCAATGTAAAAATGCATATAAAAGCAAAGGAGAAGGCCTTCAAAAAAAATATACAAGGCTGCGGGATCATCATCAGCATTCAGACTTTACAAAGAATGCAACAAGGAATGTAAGGGTGCAATTAGGGTGGCTAAGATAAAAAATGAAAGACACACTGTGGAGGAGAGCAAAAAAAATCCCAAGAAATACTTTAAGTATATAAACAGTAAAAAAGGGAGGACAGACCATATTGGCCCCATAAAGAATGAGGAAGGAAATATGGTTAAAATGGATGGGGAGATGGTGAAGGTATTGAATTTATTCTTCCCCTCAGTCTTCACAACAGAACCGGGGGGTTCAGTAACCAAAATTGCAGTGTTTATCCTCATGACACATTACAGGAAGCACCCTCATGGCTAACAGAGGACAGAATTAGAAATAGACTTGGAAAACTTAACATTAATAAATCAACGGGACCAGATGGCTTGCGTCCGAGGGTCCTGGGGGAACTCAGTCAAGTAATTGCCAGACCATTGTTCTTAATTTTTACTGACAGTCTACTAACTGGAATGGTACCACCTGATTGGATAAAAGCTAATGTAGCTCAAATATTTAAAAAAAGGGCCAAAATACATCCCTGAGAATTACAGACCAGTTAGTGCAACATCAATAGTATGCAAGTTCTTGGAGGGGATGATAAGGGACTATAATATACAAGTTTTTAGTAATGAAAACTGTATCATTAGCAGTAATCAGCATGGATTCATGAAGAATCATTCTTGCCAAACTAATCTATTAACGTTCTATGAGGGGGTAAACTACTATCTAGATAAAGGAAGGTCCGTAGTTGTGGTGTACCTGGATTCTGCAAAAGCATTTGAAACAGTTCCCCATAAACATTTACTGTACAAAGTAAGGTCCGTTGGCATGGATCATAGGGTGAGTACATGGATTGAAAACTGACTACAAGGGTGAGTTCAGAGGGTGGTGATAAATGGGGGGTACTCGAAATGGTCATGGGTGAAAAGTGGGGTCCCCCAGGGTTCTTTTCATGGGTCCAATCCTATTTAATTTGTTCATAAAAAAATGACCTGGAGGATGTGGTAAACAGTTCAATCTCTGTATTTGTGGATGATACTAAGCTAAGCAGGGCAATAACTTCTCCATAAGATGTGGAAATCTTGCAAGAAGATCTCAACAAATTAAAGGGGTGGGCAACTACATGGTAAATGAGGTTTAATGTGGAAAAATTTAAAATAATGCATTTGGGTAGCAAAAATATGAATCTACTCACTGGGGGGGAGAACCTCTGGGGGAATCAAGGATGGAAAAGGACCTGGGGGTCCTAGTAGATGATAGGCTCAACAACGGCATGCAATGCCAAGCTGCTTGCCAAACTGCTGCTAACAAAGCAAACAGAATATTGGCATGCATTAAAAAGAGGATTAACTCAAAAGATAAAGGAATAATTTTCCCACTCTACAAAACTCTGGTCTGGCAACACCTGGCATATGCTGTCCAGTTCTGGGCACCAGGCCTCGGGAAGGATATACTGGAAATGGAGCGAGTACAGAGTAGGGCAACAAAGCTAATAAAGGGACTGGAGGATATTAGTTATGAAGAAAGGTTACGAGCACTGAACCTATTCTCTCTAGAGAAGAGACCCTTGAGAGGGGATATGATTTTAATTAACAAATACCATACTGTTGACCCCACAATAGAGATAAAAAATTTCCGTGGAAGGGAGTTTAATAGGACACGTGGCCACTCATTAAGATTAGGTGAAAAGAGGTTTAACCTTATACTGCGTAGAGGGTTCTATACTGTAAGAGAGCGGCAAGGATGTGGAATTCACTTCCAGAGGCGGTGGTTTCAGCGAGGACAACAAAGCTAGTAAAGGGACTGGAGGATATTAGTTATGAATAGGGGTTACGAGCACTGAACCTATTCTCTCTGGAGAAGAGATGCTTGAGAGGGGATATGATTTTAATTTAATATACCATACTGGTGATCCCACAATAGGGATAAAACTTTTCTGTGGAAGGGAGTTTAATAAGACACGTGGCTACTCATTAAGATTAACCTTAGACTGCATAGAGGGTTCTCTACTGTAAGAGCGGCAAGGATGTGGAATTCACTTCCACAGATGGTGGTTTCAGCAGGGAGCATAGATAGTTTAAAAAAACTATTAGATAAGCACCTGAACGATCGCAACATACAGGGTTATACAATGTAATACTGACATATAATCACACACATAGGTTGGACTTGATGGACTTGTGTCTTTTTTCAACCTCACCTACTATGTTACTATGTTTAGGGATTAAAAGTACAATTTTAGTGTTTGCAGGTGACATCAAGCGACTGTATGCAGTAGAATTCATATCTTACAGGATGTCACCTTATAAGCCAAACTCAATGTATTACTTAATTGGGTAACTATGTGGTAGATGAGATTTATTGTTCATAAATGTAAAGTATGCACTTGGGGTCTAAAAACATGCATGCATCATACGCACTAGAAGGAGAACAGCTGGGGGAGTCAATGGTGGAGAAGGATGTGGGTGTTCTGGTAGATCATGGACTTAATAATATAATTTTGCTCCTGTGCTAATTGTTAGTAAGACCTCATCTAGAATATGCAGTTTAGTTTTGAGCACCAGTTCTTAAAAAGGAAATCAGTGAACTGGAGAAAGTGCAGAGAAGGACAACCAAACTGATAAGAGGCATGGAGGAGCTCAGCTATGAGTAAAGATTAGCTTAACTGAGAAGAGTAGATTAAGGGGGATCTGATTCACATAAATAAATATATAATTGGCCCATATAGTGAACTTTATGTAGAGTTATTGACTTACAGGTCACAGAGGACAGGAGGGAACCATTTATGTCTGCAGGAAAAGAGATTTAACCTTCACATATGGAATGGCTTATTCACAGTAAGAGCTGTGTAAAAGTGGACTAGACTCCCCTGGGAATTGGTTCTGGCCAGCTCAGCAGATTGTTTTAAAAAATAGCTGGATGCATTCCCAAATGCACAATACCAGTAATACCAACAGGGGTAGTTGATCCAGGGAATATCCAATTGCCTCATGGGGGGTCAGGAATGTTTTCCCCCGCTGAAATGAATTGGATCATGCTGGTTATTGGGGTTTTTTGCCTTCCTTTGTATCAACTATAATTATAAGATAGTATGTATGGAGGTTTTTGATGTGTGTGTTTTTTAAATGACTGATTGAACTAGATGGACTAGTATCTTTTTTTCAACCTATGTAACTATGATTATCTTGTTCATTATTCTACACTTAATAATGAAGTTTGCTTTACAACCACACACATGTAATTAATAAATGCCAGGAGCACTCAAAGATACAGAATAATTTTCAATGTTTATGTTTACAGAAAAAATAGTTTGTCTTATGGTTTGAATAGATATTATATGTTATGTCAGAATGTCGTATCTTATTTTGATTAATATGTTAGATAGACTAAAAGAAGCTGAATATATTTCTCTATTTTCATATATCGTTAATGTAGAAATCACTCAGAATTGTAGCACACTGTCAGGATTTATTGAAGAATCAACATAATCATTAGCAAATCTCCTTGAAATACACATTTTCTACAATATATCACCAAAAAAACACTGGAAGCACATAAACACATAATCCCCAAAATGTTTTATTTCTTTTTTTCAAACTATAACTAACACATTTATGGCAGTGATTCATGCATCTTACATCTCCATCTTACAACTCCACCTAACCCGAGGAATACACAAAAGATGTTTTACATTAAACATACAGTCACTACTTAAAAAGTTACCAAAGTCTTTATAAAAAGCAAATGATAGTTAGGGGTTGATTTACTATAGCTTAAATAAATTCTCCCAAAATAGCCAAACTGCACAAATTTTCACGAAAATGGAATTCACTATAGCGCGCGGGAAAAAATAGTCATGCCTCTTATATGAAGAACTCCACCTGACCCGAGCAATACACAAAAGATGTTTTACACTAAACATACAGTAACTACTTAAAAAGTTACTAAAGTATTTATAAAAAGCAAATGATAGTTAGGGGTTGATTTATTATAGCGCACGAAAATGGAATTCACTATAGCGCACAGGAAAAAATACTCACAAAATCAAATTCACTATAGGTCACAGACAACAGAGACCGTCCAAATCATTAGTCGTGCTAGAAACATGGGAAGTGCACATGGAACTTATGTTTAGAGCATGATATAATCGCCTAAATAGTTCTTAAATATGTGGTATATTGTTTAACCACTTCAGCCCCGGAAGGATTTACCCCCTTCCTGACCAGAGCACTTTTTACAATTCGGCACTGCGTCGCTTTAACTGCTAATTGCGCGGTCATGCAATGCTGTACCCAAACTAAATTTGCGTCCTTTTCTTCCCACAAATAGAGCTTTCTTTTGATGGTATTTGATCACCTCTGCCATTTTTATTTTTTGCGCTATAAACAGAAAAAGACCGAAAATTTTGAAAAAAAATGATATTTTCTACTTTTTGTTATAAAAAAAATCCAATAAACTCAATTTTAGTCATACATTTAGGCCAAAATGTATTCGGCCACATGTCTTTGGTAAAAAAATGTCAATAAGCGTATATTTATTGGTTTGCGCAAAAGTTATAGAGTCTACAAACTAGGGTACATTTTCTGGAATTTGCACAGCTTTTAGTTTATGACTGTCTATGTCATTTCTTGAGGTGCTAAAATGGCAGGGCAGTACAAAACCCCCCCAAATGACCCCATTTTGGAAAGTAGACACCCCAAGGAAATTGCTGAGAGGCATGTTGAGCCCACTGAATATTTATTTTTTTTGTCCTAAGTGATTGAATAATGACAAAAAAAAAAAAAAATTTACAAAAAGTTGTCACTAAATGATATATTGCTCACACAGGCCATGGGCATATGTGGAATTGCACCCCAAAATACATTCAGCTGCTTCTCCTGAGTACGGGGATACCACATGTGTGGGACTTTTTGGGAGCCTAGCCGCGTACGGGGCCCCGAAAACCAAGCACCGCATTCAGGATTTCTAAGGGCATATATTTTTGATTTCACTCCTCACTACCTATCACAGTTTTGAAGGCCATAAAATGCCAAGATGGCACAAACCCCCCCCAAATGACCCCATTTTGGAAAGTAGACACCCCAAGCTATTTGCTGAGAGCATGGTGAGTATTTTGCAGCTCTCATTTGTTTTTAAAAATGAAGAAAGACCAGAAAAAACATTTTTTTTTTTCTTTTTTCAATTTTCAAAACTTTGTGACAAAAAGTGAGGTCTGCAAAATACTCACTATACCTCTCAGCAAATAGCTTGGGGTGTCTACTTTCCAAAATGGGGTAATTTGGGGGGGTTTTGTGCCACCTGGGCATTCCATGGCCTCCGAAACTGTGATAGGCAGTGAAGAGTGAAATCAAAAATTTACGCCGTTAGAAAGCCTGAAGGCGATGCTTGGTTTTCGGGGTCCCGTACGCGGCTAGACTCCCAAAAAGTCCCACACATGTGGCATCCCCGTACTCAGGAGAAGCAACAGAATTTATTTTGGGGTGTAATTTCACATATCCCCATGGCATGTTTGAGCAATATATCATTTAGTGACAACTTTGTGCAAAAAAAAAAAAAAAAATTTGTCTCTTTCCCGCAACTTGTGTCACAATATAAAATATTCCATGGACTCGACATGCCTCTCAGCAAATAACTTGGGGTGTCTACTTTCCAAAATGGGGTCATTTGGGGGGGTTTTGAACTGTCCTGGCATTTTATGCACAACATTTAGAAGCTTATGTCACACATCACCCACTCTTCTAACCACTTGAAGACAAAGCCCTTTCTGACACTTTTTGATTACATGAAAAACATTTTTTTTTTTTGCAAGAAAATTACTTTGAACCACCAAACATTATATATTTTTTTAAAGCAAATGCCCTACAAATTAAAATGGTGGGTGTTTCATTTTTTTTTCACACAGTATTTGCGCAGCGATTTTTCAAACGCATTTTTTGTGGAAAAAACACACTTTTTAAAATTGTAATGCACTATAACACACTATATTGCCCAAATGTTTGATGAAATAAAAAAGATGATCTTAGGTCGAGTACATGGATAGCAAACATGACATGCTTTAAATTGCGCACAAACGTGCAGTGGCAACAAAATAAATACATTTTTAAAAGCCTTTAAAAGCCTTTACAGGTTACCACTTTAGATTTACAGAGGAGGTCTACTGCTAAAATTACTGCCCTCAATCTGACCTTCGCGGTGATACCTCACATGCATGGTGCAATTGCTGTTTACATTTGACGCCAGACCATCGCTTGCGTTCGCCTTAGCGCGAGAGCATGGGGGACAGGGGTGCTTTTTTTTTTTCTTTATTATTTTTTTTCTTTTTTATCTTATTTTTAAACTGTTCCTTTCATTTTTTTTTTAAAATCATTTTTATTGTTATCTCAGGGAATGTAAATATCCCCTATGATAGCAATAGGTAGTGACAGGTACTCTTTTTTGAAAAAATTGGGGTCTATTAGACCCTAGATCTCTCCTCTGCCCTCAAAGCATCTGACCACACCAAGATCGGTGTGATAAAATGCTTCCCCAATTTCCCAATGGCGCTGTTTACATCCGGCGAAACCTAAGTCATAAAATGCTCATAGCTTCCGGTTTCTTAGGCCATAGAGATGTTTGGAGCCACTCTGGTCTCTGATCAGCTCTATGGTCAGCTGGCTGAATCACTGGCTGCATTCTCAGGTTCCCTGCTGAGACAGGAGAGCCAGAGAAAAACACGGAAGACGGTGGGGGGGGCATTCCCTCCCACGGCTTGTAAAAGCAGTCTAGAGGCTAATTAGCCGCTAGGATTGCTTTTACATGAAAGCTGACCGCTGGCTGAAAAGAATGATACCAAGATGATACCTAAACCTGCAGGCATCATTCTGGTATAACCACTCAAAGTCGTGAATGGCGTACCTGAAGACAAAAAAATGGTTAACAATAAAACACAGTAAACAGTAAAGTATAAAAAATTGCATACCTGAAAAGCAAACATGATAAAACATAATAATAATAAAACATTGCAGAATAGAATACAGTAAAAAAGAGCAGAACAATAGAGAGAGAGAGAACAATAAAACAACAACTATTTTTTATTATATTTTTGTTTGTGTTTTTTTTTTTTTTTACACTTTTTTTTGTAACTAACTTTTATAACTGTAAACGGTTCCAGGTTCGGGTCTCTCAAAATGTGATGGCATCTTGGGAGACCCTGTGAAAGTGTGCCTAGTCTGTGCAATGCTGTAACCTACGCTAATACTCAACTAGTGAATGGTAGCATTCAAAACATTCACCAATGCAAAGACCAGGATTGTCAGGACAGGAGGGACAATAATAGAGGGTGTCACGCCTATATCTGCGCTTGCTGCAGACACAACATCTTTTTTGGGGGGGTTCGTTGGGTAGGGGTACTCGGGAGGACATAAAAATGCCTCTCATGCAGCCGACTGCATTTGGTTGGGAATGTGAATGGGGGAAGTACGGGTGCTGCAGAAGTGGTGGGTTCCCAATTAGGATTGGCTAATGCAGCAGGAAGGGCATTATGGGCACGACGGCCTGTTTGTCTTCTTCTTGGTGGCAGCGGGACACTACTTGTGCTTGCCACCTCACCAGCTTGAACTGCACTTATGGGACTCGCCACATCACCAAGTGTTACTGCAGTGCTGGTTTGACTACGACCGGGGTGTACTAGGCCGCTGGTGCTTGCCAGTTCACCAAAACGCTACAAAAAAAACTGTTGGCGATCGCAGGGATCAGGCTTCACTCTGCGAACGCTGCAGTTATGCGTTTAGTGTTTTGTAAGTGACAGTGATCGATCGATACTGCACTTGGGTGGGCTGGGCCGGGCGGAGGGGCAAAACGCAGGTGCTAGCAGGTATCTGGGCTGATCCCGCTAACACTGCGTTTTTGGGAACCCTAAACTGCTGGGGACGCTAGTATAGATCTGATTGGATCAGATACTATACCACTAAGTGAGGTGTACGGTGCGTGCATGGGTGTTAGCGCTACTGGCGCTAACCTGATGCTGCCTGGGGCTGGTGCTTTCCAGTTCACCAAAACGCTACCAAAAAAACTGTTAGCGATCGCAGGGATCAGGCCTGACTCTGCGAACACTGCAGTTATGCGTTTAGTGTTTTGTAAGTGACAATGATCGATCGATACTGCACTTAGGTGGGCTGGGCTAGGCCGGGTGGAGGAGCCCTAAACTGCTGGGGAAGCTAGTATAGATCTGATCGGATCAGATATTGATCCGTTCAGATACTATACCACTAAGGGAGGCGTATGCTGCGTGCGTGGGTGTTTGCGGGACTGGCGCTAATCTGAAGCTGCCTGGGGCAACGCATATCACCGGCGGGCGATCAGGGGGCTAAACCTTTATTCGGTAGTAAACGGCGGGTGCCCTGATACTATAAAAAATAAAGGAACTAACCAGCGTCACCCGTAACGGTTATACGGTGATCAGTGGTGAAAGGGTTAATTAGGGGGCAATCAAGGGGTTAAAACATTTATTAGGTAGTATATGGGGGTCCCTGTCGCTATAAAACGCTGACGGCGAACCTAAATATTTACCTCCCTAACTAGCGTCACCAGTGACACTAATACAGCGATCAGAAAAATGATCACTTAGCGACACTGGTGACGGGGGGTGATCAAGGGGTTAAAACCTTATTAGGGGGGGTTAGGGGGGTACCCTAGACCTACAGGGGGCTAATACTAACTGCCCTACCACTTCTAACTGTCACAAACTGACATCATGCAGTAATCAGGAAAAAAAAACAAAAAAAAAAACCTGCTTGGTGTCAGTGTGACAGGGAGGGGGGAGGGGTGATTGGGGGGGGATCGGGGGGCGATCGGGGGGGGATCGGGGGTGTAATGTATGCCTGGCATGTTCTACTGTGTGTGTGTGTTTTACACTTACTCAGATGTCTTCTGAGGAACGGAAACTGCCGAGCCGAGGAGAGATGACATCACATCCTCTGCCTCTGTGTACTATACAGAGGCAGGGGATGTTTCTCATTGGCTGGGAGCGATCGCGAGGGGGGGACCACGATCGGATGGCCTCCCCCTCATCTCTGATCGCTCCCAGACAAATGCCGACCGCCGCTGGCACCGGGGGGGCACCAGGTACGTGATTTTGCCTGCCTGTGCCATTCTGCTCACGTATATAGGCGTGAGGCGGTCGGCAAGTGGTTAAAGATAATCTGCTTTTAAACTGTTGAAAAAATTGATGTATAAACGGAAATTATTCTTATTTTTATACAGGATTTATATACCGCCAACAGTTTACGCAGCGCTTTACAATATAAAAGGGAGACAATACAGTTATAATACAATAAAACACAAGAGGATAAGGAGGGCCCTGCTCAGAAGAGCTTACAATCTAATAGCGTGGGGCAGGTGGTACAAAAGGTTGTAGCTGTGGGGAATAGGGATGAGCTCGATGTTCGGGTCAAACATAAGTTCGACTCGAACATCGGGTGTTCGCCCCTTCGCCGAACACCGAACATTATGTAGCGTTCCTGGAAAATTCGAGTGCCGCCTCATAATGCACTGAGAGATTGCAGTGCATTGCTGTATGATGATTGGCCAAAACATGCACCTGACGTGCATGCTTTGGCCAATCCCAGTGCCCTCTGTTAAGAGAGCCATAATTGGCCAAAGGCAGGGTGCCTTTGGCCAATCTTGGCTCAGGGGGACTTAGGCCACGCCCCACACTATATAAGACTGCCTACATGGTGGCCCTGTGTAGTGTTGTTGGCATGGACGGAGAGATAGTGTGACTTAGATTAAGCAGGCAGGTTATTCAGTTAGTGGCAGTGTATTTGATATATACAGTATCTCACAAAAGTAAGTACACCCCTCACATTTTTGTAAATATTTTACTATATCTTTTTGTGTGATAACACTAAAGAAATTTGCTACAATGTAGAGAGTGTACAGCTTGTATAACAGTGTAACTTTGCCATCCCTTCAAAATAATTCAACACACAGCCATTAATGTCTAAACTGCTGGCAACATAAGTCAGTACACCCCGAAGTGAAAATGTCCAAATTGGGCCCAATTAGCCATTTTCCCTCCTCATTAGTGTTATAAGGTCTCAAGTGTGAATGAGGAGCAGGTGTGTTAAATTTGGTGTTATCGCTCTCACTCTCTCATACTGGTCACTGGACATTTATCATGGCACCTCATGTCAAAGAACTCTCCGAGGATCTGAAAAAAATTTTTTTTGCTCTACATAAAGATGACCTAGGCTATAAGAAGATTGCCAAGACCCTGAAACTGAGCTGCAGCATGGTGGCCAAGACCATACAGCGGTTTAACAGGACAGGTTCCACTCAGAACAGTCCTCGGCATTGTCGACCAAAGACGTTGAGTGCACGGGCTCAGCATCATATCCAGAGGTTGTCTTTGGGAAATATACTATGGTTGAAGGGGTGGGGGGTCAGCCTGTCAGTGCTAAGACCATACTCTGCATACTGCATCAAATTGGCCTGCATGGCTGTTGTCCCAGAAGGAAGCCTCTTCTAAAGATGATGCAGTAAACATCTTATGAACTTGCTCAAGGATATTCTGGTTCAGGATGACACAATCATCGTTACGATTGATGTCAAATCGCTCTATAACAACCTGGTTCAGAAAGATGTGTTGAGAACAACAAGGAGGGCCCTTGATTCTAAGTCCAGCCTTAGAGTCGAGCAGAAAGAGTTTCTGATCGAAATCTTGGAGCTGGCTATGTCTAATAATTATTTCTGGCATGAGGGGTCTTGTTACAGGCAGATCAAGGGAGTGGCGATGGGAGCCAAATATGCTCCCAGTGTGGCCAATATACTCCTGAGCCTTTGGGAAGACCACAGCATATTTGGAACCCACATACCCAAGATCTGCCTGTACAAAAGGTACATAGATGACATTGTGATTCTGTGGAATGGTACAGTGGAGGCATTGGAAACGTTCCTTAGTACCATTAACCATAACTGCTATGGATTAAGCTTCACAGGCAACTGGAGTACAAGTGAGATCAGTTTCCTTGATTTAACTCTATATAAGAATACTGGCAAAATTCTGACAAAGACTCATTTCAAGAGCACCGATAGAAATAGTTACATACCCATGGCCAGCTGCCATCATCCCAACTGGCTCAAAGGGATACCTAAGGGGCAACAATTAAGGATTACACATAATTGTGATTCCATGTCAGATTACATGTCTCAATCTAATCTATTGGGTGACAGATTTAAAGAAAAAGGGTACCAGGAAAAAGAACTCAGGGCCACCCAATTACTTATTTCATGGATGGATAGGGATCAACTCTTGAAAGATAATATTAAAGAGAAATGTGAACTGGATTATGTTCCTTTTCTGACTAGTTTCACTAGGGGCTATAAAAGTGTTGAAAGAATTTTTTCAAAACACTGGCCAGTTTTGCTAAGAGACAGGACTTTGTCTAGCTTCTTACCAGAACGCCCTAGGTTCATCTATCGGTGTGCACCATGTTTACGAAATAAACTAGCCCCGAATGTATTAAACCGCTCCAAGAGAGTCCCCACTTTTTTGGTTCTTAAAGGGTTCTTTTATTGTAGGAAGTGTAAAGCCTGCAAATTAACTAGGAATAATATGAGAAAAGTAGAACACTTCACATCCTTTAGTACGGGCAAAGACTACAAAATAGATAAATTCATCACCTGTAAATCTACTTATGTCACATACCTTATCACTTGCCCGTGCGGGTTACAGTATATCGGACGTACTAAAAGAAACCTCTGCACCCGCATCAACGAACACCTCACAAATATTAAAAATGGTTTTCCCAAACACAGTCTCTCTAACCATTTCAGAATCCACCACCGGCAGGATCCTAGCTTGGCCAGAATTTTTGGGATTGACAAGCTGGATGCTGATTGGAGGGGAGGAAATATGGTTCAGAGAATATCAAAAAACGAAAAGGAATGGATTTATCATTTTAACACACTTACTCCGGCAGGTATCAATGTCGACATCGACTTGATTTGTTATTTGTCCAATTATTGACCTATATTTATACTGGTTGTGAAGGGAAAATCCATTCCGGTTTCATCCCCTTATATTTATATATTTCCTTAATATTCCCTTCTATTTTCTTACAATTTAAGTTTATTTATTTTATTTCATTTTATTTAATTTATTTATGCATTTTGATTTATTCATTCTATTCAGTTGCACAATCTGGCATCTATCCACAAGATGGCAGTTTAGATTCCTTAGAAATTTTATAACTGTATTCTACTTGCTGGCCACAAAATGGCAGTGTTAATTTTCAATTTTCAATTTTGGCTAATCCCTTTGTAAGGTGGGATGTCACTGGATTGGAACCCTCTGATTGATGTGTGTATTTAAGGAGGTGGCGTGCCAGTTCGTGCGATCCCTGATGACGGCAGCGCACACTGACGAAACCGTTCGGACGCACCGAACGTGACACGTCATTTCCGTTCGCAACATATTTTGTTTGTCCGCTCTAACCCACATGTGGGTGATGTGGTTTTTAGCTTTTTTAGCCTGTTTTTAGCCTGACCAATACATTTTGGCATATTTCACGATGGGAGTTCATTCATCTTTTTCCCATACATGGTACTAATGGTCTTCAATGACCCATCTCTATCCGGGAGTTCGTTTGCATGCATCTAAGCAGTTACAGTGTCACCTGAGGGACCTGAGTTCCAGCACCTGAACCAAGCCGTGACCGTATGGAGCTTCCTTGGCTGTTCTTGAAGAGCTCTTTGACTTCTGTCATGGGAGTCACCATAATCTGGTGAGTAGGCTGTGTGGCCGGTGTTGGTGGTGGATTACTGTTGTCTGATGCCTTGCTGAACCACAGGAGGATTCATCCAGGAGTCCGATTTCAACATTATTTGAACACTTTCTTGTATTTAATAATTTTTTGAATATTTTTGAATTTAATAATTTTTTTCAACTCATTTTGAATTTGGACTGTTGCTTTCAGTTGTTTTGTTTTATTTTTATTTTATTTTTCAATTTTTAATGTTTGATTATTTGCTGTTTTCACTTAGGTGATATATACTCATGAGTATCACTATTGACACTATATTTATACTACATTCACTTTGTTTACATTAGAGTGTGCCATCTGCACTTGCACTTTACAGGGAGCACGGTTTGCAATCAATTATTGTTTTTCATTTTTCATCACTATTATAACGTGCTGCTCCTTAATCTATATTAGTTTAACCAGCTTCCATTAGCGCAGGTTGGTAGCTTTCCCTATCTATTATATATCTTCCTAATGAATATGAGCCTGACTAAATATTGACCAGCGTGTTATTAACACTTGAAGCAGACAAAGTTGGAATTCAGGAATTTGGAGGCATGCTTTCCTCAAAAAATGTCAGTGGCTCCTTACGACAAATAATAAAATAAAATAAAGATACTTACTATTAATGGTACTCTGATACAAAAGGGATTCTGGAAAGCCAGACCATTTTGGCTGTGTTGTGTCAGAATTGCACATAATCACACACAGGAACAAACATCCATGTAAAAATTCTTGCTGTGCTTGTCTCTTGGCTATTAGCACTTTGCCTCTCACCCTAGCCTTTCCATTTTAACTTAATGCAACATTAGAATTATTTTTGAAGATAGCCTATGGGGATCAGGAAGGAATTCTTTTGCCTGTTGGAACAAATTGGACCATAATTGATTTTAACTTAAAAAATAGATAAAGAATGGAGCTGATGCTCATTGGAAATAAATATACTAGGCAAAATATGGGATAATTCCTAACAGCTAAGCAGATGCTTGAGACATTCTAACAGCATTTATTTTATAAATAGACCCCTCAGAGTTCATCACTTGCATTTTTCTACATCTTAGTTATAGAGCAATTTATTGGTGATTTTTTTAAACTATGCCATTTGTTGTTTTGGAAAACTGCAGAGGATAAAAACGTGCCTGGGTTTTAGTAAATATGCATGGACGTATTGTATTCACTAAAGATAATTGATAGACTTAATTAGACCCAAAGTAGTTTCAAAGTGCCACATCCCTATATAGTAATATCACACAGGTAAATTAGTGGCCTGGGATTTTATCACAATATTTATTAATACAATTTCTTAAAAGAGACAATAGTCTGCAACATATTAAAAGACAGCAAAAGAAAATATACATAGATTCAAAACCACCATTTATACAGTACAGCACATCTACAATTTATATATGTATGTATGTATGGTAGCTGATACATAGAATAATTCAGCATAAAATAATGTAGGATGCCTTTACCAGGGGCAGTCACATGACAGCTTACAATATAGCACAAGTATGCAATAAACTCACCACAGAAAGACCCTGTGAATCACCTAAAGGGCAATATAATACTATAGTATAAATAAGTAAAAAAAAAGGTCTAACAGAAAATGAATAAGCCCCCCCAAAAATTCTGTGCATATGGGTACTGGTACTGACGTTAAAAAGTCCTAATCAAAAAGTGTCAGGACAGATGACAAAAAAATCCTCCCCAAATGGCAAGCTGTAATATGAAAGGCTTCAATAGAGTTAACCTGAATGGTCTCAACAAGAATGGATCAGAATTCCTATAACACACAAAAGAATAAATAGAAAAATACCATAATATTGTGTAGAGGCTTCCTAAATAAATGGAAGCAGCTGTTACATACAAAAAAAGGGGAAAAAAGGAAAAGCATTGGAGAGGCAGTCAATATTTGTGTACTAATATAAGAATTCTCACACTTGTTGCTATTGAAGGATTGTATTGCGCTACACTTTTTGATACTATATTATTACAGAGGATGTAGGAATACACATTATAGCGTGGGCAACAATCACTTTATCATTATTTTCATTTTTTTCTTTGTTCCATTCCGCATTATTGGTAGCCATATTATACTGAAAGTATAGCACAGAAGATATTTCTAGATTATACTTTTTTCATATCGACACATGTGTTGTGGGAGGAAACCAGAATGTCTACAGGAATCTCAAACAAACATGGAGAGAATACAGTATCAAAAAGTGGGGGGGGGGGGGATAGGGGGAACTCTTGTCCTCCATCACACAGACGCTTATTTTCCACCTTTTGCAGCCTAAAAGCCACAATCAATTGTGGTTTTCTTTTGCAGGAATCATTGTGTGCTGGTGCTTTGCCCTAGTCCAATATGGCTGACACCTGCCCTTTCCTGAGAACTGGAATTGACGTCATTGCCACACCAAAAGTGAGGTCGGGTGTGGACAGAAGTGTTTGACTGGACCCAGGAAAATTGGGGGATGCTAAATTGGGAGATATTATTCTCCCTTTGCCACACTATCCCAGCTGTCATTAATTTAGTTTGATGCAACTGACTTTGTTTTGGATCATGTAGTTTTTATGTAGGGAAAACAATCCGCAAGTTCAAACAACAGATCTACCACCACATATACTAATCACAATATGCCAAAATGATTACCCCTGTTAGCCGACACCTGGGTCTATATCACAAATGTAATACTGCCCTAGTGCGATTTCTAGTACTAGAAAGTGATACCCCAGGACCCACGTGGTGGCAACTGGAATAAACGCATTCTCCAGAAGGAGACTTTATGGATCGAACGTCTGGAAGCCACCAAATCACCTGCATCAATGAAGTTTTATCATATAGACCATTTCTTTGATTAAGACCGGTGATATGTTTACTATTGGTACCCAGTCATATGTCTCCAGTATATCGTTTTTTATTTGTCATGTTAGTATAATGTGGGTCATTTACCTAATCTCATTGGATATTACTTGGCTTGAAGGCCTAGCAGGATAAATGGAAGCTTGATGCCACTCTCATTGGTTTATGTGCGTTTTTGTCATTTATATTATTGTTTTGTTTTACCATATTGTATGGACTCATTATCTTGGCTGGCCATCTAGGTATTTCTTCAGGGATGTCAGCTATTGTTGCCCCCATGGAGGAATCTGGATGTCTTTAGGCACGAATATATGCAATCAGGGCTCTGATTGAAAGTTTTATATACACTTGCTGACCGTGGAGACCGGACCGCAATACCTCCCTTCACCACTGGGAGCCTGCTCCTAGAAGTCTCCGCACAGCATAGTCAGTGTGTGCGGCCGCCCGAGCCGCTGGGGACATGGCCAGGACTCTGCACAGTGGGTGTTTTTGCCTCTGTAGACATTACTGACTGTGTCAGCCTGTGCACCCTGGGGACACATGTTATTGTCCCCTAACTACACTGCAGTGCACCATTGTCGGCGGACACTGGGACTGGCTTCAGCCTGGGATCACCAGTGCACCTGCACCGACTTTGCGCATGCGCAATGCGTTCGGCCGGACTGGGTGACATCAGACGCTGTTCTGACGCGTGATCCCGGTCGGGGCATACAAAACAGAGGCGAGGTTGCTATTTTCCCAGGTGCCTCAAGGGAGATGGATAGCCCCCATTCCTTTGGCTTTACCCTGAATATATTCAAGAAGTTTATCATTTAGGTGGCTCAAGCATGTACCAAATGGTACCAAGTACAGGTGGCTAGAGGTACTCGTTTCTCTCCCCCCTCCCTCTCACTATGGCTTCTCTTTCTTTCTTTTCCCTCTCAGGGAATACCAGCAGTATCAATCTGGCACCGTATTGCCTGTCAGCAGAGTTTTCTTTACTCTCTATTAGCAGCAGATTTTGTTTCATAATACCAGCAACGGTTTCAAGGTAAATCCATGCTCCTTGCTGTACTATTTGCATTGTTATATTATTATGCTTGTACCTTTTGTGCTGATATTGAGCCTCATTGGAGAACTATGTTTCCTCTCCCTTTTTTTTTGCCCCTGTTTTTTCCGCGTTTATACCTGCAGAGTTTTAAACAAATCTGCCATAAATGTCTGCTTTAATCAAACAAGCCAAGTGTGTTTTATATATACAAAATAATTCTGCGCTACCCAAAGAGGGAAGGAAGCGAAAGCAGCTAACACGACCAACAAAGTATAAATGGGGAAAGCAGAGAACAAGTGTAGCGCTATACAATGTCCAACATGAACGCCAATTGGCCAGTCAATATACAGTGAAAGGAATCAACCGTATCTAAGAAATAAAAAATAAATAAAAAATAGATGGTCCTCATGAAAACATTTCAAAACAGAAACTTCCGGCATCCAAAATGTAGACAAGCCCACTCCCACCGAGAGATGAAAAGGCGTACCAGATGAGATGGACCCAAAGGGGCATACGCCGAGTTGGGCCGGATAAGGCTTGGGTGGTGAGTGGCTGTACTTGGCCCGAGGAAGTGATGTTAATAAGTGGTCCCACGGATTACTGTATCCCTCCAAATGGCACCCGGGTCTTGAAGGGTGTAGGCAATCTCGCGGATATGGATGGTCCTGCAGATCCCGGAAGGATGGGGTATTACGTGAATGAATACCTCGAGGTGATATTCCATGGACCAGAAGATGGTGTTAATAGGTGGGGAGAGAAAGGAAGGGCCACATAGTGTAAATCCAAAAACAAAAATTTTATTTAAAATATATAGATGTACACTCACATGTAGATCCAAAGTAAAAACAGCGCTGTGATAAAGTGGCGACAGTGGGGTCCTACCCGACGCGTTTCATCTTCATAGACGTCGTCTGGGGGGTTCCCCCCACTGTAGCCACCCTGATATATATAAGGAATGCATCAATGGTCATGAGAATCAGCTCCACGTTTGAAAAAACTTCACTTCCGGTATCGGCCAAGATGGCCGTCCAGCGTGCGTTCCAGGCATGCGTTCCATGCCTCCCTTTCATGTTCTTATGTACACCGGAAGTGTAGGAATGGACTGGCCAAAAAATATAGAAAATAATAGTGCACAGGTGCAGACAAGGTATGACAGAGAGCCATATAATGTTATGTGCAAAGGGTAAATGAAGGAATAAGTGCGGTAATGTACAGATCGAGAAAAAAACCACCGATGCCGCGCATGTGCAGTGTGTACAAACGAGGAGGAAAATCTAGTGTCTCTAATGTGCGGACGTGACGACACCAGAATAACCAGGTGACGCTACTGGGAGGAGCCTCAGTGAAGGGAATAACAACACCGAGACAACAAGGCTGCGCATGCGCATTCAAGACAAAGGGGTACTCTGGTTTCTAGTGAGAAAACCTCCGCTAGTGCGAACGTGACGTCAGCAGGCATAACGTAACTAAGGGGCCGCTGATAATAAGGAGGACCGCAATGAGAAAAATGTCTCTCAAGGACGGCGAAGTATAGTGCATGCGTACTGAAAAGAAATGCACGATCTTCAAAAGTGGGAACAAAAACAAATGCATAAATAAAAACGGCCACCTCTTATGAAGCACCAGAAATTGATAATGGTGACTCAGAGGGATAAATAATGGCCCCCAGTACAAAAGTGAGAAAAACTGATGTGTAATAATATAGGTGTACCTCTAAAGGGAACAAGGGTACATCTAAATAAATTGCTGACATAAACTAATGTGTGGAAACTAATAAAAAGTACCATAATGGAGCAGACTCCCATGAAAATATACATAGGACAATACGCCTATATGTATAAAAAGAACAAGAAAAAACCCCCTATCGGGGCTTTTAAGCAGCCAATAAAATACAATATGGGTGGTTGAAAAAATTGTGTTTTATTGGTACAAAAAGTATATATATAAATAACGTTAAAAGAGAAAATTCATTGAAATGAATACTGACTGTTAGAGTCAGGACACGAACTGAATATGGCGTACATATGCAACAGAAAACAGCCTACAGTGAAAACCAATGCAAGACACAATGTATACGGGGGCAGCCTAAATTCCCCCAATTGTGAACCTTGGGGTTAAATAACAATAGATGCCTCTAAATAAAGACAGTAAGCCATACAGTGTATGTGGGACAACAATAATTGTATGTAATTATCCTGACGCGTTTCGACCCTTCCCGGGTCTTCTTCAGAGGATGGCTGTCCACACT
Source organism: Aquarana catesbeiana (assembly GCF_042186555.1). Classification (NCBI taxonomy): domain Eukaryota; kingdom Metazoa; phylum Chordata; class Amphibia; order Anura; family Ranidae; genus Aquarana; species Aquarana catesbeiana. The sequence continues at coordinate 407,803,831 of NC_133328.1, read as the reverse complement.
AAAAGAAAAGGGGGGTAACATATATCAAACATAACATCAAATTTCCACGGTGCTAGAAACCATGCAAGCATACCCTGTAATATAATTGAATAAATTGTATAGTTACCTATCGCAAGAATTGTGGCACTACAATGTCATTATTGACATTGCAAAATGTTTGAGATGATACAATTGTTCCTTCGCTCCCCTGTCTCCCCCGTGTCGGACCAACTCCCCCAGGGACGGGTGATGGACCAAATGAGTCTTACGAGAGATCACGCTTACCAGCCCCCCACGTGGGAGAGGGAGGGAAGAGAAAGGGCGAGACGGGCAATCCAGAACCGCACCCAGATAGGATTCACGTTAGTACTACAAATCAAAAATGGAAAATAACGGAGGGTCAGTTGATTCATACCATGTAGTTGGGAGTTTCCCAACCATGGAGTTCTATGTGCTTTCTAAATTATAAGTCCATGGGTGTACAGGAGGGCATTGCTAAAGAATGAAAAGGGGAAGGAAAGAAGGGGGAGGAAAGGGGGGGAGGGGAAAGGGGAGGAAGGGGAAGGAGGGCGGAAGAAGGAAAAAAGGGGAAAGGAAAGGCATGTGAGGAAAGAGTGAAAAGAAAAGGAAGAAAAGGTGAGTAAAGGAAGAGTGAGTGAAGATAGTTGAACTAGAAAATAGCAAATGCCCTGCTGACAATTGTTCACCATGCGACTTCAAAATATATAAGAAAATTGATAGGGTAAAAGTACCAACAAACCACAACGGAATGGACAAATGAGCAAAAAGAAAAGAAAAGGGGAAAAGCAGGCCAACGGTATTGGATAGGACAAAGGGAAGAATAAAGGACAAAAGGGGAGGGGGGGGAAGAGAAAGGAGAGAGGGGAAGGAACAAGGGGGGGGGGGACGGAGAGAAAGGAGGAGGTGAAAAGCAATGAAATAAAGATGACGGGAGGGGGAAGGGGGAAGGAGGGGAAAGAGGGATGTGCAGAGAGTGTAGCGGTGAATGAAGTGTAATGGTGAATGAATAAAAGTGAGTGAAGAGTGATAGGGATAGAAAATGGGGATGTGAAGAGGGGGATATAAGGGAGTGAGACAAGAAATGGAAATGTGTGTAGGATACACAACGACAATGTGTGGAGGAAGGAAGGAGAAAGTGCGACGGTGGATAAAAGAGAGTACCCCTGGATGCACAGCATGAACAAGTGAACGTGAAAAAAACACACCAAAAAACAACAACACTGTGACAAAGTGCAAGGGTGGTGGTGGGACTAATTACCCAGTCAAGCTGAACTGAATAACAGAGTTGGTACATTCGTTATTCTGAAAGAATTGGATTATGAATAAGAAGTCATGACAAGATCAGGAATAGTTTCAAAAAAGAAACAAATTGCTAAGAAGCTTGTATAAACATGTTACCATCATTTTGGGTACACTTACCACTTTGATGGATTAGTCAGCACTTTGCCTAGTGTCTCTGTGTCAGGGAGAATCCAATAAAGTGCCTCTGAAGTTTCCTCTATTTATAAGGAGTGTCAATTGACTCACTCCCATCAGGTGCAAGTGTATAGTTGCCTCCCCGCCCCTCCCCCCGCCTCTCACCACAACGGGGGGGAACGAGCAACACAGCTGTGTGCTCAGCGTGACCCCCCCGGCGTTCCGGAGAGGATAGGTCCTCCGGGCGTCCCCGTACACTTCCGTCGCAACTGCGCAGGCGCCGCTACGTCACGCGCACGCGCACTAGGGCGCGCGCGCGTGAACACGGCGTCCGGAAGGGATCCGGGACGCCGCTGGCAGGGCAAGAAGTGCCCACTGACGGTGCAGCTGCCTAGTGGGCACATTTAAGAGATGCGGACCCCAGCATCTCCTCTCTCACCCTGCCAGGAAGACACATAGGTGCACCCCCGCCCCCAGAGGGGAAGGACAGGCACTGAAGGAGAGGTGGAAGTAAATCTAGCACCATACATCCGATACTGTGCAAAAAAATTTTTTCCTAATGAAGAAATAGTATTAACAATCCTCATCACTCATTCACAGGGTACTGCATGCATGATCCATGCAGGGCGGATTGACTACATGCTGACCAAACCATATACATCGTTCATTACATATCATTGTTTGTTTAAGCAGGGTTATACACTTATAATGGCATCGTCCTATTGCAAATACATATTTACATAACGTGTATACAAAAAAGATAAAATTTGCATAATATTACATGTTATTACATATAAAGAACTCAGAACTGTATTTTAGGCTAGATTTTCCTCAAAGAAAGAGCGTTTTAAAGTGTGTGGTCCATTATCGTTAGATCCCATAACCTACACGGCCATATGCACATCATGCATCCAAAAATAATGGAGAGAACAATGGTGACATAGATGATTATACATGGGGAAAACCAGGCAGTATATATAAGACTGGGAACACTGGATGGATGAAGTAATGGTGGAAAACTCCACTTAGATCAGCATAAAAGGGAACAGGGGAACACAGAGAGGGAAAGGGAAAAGGAAAGGAAAACACTGGGGAAAGGGAAAAGAGGGGGAAAAGAGGAAAAGTGAGGAATAGGGAAAAAGAGGGAGGGAGAGAGTAGGGAGGGGAGGGGGAGGGGGAAGGAAAGAAAGAGGAAAGGGGGGGAAGAGGGGGAGGGGAGGGAAAGGAAAAGGGGAGGGGGAGGGGGGGAAAGAGAGGGGGGGGGGAAAGAAAGGGGAGGGAGGGGGGGGAGAAGGGGAAATGGAGGAAGGAAGGGTTAGGGGGAAAAGAAAGAAAAAAGGGGGGGGGTTTATGAAGAAAGAAGGAAAGAACAAAGAGAAAAGAAGAGAAAGGAAAAGAGGAAAGAAGAAGGGGGGGGGAATGGTAAATAAATAAATCTAAACGGCAATATGGAGTAACGGTTTGTTTTCAATACGTTATTGTGCCTTCCCAGATGAAAACCCCTGCCCCTCTTACGCCAACCTGTACCTGGGGGAGTGGGAGAAGTCCCTCCTGGACGACGAGGGCCTTGTCGAATACACCAGCCATATAACCAAATGGCTGAGGTATATCGATGACGTCTTCGTCGTCTGGGAGGGACCTGAGACCAAACTACTTGAATTTTTTCATAAAATCAATGTAAACGATCGCAATCTGAGGTTTACGATGACCCACAACTTCCACAGCGTCACCTTCCTGGATGTCTCCATTTCAGTCACCGGGGATGGACACCTTTCTAGCACCCTGTTTCGAAAAACGACCGCTGGGAATACGGTTCTCCATTCTGAGAGTTTTCATCCGATCCCACTGAAGAACTCGATCCCCTATGGACAGTACTTGCGCCTTCGGCGAAACTGTTCGAATGACGCTTTGTTCAAAAAAGAAGCAGAGGGGCTCCAAAATCGACTCCTAGCAAGGGGTTATAGTAGATCTTGCCTCAAAAAAGCCTATAACCAAGCCTTAGGACATTCTAGACCTCAGCTACTTTTTAAATCTAAACCCTCCCAAGGCTTTGAATGTAACCCCACCCGAATCATCATGCGTTATTCTCGACAATACCAGGTTATCAAAAAGATTATAGAGCGTCATTGGAACATCCTCACAGATGACCCGAAACTGCGTGGATTCGTTCATAAAAAACCCTCCATAACGTACAAAAGGGCTATGTCACTACGTGACAAGCTCGTTCGGAGTGAATATACCAACGCAAATATGAGATTGAAGCACTGTCCTGCAGTAGGTTCTTTCCCCTGCGGACATTGCTCATATTGCCCACTCATCAAACAAGATTAAATCTTTATGTTGCCTAATGGTGACACTTTTACACCTACACAGTTTGTGAATTGCCGCACTCGCGGAATTGTATATTTGATGGAATGTGAATGCGGTGCATATTACGTGGGGAAAACCAGGCAGGAATTCTGGAAACGCATCTCCCAACATATTTATAGCATGGAGGTGGGGAACCCATACCTCCCTATCGGGAGGCACATAATCAGTACACACAACTACAGTGTCCCCAGAGTCACCTTTGTGGCCCTCTATAAAATAAAGATTCCCATCAGAGGCGGCGACTGGAATAAGTCTCTGCTGCAGAAAGAGCAGAGATGGATATTCCAGTTGCAGGCCACCTCTCCACCAGGCTTAAATGAATCAATTTCGTATGCCCCTTTCTTGCAGGGGTTTTCATCTGGGAAGACACAATAACGTATTGAAAATAAACCGTTACTCCATATTGCCGTTTAGATTTATTTATTTACCACCCCCCCCTTCTTCTTTCCTCTTTTCCTTTCTCTTCTTTTCTCTTTGTTCTTTCCTTCTTTCTTCATAAACCCCCCCCTTTTTTCTTTCTTTTCCCCCTAACCCTTCCTTCCTCCATTTCCCCTTCTCCCCCCCTCCCTCCCCTTTCTTTCCCCCCCCCCCCTCTCTTTCCCCCCCCTCTCTTTCCCCCCCTCCCCCTCCCCTTTTCCTTTCCCTCCCCTCCCCCTCTTCCCCCCCTTTCCTCTTTCTTTCCTTCCCCCTCCCCCTCCCCTCCCTACTCTCTCCCTCCCTCTTTTTCCCTATTCCTCACTTTTCCTCTTTTCCCCCTCTTTTCCCTTTCCCCAGTGTTTTCCTTTCCTTTTCCCTTTCCCTCTCTGTGTTCCCCTGTTCCCTTTTATGCTGATCTAAGTGGAGTTTTCCACCATTACTTCATCCATCCAGTGTTCCCAGTCTTATATATACTGCCTGGTTTTCCCCATGTATAATCATCTATGTCACCATTGTTCTCTCCATTATTTTTGGATGCATGATGTGCATATGGCCGTGTAGGTTATGGGATCTAACGATAATGGACCACACACTTTAAAACGCTCTTTCTTTGAGGAAAATCTAGCCTAAAATACAGTTCTGAGTTCTTTATATGTAATAACATGTAATATTATGCAAATTTTATCTTTTTTGTATACACGTTATGTAAATATGTATTTGCAATAGGACGATGCCATTATAAGTGTATAACCCTGCTTAAACAAACAATGATATGTAATGAACGATGTATATGGTTTGGTCAGCATGTAGTCAATCCGCCCTGCATGGATCATGCATGCAGTACCCTGTGAATGAGTGATGAGGATTGTTAATACTATTTCTTCATTAGGAAAAAATTTTTTTGCACAGTATCGGATGTATGGTGCTAGATTTACTTCCACCTCTCCTTCAGTGCCTGTCCTTCCCCTCTGGGGGCGGGGGTGCACCTATGTGTCTTCCTGGCAGGGTGAGAGAGGAGATGCTGGGGCCCGCATCTCTTAAATGTGCCCACTAGGCGGCTGCACCGTCAGTGGGCACTTCTTGCCCTGCCAGCGGCGTCCCGGATCCCTTCCGGACGCCGTGTTCACGCGCGCGCGCCCTAGTGCGCGTGCGCGTGACGTAGCGGCGCCTGCGCAGTTGCGACGGAAGTGTACGGGGACGCCCGGAGGACCTATCCTCTCCGGAACGCCGGGGGGGTCACGCTGAGCACACAGCTGTGTTGCTCGTTCCCCCCCCGTTGTGGTGAGAGGCGGGGGAGGGGCGGGGAGGCAACTATACACTTGCACCTGATGGGAGTGAGTCAATTGACACTCCTTATAAATAGAGGAAACTTCAGAGGCACTTTATTGGATTCTCCCTGACACAGAGACACTAGGCAAAGCGCTGACTAATCCATCAAAGTGGTAAGTGTACCCAAAATGATGGTAACATGTTTATACAAGCTTCTTAGCAATTTGTTTCTTTTTTGAAACTATTCCTGATCTTGTCATGACTTCTTATTCATAATCCAATTCTTTCAGAATAACGAATGTACCAACTCTGTTATTCAGTTCAGCTTGACTGGGTAATTAGTCCCACCACCACCCTTGCACTTTGTCACAGTGTTGTTGTTTTTTGGTGTGTTTTTTTCACGTTCACTTGTTCATGCTGTGCATCCAGGGGTACTCTCTTTTATCCACCGTCGCACTTTCTCCTTCCTTCCTCCACACATTGTCGTTGTGTATCCTACACACATTTCCATTTCTTGTCTCACTCCCTTATATCCCCCTCTTCACATCCCCATTTTCTATCCCTATCACTCTTCACTCACTTTTATTCATTCACCATTACACTTCATTCACCGCTACACTCTCTGCACATCCCTCTTTCCCCTCCTTCCCCCTTCCCCCTCCCGTCATCTTTATTTTATTGCTTTTTACCTCCTCCTTTCTCTCCGTCCCCCCCCCCTTGTTCCTTCCCCTCTCTCCTTTCTCTCCCCCCCCCCTCCCCTTTTGTCCTTTATTCTTCCATTTGTCCTATCCAATACCGTTGGCCTGCTTTTCCCCTATTCTTTTCTTTTTGCTCATTTGTCCATTCCGTTGTGGTTTGTTGGTACTTTTACCCTATCAATTTTCTTATATATTTTGAAGTCGCATGGTGAACAATTGTCAGCAGGGCATTTGCTATTTTCTAGTTCAACTATCTTCACTCACTCTTCCTTTACTCACCTTTTCTTCCTTTTCTTTTCACTCTTTCCTCACATGCCTTTCCTTTCCCCTTTTTTCCTTCTTCCGCCCTCCTTCCCCTTCCTCCCCTTTCCCCTCCCCCCCCTTTCCTCCCCCTTCTTTCCTTCCCCTTTTCATTCTTTAGCAATGCCCTCCTGTACACCCATGGACTTATAATTTAGAAAGCACATAGAACTCCATGGTTGGGAAACTCCCAACTACATGGTATGAATCAACTGACCCTCCGTTATTTTCCATTTTTGATTTGTAGTACTAACGTGAATCCTATCTGGGTGCGGTTCTGGATTGCCCGTCTCGCCCTTTCTCTTCCCTCCCTCTCCCACGTGGGGGGCTGGTAAGCGTGATCTCTCGTAAGACTCATTTGGTCCATCACCCGTCCCTGGGGGAGTTGGTCCGACACGGGGGAGACAGGGGAGCGAAGGAACAATTGTATCATCTCAAACATTTTGCAATGTCAATAATGACATTGTAGTGCCACAATTCTTGCGATAGGTAACTATACAATTTATTCAATTATATTACAGGGTATGCTTGCATGGTTTCTAGCACCGTGGAAATTTGATGTTATGTTTGATATATGTTACCCCCCTTTTCTTTTAGTGTGGACAGCCATCCTCTGAAGAAGACCCGGGAAGGGTCGAAACGCGTCAGGATAATTACATACAATTATTGTTGTCCCACATACACTGTATGGCTTACTGTCTTTATTTAGAGGCATCTATTGTTATTTAACCCCAAGGCTCACAATTGGGGGAATTTAGGCTGCCCCCGTATACATTGTGTCTTGCATTGGTTTTCACTGTAGGCTGTTTTCTGTTGCATATGTACGCCATATTCAGTTCGTGTCCTGACTCTAACAGTCAGTATTCATTTCAATGAATTTTCTCTTTTAACGTTATTTATATATATACTTTTTGTACCAATAAAACACAATTTTTTCAACCACCCATATTGTATTTTATTGGCTGCTTAAAAGCCCCGATAGGGGGTTTTTTCTTGTTCTTTTCATGCACTGTATGGGGTGTGCGGCCTACCCGTCTACACTCATGTGAGTGCTTCTTGTTGTTTGACGCCTATATGTATATACACAGATACAAATACATTGATAGACGTGATGGATGTGGATTCATACTGATGGAATAAATTCACATGCAAATGCACATAGGACAATCCCTGTGTCTAATAAATACATCCATGGATACAAACAATTATGTGTATATGGAATAGACCCACAAACACGTGAATGTAAGTGGAGGACAGTTAAAAATATTAACGGGATAAAAAGAGAAAATAAAAAATATATATATGAGCAAAAACAAAAAAACAAAAACAGAAAAGGAGAGAGATCATCACGTAGAGGTGGGTGTCAAGCTCTGTTGATAAAGGCATTGACATCCAGCTCCACGTTAATACCTGATGGAAAAAGTGTGCGGAGCTCATGGATCCAGAAGGTCTCCAAACGTGATACACCCCTGGTCATAGCCCCACCCCTTCACGGGGGAACATATCTGTCGATCACTATAAATTGTGTCCCGACAATAACCCGATTATGGTGTAACTTATAGTGTCGGGGAACTGTGTGTTTAGTGTCTCCGCTCTTAATGAGAGCAATATGTTCCGCCACTCTTATAGCAAAAGAGCGAATAGTGCGGCCTACATATTGTTTTCCACAGTGACATGTGATTAGGTAAACAATGTGACTGGTGGTACAAGTGCAGAACCGTTTGATGGAATATCGTTTCTGTGTGACCGATGAAGTAAACGATACAGTTTTCCTTCCTATGCCAGAATTGTGTTGACATACAATACATTTTCTACATGAGTAGAATCCTTCCATTTCATGGAAGAGTGGTTGGCGTATAGGGGGGTTGATGATGTTGGGGGCAATTTTACTTTGTAAGGTAGGAGCTCCCCTAAAAATGACTTTTGCCCTGTCGGGCAAAACAGTGCCCAAAACACGATCATTCTTGAGGATATCCCAATGCTTAGAAAGGATGGCTTTAACGTGTTTATATTGGTTGGAAAAAGCAGTCAAAAGGGACCACTTAAAGATCTCACTCTGTTCTTTTTTGGGCTTTTCAACAAGGAGTGATTCCCTGTTGATCTCAAGTGCACGTTGAAACTCCCGATCTATAAGTTGGGAGCCATAATTCTTATCTAGAAACTTCGCCTTCAAAAGTGCAGATTGTGTGTTAAAGGCCTCAGTGCTGGAACAATTTCTCCGTAATCTGAGAAATTGGCCTTTTGGTACTGAATCCAGCCAGGACCGGTGATGGCAACTATCCAGAGGTATAAAACTGTTCCGGTCCGTAGTTTTAAAATGAGTCTGGAAATGGAAACTGCCGTTACAGATCTCAATGTCTAGATCTAAAAAATTAATTTTCTGTTTACTGGCCGTGTATGTCAGGGAAATGCCACGATCATTGTTATTAAGATGTTCAAAAAATGAATCCAATGATTCGGCACTACCTTTCCATAGGAGGAGGATGTCGTCAATATACCATGCCCACATGGTTAGGGAAGGATCCCTGTTGGTATAAACGACATCCTCCTCCCACTTGGCTATAAATAAATTGGCAAGGCTAGGGGCAAATTTAGCGCCCATAGCCACGCCACGCAGTTGATGATAGTATTGCTGGTCAAACCAGAAATAACTTCGCTTAGTAGCGAACTCCAATAGTTCCATGATGAAAGAACACTGGAAGGAAGCAATACTGGGCTCTTTCTCAAGAAAATATCGGACAGCCTCTAGGCCCTTATCTTGGGGTATGCACGTATACAAGGAAGCCACATCGGCAGTGGCAATAATATGGTCACCTTGTAATTCTAAACTTTCCAGCATACGTATGGTAGCCCTGTATCTTTCAGATAGGAGGGCATATGCCTTACAAGCGGCTGTAAATAAAAGTCAATATACCGGCCTATACGTGAGGTGACAGAGTCTACCCCACTCACGATAAGCCGACCGGGGGGTTGTACTGGGTTCTTGTGCACCTTGGGTAAATAATAAATAGTTGGAACCCTGGGTCCTCCTCGTTTGTACACACTGCGCACGCGCGGCATCTGTGGCATTTTCTCATTCCTTTATTTACCCTTTGCACATAACATTATATGACTCTCTGTCATACCTTGTCTGCACCTGTGCACTATTATTTTCTATATTTTTTGGCCAGTCCGTTCCTACACTTCCGGTGTACATAAGAACATGAAAGGGAGGCGTGGAATGCATGCCTGGAACGCACGCCGGACGGCCATCTTGGCCGATACCGGAAGTGAAGTTTTTTCAAACGTGGAGCTGATTCTCATGACCATTGATGCATTCCTTATATATATCAGGGTGGCTACAGTGGGGGGAACCCCCCAGACGACGTCTATGAAGATGAAACGCGTCGGGTAGGACCCCACTGTCGCCACTTTATCACAGCGCTGTTTTTACTTTGGATCTACATGTGAGTGTACATCTATATATTTTAAATAAAATTTTTGTTTTTGGATTTACACTACGTGGCCCTTTCTTTCTCTCCCCACCTATTAACACCATCTTCTGGTCCATGGAATATCGCCTCGAGGCATTCATTCAGGTAATACCCCATCCTTCCGGGATCTGCAGGACCATCCATATCCGCGAGATTGCCTACACCCTTTAAGACCCGGGTGCCATTTGGAGGGATACAGTAATCCGTGGGACCACTTAATAACATCACTTCCTCGGGCCAAGTACAGCCACTCACCACCCAAGCCTTATCTGGCCCAACTCGGCGTATGCCCCTTTGGGTCCATCTCATCTGGTAAGCCTTTTCATCTCTCGGTGGGAGTGGGCTTGTCTACATTTTGGATGCCGGAAGTTTCTGTTTTGAAATGTTTTCATGAGGACCAAGTGTGTTTTATAAGTGACTATTGGGAGGGATTACCTTAGTATAAATCTACATACCACCACACCTGGAGCCACTTACCCTAATTATATACTACCCTTTTTCCTATTACATTTTTAGTTACTTTGTATGTTCCCACACCCTGACATATGTGCTAATTGCGGCTACTTCCTGGCTTTGGAGGCCCTGGTGGTAGCTCCCTTTTTTGGGGGGTCCTGCTGTCTGGTACCTACGTGGCAAGTGAGTTCAGATATATTCTTTATGTAGCGCTACCCCCTAGGGAGCCGCTTAATGTATGTTTGGTTCTGCACCCTGTCTTTCAACCCCAAGAACGGTCTCAACCCCTCTGGCACACCTGCTTGGTAATATTAGTGTGGGACCCAACAGTAGAGAGAAAACACAGTAACGATAAACCATGAAGTATATTTACCGAAGCCCTGGGTTCCGTCACTTCACCAGCTGTGGTAGTAAATAGAGACTCACACACAATATCAATGAACCACTCAGAAAGTTTACTAGAGTGAATATTTAACAGAATGCACAATGTGATTAAACACAAACAATAAATGACAGTTGATAACAATCAGTTTAGATATAAAAACAGTGGATTAAATAATCACCGTAGGGAGTATATGTAGACAGGTGTAAAATGGGACAAGTGTTCAACATTCTCCAAGACCTATATTGAACACCTTCCCACCGAAGCCTCAATACACACACTAAATTGCAATATAATGTTTCTCATATTCCATAATACAATGCAATATTTAACCTGTACTCAAGGGCTCCCCCTAGGTTGTAATTCAATGTTGAGCAGTAAAGCTTTGTAAAGGAATAAGGTGATGAATGTTCCTCAATTTGAAGTTTGTCTTTAGCTAGCCAGATATTATACTGCAGTGTTGAGTTGTGTAATTATTTGTAATCCAAGAGAAACAGAGAAAAAGCAATAACTATAGAATAGGATGCTATGGATTCCTTAGCTGAATAACTATTCCCACTTGTAATTCCTTTTATGTGTGAGTAATACAGTACTGACCTTACAGCATGGGGAAAGAAAAGCAAGGCCCCAAAATCTGGTTGTAAGATGCTCAGGTGCAGCAGATCCTCACCCGTGGAACTACAGGTCTCAGCAACAGTCTGTAGGAAAGAAACTCACTCAGCAATACTGCAGTCACTACTTGAATAGGCAGGTGCCCTCTCACCACTGTGGATCCTCAGGTGGTTGTTAGACTCCATCCAGAATCTCTGTCTCTGTATCTTTGCTCTGTATAATGGCGGACGACCAGTCCCCTCACGCTTGAACGATCCACCACTGTGTGAAGATGCACCTTAATATTCACCTGGGGCCTCCCTCTCCCAGACAGGACGTCCCAACTTGTGGCAGAGGCCTCAATCGCACGGATCGCACAGAAAAGTGGAACCCCAACTAAGAGGATACCCTTGTGTGGATGCATCTTCAGTATTGTCACACAGGAAACGATATCTAGTCCTTATATTAGGGAAACCATAAATAGTCCAACTTTTATGTTTAACGCTATTGTTTAACGCTGTTTAACGCTATATATGTATTGTGATATTGTTATATATGTATATAAATTAATAAATTAATAGAAGTTGCGCTGATATTAACCTTCCAAACAAGGAGCAGTAAATAAATATGTGTGCTCAAGTGATAAAACCATGAATATGTAAATACCCAGAAAAACACTAAATTTAAAAAGATGAATAATCAAATGTGCATGAGTTCATTATTCCAATAAAGTGACAAATTGCAGAGATGCAGTGATATGTGCAAATAAAGTCCTAATGAGCACATACATGAATGATCTAAATTGAGTATCCAATCATTGATCCGGACAATCCCTTTGATTTTAAAGACACTGAAAACATATGATAAATATAAATTCCGCTGTGTTATAAAATATTTCAACCAAAAGTTTGGTCTAGATATACAAAATCCACAAACTGTAGTGTGATGTGCTGATTCACCAGATTATCCTCAATGTTCCCAGTACATGTAATAAAAGAAGAGATAAAACATCATTGCGCAATGATCTCTATATGAAAAGGATAGTGTAGCACTGCTCAGAGTGCACTCACATGAGCCCGAATGAGAAAATCGCCTGGAAGAACAATCAGCCGCTTCAGAGCAGTGGATTCTCACACCGCTAGTACCAGCTGCTGACTTAGCCTCTGTGGCTGACGTCACTGACTCATCCTACGCGTTGCGTCACCCGACACGTGACTTTTTCAAGGATAGTCATGTGACGCTCGAGTCTCAGTCTTCTAATCGTGCCAGCATCAGCGTTACCATAGGGACAGCGGTATCATTGAATCATCATTTTGTCCTTACTTAGAACATAGTTAGCATACTATATATCAACTTTATTAATATCTGAACATAAAAACAATGTATGCACAAGAAAAATGTTGTTACAATAAAACATATTTTTTGCATTATCAACCTCGATCATTTAAAATAGATAGTATCTACCTCACATACTCCCTCTAGTGGATAGTGTGAAAAAAAAACATACTACAGTATACCAACCCTAAAATAAATATAATATCGAAAGAATTGTTTACATTATCATATTAAAAATATGTACTTATCCAGGACAGCCTGCATAAATCCGGACGATTAACCTCCCTACCAACTAATCAAAAATAGGAGCCAGAACGGAAAAAAACAACAAACAAGAAATTAATAATATACAAAATAGGCAATGTAGGTAATTATGCCCATATAATGTGGCGCCATATCCAGGTATATATACTTTTAACCTACTTATTATTATTGTACAGGTGAGTGGAATATTATTAGGGAGCGGGAAGGACATAAAATATAGATAGTATTACAAAATGTGAAAAATATAAATGTATATAAAAATATAAAATATGTAATATATATATATAAAATATATATAAAACCTAATTAAGAATTTAAAATCAAATAAGAGAATAACAAGACCTTCAGAGTAAGGGGGATCAATAAGGGAATAGCGAAACCTTCAGAGTAAGGGGGAAACAAAAAATTTATATTTTAATAATCTGATATGAAGCAATTTAAATCAAATTCAATATTTAACCCTCTCAGCGTGAGTGTACCCATCTCAAAAATCCATCTGGATTCACTCTTGCTCAACTCTCTAATTTTATTCGATCCTCTCCAATGTGGCGTATACCTATCAATGGCCCAAAATTTTAGGCCGGTGGGATCTTTGTTGTGCTGGGTTGAAAAATGTTTAAACACGCTGTGCTTCGGAAAACCATTCTTAATGTTCTGTATATGTTCTTTAATCCTTTTCGTTTTGTTCTTCCCACTTATTGTAAGGAACATGCACATTCTAAGACATATACAACTCCCTCGGTTCTGCATGAAATGAAATCCTTAATTTTATATTTTCATATTTCATATTTTTTCTTAGTGCTAGTTGATTCAAATTTTATGAACTTCTGTCCATTGAGGTTTGTATTTTTACACGCATAATATCTTCTACATGGATAGAATCCTTTCCCTTGGAAAAAGGTTAGACCTACCCCTTTCTTAGGGGGGTCAGGGACATTTTTTGCTACAAGGTCCCTTAGTGTTGGTGCTCATCTATAAATAAAATGGGGTCTTTCTGGTATGATATTTTGGAGCATTTTATCAGCTCTCAGGAGTGGCCAATATTTTTAAATTTTTTTCCACCTGCCTATTTTGTACACTATAATTCATTATTAGTGGGATCTCGTTCTGTTGCTGTTGGTTCCTTGGATTATCTTGAACTAAATTTTCTCTCGGTATTTGCAATACTTCCTGAATCTTTTCATCAATGAACTGCTCATTACCTTTTGCTGAAATGTTTTTTCCTATTAATTTTGCTTGTTCCAAGTATTCATTTGTGTCAGAGAAATTTATTCTAAGCCTGATCATCTGGCCCTTAGGAATATTAATCAACCAAGGCTCATGGTGGCAACTATCAACCGGTAGATAACTATTCCTCTCTACCGGTTTAAAGAACGTTTTAGTACTAATCTCATCACCAACAAGTTTTATTTGTAGATCAAGAAAATTTACGACCTCTTCATTTATTTCATATACCAATTTGATATTTTTTTGGTTAGTATTAAGTTTATTCAGAAATTCAATTAAACTCTCTTTATTTCCAGCCCATATTATGATACAATCATCAATGAACCTTCTATATAGTACCAAACTGGGAGGTGTATTGGTAAAAATGGTCGAGTCTTCCCAGTTGGCCATGAAAATATTGGCTACACTGGGTGCATACTTTGCACCCATTCCAATGCCATTCAATTGCCTGTAGTAGTCTTCGTTATACCAAAAATAATTATGTTGCATCCCAAATGCAAGACATCTTAGAATGAACCTTCTTTGCTTGGATATTAATTTACTAAATTTGTCCATGGCCCACTTTGTTGCTTGGATTGCATTATCATGGTCTATTACTGTATACAATGACGAGACATCTGCCGTTGCCAACCAATATTTTTTCTGAGATTCCAGTTTTGCTTCCTTCAAGATTTGAATCAAATGCTTGGTATCCCTCAAATATCTCTTTGAGTTGGGCACCAGTGGTTGTAAATAATTGTCCACGTATTCCCCCAGCCTTGCATTTATCGACTGAATTGCATTGCTTATTGGTCTCCCCGGAGGTTGTGTACTATTTTTGTGAATTTTCGGAATTGTGTAAATAATGGGTACTTTACACCTATCAGGAACCAGATCTTTTTGCTCTTTTTTAGTTAGAATATTTTTTTGGGCATCTCTCATTACTAGATCCATCAATTCTTTCTCGTATTCCTTTGTAGGGTTCCCCTTTAATCTTATGTATGTATTTGTTGGTAGGGAGGTTAATCGTCCGGATTTATGCAGGCTGTCCTGGATAAGTACATATTTTTAATATGATAATGTAAAGAATTCTTTCGATATTATATTTATTTTAGGGTTGGTATACTGTAGTATATTATTTTTCACACTATCCACTAGAGGGAGTATGTGAGGTACATACTATCTATTTTAAATGATCGAGGTTGATAATGCCAAAAATATGTTTTATTGTAACAACATTTTTCTTGTGCATACATTGTTTTTATGTTGAGATATTAATAAAGTTGATATATAGTATGCTAACTATGTTCTAAGTAAGGGCAAAATGATGATTCAATGATACCGCTGTCCCTATGGTAACGCTGACGCTGGCACGATTAGAAAACTGAGACTCGAGTGTCACATGACTATCCTTGAAAAAGTCACGTGTCGGGTGACGCAACGCATAGGAGGAGTCAGTGACGTCAGCCACAGAGGCTAAGTCAGCAGCTGGTACTAGCGGTGTGAGAATCCACCTCTCTGAAGCGGCTGATTGTTCTTCGGGGCGATTTTCTCATTCGGGCTCATGTGAGTGCACTCTGAGCAGTGCTGCACTATCCTTTTCATATAGAGATCATTGCGCAATGATGTTTTATCTCTTCTTTTATTACATGTACTGGGAACATTGAGGATAATCTGGTGAATCAGCACATCACACTACAGTTTGTGGATTTTGTATATCTAGACCAAACTTTGGTGGAAATATTTTATAACACAGCGGAATTTATATTTATCATATGTTTTGAGTGTCTTTAAAATCAAAGGGATTGTCCGGATCAATGATTGGATACTCAATTTAGATTGTTCATGTATGTGCTCATTAGGACTTTATTTGCACATATCACTGCAACTCTGCAATTTGTCACTTTATTGGAATAATGAACTCATGCACATTTCATTATTCATCTTTTTAAATTTAGTGTTTTTCTGGGTATTTACATATTCATGGTTTTATCACTTGAGCACACATATTTATTTACTGCTCCTTGTTTGGAAGGTTAATATCAGCACAACTTCTATTGATTTATTAATTTATTGCAGGTATTTTAGGTGTCTAAAACACCCACGTAGTTTGCGGCTTTTATTATTTGGCTATCTTCCAAACCTTTTGCATTTTTTGCACAGTTTATGCAATTTTTGCACTTTCTATTGTATCTATATAGATTCATTTATTTTCACCATAGCGCTTTAGTATTATTTTTCACCTTTATATATATGTATATTAACCACTTCAGCCCCGGTGCATTTGGCTGCCCAAAGACCAGAGCGTTTTTTGTGATTCAGCACTGAGTCGCCTTAACTGACAATAGCGTGGTCGTGCGACGCTGTACTGAAACAAAATTGATGTCCTTTTTTTCCCACAAATAGAGATTTCTTTTAGTGGTATTTGATCACCTCTGTGGTTTTTATTTTTTGCACTATAAACAAAAAAAAGCGACAATTTTGAAAAAAAACACAGTTTTTTAACTTTTTGCTATAATAAATAGGGATGAGCCGAACATCCCCCCGTTCGGTTCGCACCAGAACATGCGAGCAGGAAAAATGTTTGTTCGAACACGCGAACACCGTTAAAGTCTATGGGACACGAACATGAATAATCAAAAGTGCTAATTTTAAAGGCTTATATGCAAGTTATTGTCATAAAAAGTGTTTGAGGACCTGGGTCCTGCCCCAGGGGACATGGATCAATGCCAGAATCAAATGGGAAGTACGTACAGCGCTGCACCAATGGTAAGTTATATAAGTAGTTATACACTAAGCAGCTAACACACCCCTAAGACAAAAATAGAAGTAAGTAAATCGAAAAATATATATATAGTGTAGCGCTATGTGTATAAATAAGACAGTGAAAACAAAGAATTAAGTTCGAGCCATCTTTCAATGGCCAGAAAGTAAACAAGAAATATATCAAAATTTGATGATAAATGACTCAATACAAAAAGTGCACTATATGTTTACAAAATAACGTGTAAAATATAATAATGACAATACACCTGTGAGACAAAAGAACAAAACTAAATTATAAATGAATGTAAAATCAACCAAAAAAGTCCATAGATGTTTAGGAAATATGTTCCTAATAAGAATCAAAAAACCACCACCAACAGTCTCTGAGGATTAGCTGATGAAAATAACAACGGAATATTTCTGGGGTGAGAAGGTAAGACACCAAATAAAATGTGACGTCTGAGTATGCGACAGGGCCATCACCATAGCATCTGAGGAGGCTTACCGGAAGCAGGGGACTTGAGAAGACATACGTCTTACAAGTCTCAAAAAGCTTATTTAGCCACCGGGACTGGCAAGATGGATCATCGGGTATCCACAACTTCAAATAGGAAGGGGAAGGAAGATCTGTCAACAGCTTCAACCGTCCAGAGGTATCAACAGGCCAACCGGATGTTTATTTGAAAACCATGAGAGAAAGAAACTCACATGGCATGATATCGTTTAAAAAGCATGCATTTATTAGAATAATAAAAACAGGAACACTCACATGATATAGGATCGTAAACAGTTCAGATAGTATCAAACGCGGTGATCATAGGGGGTCCACCCAACATGTTTCGGCTAACAAGCCTTCATCTGGGGTGTGGACCCCCCCTACCCCACCGCTATTTAAACTAGAAATGACCCCCACTGGGAGTGTCACAACCCAGGAAGTGACCGACTGACGTCACTTCCGGTTCACGAATTAGTGTATATATATTGTGTTTAAATTATATCACATAAACAGTACAATGAGCGGTTTTTATACCGCTGGCCCTAAACTTCAGGATCAAAAATAAATGTGCAATAATGTTAACATTATGGCCGGCCGAACCGGAAGTGTTCGGAATATAAACCAAACCTCCTTCTCGGCACGGCTAAATCACATAGGACAGAGCGCCTTCGCGCTCCGCCCCCTATATTCAACCAAACACTAAGGCTGTGCGCAGTAGCGGAAGTCCATCAGCGCACCAAGCCTCGTTTTGGGCAGTGGATCCTATAGGACGGGGCGCCAACACACCCCGCCCCCGGATCTTACATAATCAACCACTACAAACAATGCGGCCGGCACCACCCAAGGTCCGCCCACTTAACTACCAACATTACCGGAGCCAAGCCGAGCCTCTCGTCCACAACAGCATGAATACTTCCTGTATGGAGAGCCGTGATTGGACAGAGAGGCCGGAGCTAATTCACAGCGCTCTGGCAATGAAAAAAAGTGTCAGCAAAGGTGGTATAAATGAAAATTATATAAGGAGCAGATGCCAAAGATCAAAAGATCCGACAGAAGTGCAAAGATAATATTAAAATATTATGTAAGGGTGGAAAGCCAATCAAGGAGTATATAAAAACATTGGTTTAAAAAAATATTGACACTACCAATGAGGGGCATCCCACTTAGCCTGTACATTCCAACACATATGAGGGAAAATAGCAGTAAAAAACCTACACAGAAGAGGAACATTTGCCACATAGGAAATATAAAAACGAATCAAAAAAATATGTATAAAATTGGTGAAATATTAATAACCAAAAAACTCCAAATAGCGGTGATAAGCTATTGTAGATATATATAAAGTAATATTTGTTCCAGAAAATATAAATAAAAAATAAAATAAAAAAAGGTAAAATAAAATTAAAAATAGGAGGATCATAAAAATAACTACGCCTGATTAATAAATGAGTTGATGTCCCACTCTACGTTAATACCTTGTGGAAAGTGGGAACCCAACTCATAAATACAGTAGGTCTCCAGCCTGGAGACCCCCCTGAGTGTTGACCCCCCCCCCCGCCAGGGGGCCACATATTTATCAATGATGAGGAGCTGAGTGCCCTCAGGGTTTCGATCATGGAATTCCCTGTAATGACGGGGCACAGTGTGCTTGGTACTGCCTGCCATA
This sequence comes from Aquarana catesbeiana, assembly GCF_042186555.1. Lineage (NCBI taxonomy): Eukaryota > Metazoa > Chordata > Amphibia > Anura > Ranidae > Aquarana > Aquarana catesbeiana. The sequence continues at coordinate 407,784,729 of NC_133328.1, read as the reverse complement.
ATAAGATTAATGTGCTCAGAAACTCTTGTAGTAAAGGACCTAATCGTCCGCCCCACATACTGTTTGCCACAGGGGCAAGTCAAAAGATAGACTACCCCCGTCGTGGCACATGTACAAAACTGTTTTATCTTGTAGGTACGACCGTTCACCGTAGAGGAGAAGGTGTAACTAGTACGTCTCCCGCTGATATTATACTTACAAACTAAGCATTTTTTGCAGGGATGGAACCCTATCAGATTGTGAAAGAAGGAAGGCTTAGTTGGAGGATTAACCACATTAGGTGCCAACTTAGTACGGAGGGATGGGGCTCCCTTAAAAACTACCTTAGGAGTATCAGGCAGTCTAGGGCCCAAGATCTTATTCGTTTTTAAAACATCCCAATGATGTTCAAAAATTCTTCTGATATGTTTGTGTTGAATGGAGAAAGATGTCATGAAAGACCATTTAAAGTCCTCATTTGCTTGCTTAGGTTTGTCCTCTAAGAGTAATTGGCGATCGACTAAACTAGCATTATCAATCTCCTTATCTAGATCTGAAGGTTTGTACCCCTTCTCTAAAAATCTATTTTTCAAAGACGCTGCTTGAGTCTTGAAAGTATTGAGATCACTACAGTTCCTGCGTAATCGCAGGAACTGGCTCTTGGGGACTGATCTGATCCATGGGACATGGTGACAGCTATCGGTAGGAATATATCCATTCCGATCAGTGGACTTAAAGTAAGTACTAAATACAAACTGACCTTCCCTTCTATCAATAACCAGGTCCAAAAAATGGACAGAGGTTACACTTGCCTCAAAGGACAAAACAATATTCCTATCGTTAGCATTAAGGTTCATGAAAAAGGTGGTCAAATCGTCTTGGCTCCCAGTCCATAGGAGGAGGATGTCGTCTATGTACCGCGCCCACAATAAAAGGTGTGGGCAATGCATGGCATAGACGACATCCTCCTCCCATTTGGCCATAAATAAATTGGCCAGACTGGGAGCAAACTTAGCTCCCATCGCAACACCTCTGTGCTGATGGTAAAATCTCCCATCGAACCAGAAATAATTGTGGTGAGTTGCGAACTCAATTAGCTCGATTATGTAGTCCACCTGGGGTGAGGCGAGGGAAGCATCTCTATCAAGAAAACACTTAACTGCATCAATACCTCTACCCTGCGGGATGCAAGTGTAGAGAGAGGCAACGTCCGCAGTTGCCATGATCAGGTCACCGGAATGGGAAACTTTGGAAAGTAAATTGATCACGTCCTTAGTGTCCTTTAAATAGGACGGCATTTTGGCAACTGATGGCTGAAGAAAGTAATCAATATACTTCCCAATTTTTGAGGTAACTGAGTCGATGCCACTAATTATTGGTCGACCTGGAGGGTGCAGGGGGTCCTTATGGACCTTGGGCAGGTAGTACATAACAGGTACACGCGGGGCCAATGGAACTAAAAATGATCTCTCCTTCTTATTTAAAATGTAGGAATCATACCCTTTAGAAACTAATCTTTGTAACTCTTTTTTATATTTATGTGTAGGGTTACCAGAAAGTTCAATATACGTTTCCTGATCTCCAAGGATACGGTGCATTTCTTGGATGTAGTCTGATTTATTCAATAAAACTATGCCTCCACCCTTGTCGGCGGGGCGAATGACTAAATTTTTGTTGTCACATAAAGTATTTAGGCCTGCTGAAGGTAGAGGGTTGTAGAATTTACATTTTAGTGGAACATTAGCGAGATCCCTCAACACAAGTTCCTTGAACAGATTAATAGCTGGTGGGAGTTGTGTTGGAGGGCTAAAAAGAGAGGGGTTGGATAGACCCGAATGAACGGTACCAGACGTTGCCGCCCTGGCCAGATTCCTAGAGGGGTTAGAGATAATATATCTCTGAACATTAATCTTCCTAATGAACTTTTGAATGTCAATAAAGGTATCGAACTTATTCAACTTGTGTGGAGGGGCAAACTTAAGACCTTTGTTTAAGATGATTTTCTCTTCATTAGTGAGAATAATATCACTAAGGTTAAAAACCCCTTGACATGTTAAGTTCTTTGCCTCTTTTCGTCTCTGAATCCTCCACCCTCCTCTGGACCCTCTCTTGTTTCCGTACCTCTTTTTTTGTTTTGGGGGTCTTCGTGAAAACCCCGAGTGGTCCGTGGTCCAGAGTGGGGTTGTTTATAAGGAGGTGGACCGTATCCAACATTGGGGAATGGATAGATGTTTTCATTATAGTTGTCCCGCAAGGGAGAGTATCTATTATATGTGGACACAGGAGGATGTCTGTAATGAGGTGAATTCTGAGGTAGAGAGTAATGGGAATAATCATAACTGCGACATGGAGAGCCTCTGTGATAGGAGCTGTCCTGCTCATAATACCGACGTTCATCAGGACCACGATAATCACCCCCATTTCCACCTCTACCCCTACTCTTAGAGTAATGGCCTCTGTCTCTTGGTTGTTTTCTAGGGGAATGGGTGCTAGGGTGTCGGCTCCTGTGTGAGGATGAGCCCCCCTCCTGGACTTGACCCCTATTAGCAGGAGGTTTTGGACGGACTGAGGGTTCCCTAGAGGGGACTGCTACATTGGTAATCGAGAGATTGGTTTCCATTGCAGCCTCTAGGGTAGGTGTTGTGATGGATTTCTGCCAACCAAACACTTTGCCTGACTTATAGTCGCCAGTATCTCGGGAATACTTCTTGTGTTTTTTAGTTATTTGTTCTTTGTCTTCCTTTACAAGATGAGCTTGCAAATTGGATGACAAAGTGTTGTATTCAACCGAGTTTTTGAACGAAAGTAGTTTATCCTTAAGCTCCTTGATTTCTTGATCTAAGCTGATAAGTCGAGTACGTTTCCTTGAGATGAGGAAATCTAGGAACTTGATACCTGCGTCGTTAAAGTAGTTGAACCAGGCATCAAGTTCAGATTCACCCTGTTGGGGGTGAACATCCCATCTAAGGCTCCGTGGGATCATGCCTTCTGCCACATATTGTTCCAGGAAGACAAGATCCCACTGGAGATGGAGTTCAGAGGTCATAACATTTTTTAACCTCAAAAATAGTCCACCTATTTCCGTATCATTGGAAGTGGCCACAAAAACACCCTCGGTATTTACTACTCTAGATGCACGATAATCGAATATATCCATATTGAAATGGGTATGGGCTGCAGCTATACCAGATGTCTAGTTAATTTCAGAATCAAATGGGAAGTAAGTACAGCGCTGCACCAATGGTAAGTTATATAAGTAGTTATACACTAAGCAGCTAACACACCCCTAAGACAAAAATAGAAGTAAGTAAATCGAAAAATATATATATAGTGTAGCGCTATGTGTATAAATAAGACAGTGAAAACAAAGAATTAAGTTCGAGCCATCTTTCAATGGCCAGAAAGTAAACAAGAAATATATCAAAATTTGATGATAAATGACTCAATACAAAAAGTGCACTATATGTTTACAAAATAACGTGTAAAATATAATAATGACAATATACCTGTGAGACAAAAGAACAAAACTAAATTATAAATGAATGTAAAATCAACCAAAAAAGTCCATAGATGTTTAGGAAATATGTTCCTAATAAGAATCAAAAAACCACCACCAACAGTCTCTGAGGATTAGCTGATGAAAATAACAACGGAATATTTCTGGGGTGAGAAGGTAAGACACCAAATAAAATGTGACGTCTGAGTATGCGACAGGACCATCACCATAGCATCTGAGGAGGCTTACCGGAAGCAGGGGACTTGAGAAGACATACGTCTTACAAGTCTCAAAAAGCTTATTTAGCCACCGGGACTGGCAAGATGGATCATCGGGTATCCACAACTTCAAATAGGGAGGGGAAGGAAGATCTGTCAACAGCTTCAACCGTCCAGACGTATCAACAGGCCAACCAGATGTTTATTTGAAAACCATGAGAGAAAGAAACTCACATGGCATGATATCGTTTAAAAAGCATGCATTTATTAGAATAATAAAAACAGGAACACTCACATGATATAGGATCGTAAACAGTTCAGATAGTATCAAACGCGGTGATCATAGGGGGTCCACCCAACATGTTTCGGCTAACAAGCCTTCATCTGGGGTGTGGACCCCCCTACCCCACCACTATTTAAACTAGAAATGACCCCCACTGGGAGTGTCACTACCCAGGAAGTGACCGACTGACGTCACTTCCGGTTCACGAATTAGTGTATATATATTGTGTTTAAATTATATCACATAAACAGTACAATGAGCGGTTTTTATACCGCTGGCCCTAAACTTCAGGATCAAAAATAAATGTGCAATAATGTTAACATTATGGCCGGCCGAACCGGAAGTGTTCGGAATATAAACCAAACCTCCTTCTCGGCACGGCTAAATCACATAGGACAGAGCGCCTTCGCGCTCCGCCCCTATATTCAACCAAACACTAAGGCTGTGCGCAGTAGCGGAAGTCCATCAGCGCACCAAGCCTCGTTTTGGGCAGTGGATCCTATAGGACGGGGCGCCAACACACCCCGCCCCCGGATCTTACGTAATCAACCACTACAAACAATGCGGCCGGCACCACCCAAGGTCCGCCCACTTTACTACCAACATTACCGGAGCCAAGCCGAGCCTCTCGTCCACAACGGCGTGAATACTTCCTGTATGGAGAGCCGTGATTGGACAGAGAGGCCGGAGCTAATTCACAGCGCTCTGGCAATGAAAAAAAGTGTCAGCAAAGGTGGTATAAATGAAAATTATATAAGGAGCAGATGCCGAAGATCAAAAGATCCGACAGAAGTGCAAAGATAATATTAAAATATTATGTAAGGGTGGAAAGCCAATCAAGGAGTATATAAAAACATTGGTTTAAAAAAATATTGACACCACCAATGAGGGGCATCCCACTTAGCCTGTACATTCCAACACATATGAGGGAAAATAGCAGTAAAAAACCTACACTGAAGAGGAACATTTGCCACATAGGAAATATAAAAACGAATCAAAAAAATATGTATAAAATTGGTGAAATATTAATAACCAAAAAACTCCAAATAGCGGTGATAAGCTATTGTAGATATATATAAAGTAATATTTGTTCCAGAAAATATAAATAAAAAATAAAATAAAAAAAGGTAAAATAAAATTAAAAATAGGAGGATCATAAAAATAACTACGCCTGATTAATAAATTAGTTGATGTCCCACTCTACGTTAATACCTTGCGGAAAGTGGGAACCCAACTCATAAATCCAGTAGGTCTCCAGCCTGGAGACCCCCCTGAGTGTTGACCCCCCCCGCCAGGGGGCCACATATTTATCAATGATGAGGAACTGAGTGCCCTCAGGGTTTCGATCATGGAATTCCCTGTAATGACGGGGCACAGTGTGCTTGGTACTACCTGCCATAATAAGATTAATGTGCTCAGAAACTCTTGTAGTAAAGGACCTAATCGTCCGCCCCACATACTGTTTGCCACAGGGGCAAGTCAAAAGATAGACTACCCCCGTTGTGGCACATGTGCAAAACTGTTTTATCTTGTAGGTACGACCGTTCACCGTAGAGGAGAAGGTGTAACTAGTACGTCTCCCGCTGATATTATACTTACAAACTAAGCATTTTTTGCAGGGATGGAACCCTATCAGATTGTGAAAGAAGGAAGGCTTAGTTGGAGGATTAACCACATTAGGTGCCAACTTAGTACGGAGGGATGGGGCTCCCTTAAAAACTACCTTAGGAGTATCAGGCAGTCTAGGGCCCAAGATCTTATCCGTTTTTAAAACATCCCAATGATGTTCAAAAATTCTTCTGATATGTTTGTGTTGAATGGAGAAAGATGTCATGAAAGACCATTTAAAGTCCTCATTTGCTTGCTTAGGTTTGTCCTCTAAGAGTAATTGGCGATCGACTAAACTAGCATTATCAATCTCCTTATCTAGATCTGAAGGTTTGTACCCCTTCTCTAAAAATCTATTTTTCAAAGACGCTGCTTGAGTCTTGAAAGTATTGAGATCACTACAGTTCCTGCGTAATCGCAGGAACTGGCTCTTGGGGACTGATCTGATCCACGGGACATGGTGACAGCTATCGGTAGGAATATATCCATTCCGATCAGTGGACTTAAAGTAAGTACTAAATACAAACTGACCTTCCCTATCAATAACCAGGTCCAAAAAATGGACAGAGGTTACACTTGCCTCAAAGGACAAAACAATATTCCTATCGTTAGCATTAAGGTTCATGAAAAAGGTGGTCAAATCGTCTTGGCTCCCAGTCCATAGGAGGAGGATGTCGTCTATGTACCGCGCCCACAATAAAAGGTGTGGGCAATGCATGGCATAGACGACATCCTCCTCCCATTTGGCCATAAATAAATTGGCCAGACTGGGAGCAAACTTAGCTCCCATCGCGACACCTCTGTGCTGACGGTAAAATCTCCCATCAAACCAGAAATAATTGTGGTGAGTTGCGAACTCAGTTAGCTCGATTATGTAGTCCACCTGGGGTGAGGCGAGGGAAGCATCTCTATCAAGAAAACACTTGACTGCATCAATACCTCTACCCTGCGGGATGCATGTGTAGAGAGAGGCAACGTCCGCAGTTGCCATGATCAGGTCACCGGAATGGGAAACTTTGGAAAGTAAATTGATCACGTCCTTAGTGTCCTTTAAATAGGACGGCATTTTGGCAACTGATGGCTGAAGAAAGTAATCAATATACTTCCCAATTTTTGAGGTAACTGAGTCGATGCCACTAATTATTGGTCGACCTGGAGGGTGCAGGGGGTCCTTATGGACCTTGGGCAGGTAGTACATAACAGGTACACGCGGGGCCAATGGAACTAAAAATGATCTCTCCTTCTTATTTAAAATGTAGGAATCATACCCTTTAGAAACTAATCTTTGTAACCCTTTTTTATATTTATGTGTAGGGTTACCAGAAAGTTCAATATACGTTTCCTGATCTCCAAGGATACGGTGCATTTCTTGGATGTAGCCTGATTTATTCAATAAAACTATGCCTCCACCCTTGTCGGCGGGGCGAATGACTAAATTTTTGTTGTCACATAAAGTATTTAGGCCTGCTGAAGGTAGAGGGTTGTAGAATTTACATTTTAGTGGAACATTAGCGAGATCCCTCAACACAAGTTCCTTGAACAGATTAATAGCTGGTGGGAGTTGTGTTGGAGGGCTAAAAAGAGAGGGGTTGGATAGACCCGAATGAACGGTACCAGATGTTGCCGCCCTGGCCAGATTCCTAGAGGGGTTAGAGATAATATATCTCTGAACATTAATCTTCCTAATGAATTTTTGAATGTCAATAAAGGTATCGAACTTATTCAACTTGTGTGGAGGGGCAAACTTAAGACCTTTGTTTAAGATGATTTTCTCTTCATTAGTGAGAATAGTATCACTAAGGTTAAAAACCCCTTGACATGTTAAGTTCTTTGCCTCTTTTCGTCTCTGAATCCTCCTCCCTCCTCTGGACCCTCTCTTGTTTCCGTACCTCTTTTTTTGTTTTGGGGGTCTTCGTGAAAACCCCGAGTGGTCCGTGGTCCAGAGTGGGGTTGTTTATAAGGAGGTGGACCGTATCCAACATTGGGGAATGGATAGATGTTTTCATTATAGTTGTCCCGCAAGGGAGAGTATCTATTATATGTGGACACAGGAGGATGTCTGTAATGAGGTGAATTCTGAGGTAGAGAGTACGTAGAGTGGGACATCAACTCATTTATTAATCAGGCATAGTTATTTTTATGATCCTCCTATTTTTAATTTTATTTTACCTTTTTTTATTTTATTTTTTATTTATATTTTCTGGAACAAATATTACTTTATATATATCTACAATAGCTTATCACCGCTATTTGGAGTTTTTTGGTTATTAATATTTCACCAATTTTATACATATTTTTTTGATTCGTTTTTATATTTCCTATGTGGCAAATGTTCCTCTTCTGTGTAGGTTTTTTACTGCTATTTTCCCTCATATGTGTTGGAATGTACAGGCTAAGTGGGATGCCCCTCATTGGTAGTGTCAATATTTTTTTAAACCAATGTTTTTATATACTCCTTGATTGGCTTTCCACCCTTACATAATATTTTAATATTATCTTTGCACTTCTGTCGGATCTTTTGATCTTCGGCATCTGCTCCTTATATAATTTTCATTTATACCACCTTTGCTGACACTTTTTTTCATTGCCAGAGCGCTGTGAATTAGCTCCGGCCTCTCTGTCCAATCACGGCTCTCCATACAGGAAGTATTCACGCCGTTGTGGACGAGAGGCTCGGCTTGGCTCCGGTAATGTTGGTAGTAAAGTGGGCGGACCTTGGGTGGTGCCGGCCGCATTGTTTGTAGTGGTTGATTACGTAAGATCCGGGGGCGGGGTGTGTTGGCGCCCCGTCCTATAGGATCCACTGCCCAAAACGAGGCTTGGTGCACTGATGGACTTCCGCTACTGCGCACAGCCTTAGTGTTTGGTTGAATATAGGGGGCGGAGCGCGAAGGCGCTCTGTCCTATGTGATTTAGCCGTGCCGAGAAGGAGGTTTGGTTTATATTCCGAACACTTCCGGTTCGGCCGGCCATAATGTTAACATTATTGCACATTTATTTTTGATCCTGAAGTTTAGGGCCAGCGGTATAAAAACCGCTCATTGTACTGTTTATGTGATATAATTTAAACACAATATATATACACTAATTCATGAACCGGAAGTGACGTCAGTCGGTCACTTCCTGGGTTGTGACACTCCCAGTGGGGGTCATTTCTAGTTTAAATAGCGGTGGGGTAGGGGGGGTCCACACCCCAGATGAAGGCTTGTTAGCCGAAACATGTTGGGTGGACCCCCTATGATCACCGCGTTTGATACTATCTGAACTGTTTACGATCCTATATCATGTGAGTGTTCCTGTTTTTATTATTCTAATAAATGCATGCTTTTTAAACGATATCATGCCATGTGAGTTTCTTTCTCTCATGGTTTTCAAATAAACATCCGGTTGGCCTGTTGATACGTCTGGACGGTTGAAGCTGTTGACAGATCTTCCTTTCCCTCCCTATTTGAAGTTGTGGATACCCGATGATCCATCTTGCCAGTCCCGGTGGCTAAATAAGCTTTTTGAGACTTGTAAGACGTATGTCTTCTCAAGTCCCCTGCTTCCGGTAAGCCTCCTCAGATGCTATGGTGATGGTCCTGTCGCATACTCAGACGTCACATTTTATTTGGTGTCTTACCTTCTCACCCCAGAAATATTCCGTTGTTATTTTCATCAGCTAATCCTCAGAGACTGTTGGTGGTGGTTTTTTGATTCTTATTAGGAACATATTTCCTAAACATCTATGGACTTTTTTGGTTGATTTTACATTCATTTATAATTTAGTTTTGTTCTTTTGTCTCACAGGTGTATTGTCATTATTATATTTTACACGTTATTTTGTAAACATATAGTGCACTTTTTGTATTGAGTCATTTATCATCAAATTTTGATATATTTCTTGTTTACTTTCTGGCCATTGAAAGATGGCTCGAACTTAATTCTTTGTTTTCACTGTCTTATTTATACACATAGCGCTACACTATATATATATTTTTCGACATGGATCAATGCAAAAAAAAAAAAACTGCCGTTTTTTCAGGAGCAGTGATTTTAATAATGCTTAAAGTCAAACAATAAAAGTGTAATATCCCTTTAAATTTCGTACCTGGGGGTGTCTATAGTATGCTTGTAAAGGGGCGCATGTTTCCTGTGTTTAGAACAGTCTGACAGCAAAATGACATTTCAAAGGAAAAAAGTCATTTTAAACTACTCGCGGCTATTGCATTGCCGGTCCGACAATACACATAAAAGTTCATTGATAAAAACGGCATGGGAATTCCCCACAGGGGAACCCTGAACCAAAATTAAACAAAAAAAAAATGACGTGGGGGTCCCCCGAAATTCCATACCAGGCCCTTCAGGTCTGGTATGGATATTGAGGGGAACCCCAGCCAAAATTTAAAAAAAAAATGATGTGGGGATCCCCCTAAATTCCATACCAGGCCCTTCAGGTCTGGTATGGATTTTAAGGGGAACCCTGCGCCAAAATAAAAAAAACGGCGTGGGGTCCCCCCAAAAATCCATACCAGACCCTTATCCGAGCACGCAACCTGGCAGGCCGCAGGAAAAGAGGGGGGATGAGAGAGTGGCCCCCCCTCCTGAACCGTACCAGGCCACATGCCCTCAACATTGGGAGGGTGCTTTGGGGTAGCCCCCAAAACACCTTGTCCCCATGTTGATTAGGACAAGGGCCTCATCCCCACAACCCTGGCCGGTGGTTGTGGGGATCTGCGGGCGGGGGGGCTTATCGGAATCTGGAAGCCCCCTTTAACAAGGGGACCCCCAGATCCCGCCCCCCCGTGTGAAATGGTAAGGGGGTACGTACCCCTACTATTTCACTAAAAAACTGTCAAAAACATAGGGAGGCATGGAGGGAGGCTCCCGCTGTGTGACACATCTCCTCTTCTGACGGTTCTTAAATAACGGGGGGTGGGGCCACCCGGTGACCCCACCCCCCTCTGACGCACGGGGACTTGACAGGACTTTCCTCTGACGTCACGGGGAATGCCACAGGGAAGTCCCGTCATGTCCCGTGCGTCAGAGGGGGAGGATTCACCGGGTGGCCCCGCCCCCTGTTATTTAGGAACCGTCAGAAGAGGAGACGCGTCACACAGCAGGAGCCTCCCTCCATGCCACCATGGGTGCGGAGCGGCCTGGAGAAGAAAATGAAGAAGAGAAGAAGAGAAGAAGATGAAGAAGAAGATGAAGAAGAGAAGAAGATGAAGAGAAGAGTGGGAGCCTCCCCCCATGCCATGGGTGCAGAGCGGCCAGATGAGAAGAAGATAGAAGACGCCGCAGAGGAGATGCTGGACGAGAACGCCGGAGGAAGAACCAGAAGAGCCAGAAGAACCAGAAGAAGAAGAAGAAGATGAAGGAAGAAAGAAGAAGCATTTAAATAAAGGAATTGTCAAAAACTGTCTCTTGTCATTTTTAACATTTTTGACAGTTTTTAGTGAAATGGTAGGGGTACTAAGTACCCCCTTACCATTTCACACGGGGGGGCGGGATCTGGGGGTCCCCTTGTTAAAGGGGGCTTCCAGATCCTGATAAGCCCCCCACCCGCAGACCCCCACAACCACCGGCCAGGGTTGTGGGGATGAGGCCCTTGTCCTAATCAACATGGGGACAAGGTGTTTTGGGGGCTACACCAAAGCACCCTCCCAATGTTGAGGGCATGTGGCCTGGTACGGTTCAGGAGGGGGGCCACTCTCTCATCCCCCCTCTTTTTCTGCGGCCTGCCAGGTTGCGTGCTCGGATAAGGGTCTGGTATGGATTTTTGGGGGGACCCCACGCCATTTTTTTTTATTTTGGCGCAGGGTTCCCCTTAAAATCCATACCAGACCTGAAGGGCCTGGTATGGAATTTAGGGGGACCCCCACGTCATTTTTTTTTTTTTTACATTTTGGCCAGGGTTCCCCTTAATATCCATACCAGACCTGAAGGGCCTGGTATGGAATTTAGGGGGACCCCCACGTCATTTTTTTTTTTTTACATTTTGGTTCGGGGTTCCCCTGTGGGGAATTCCCATGCCGTTTTTATTTATGAACTTTTATGTGTATTGTCGGACCGGCAATGCAATAGCCGCGAGTAGTTTTAAATGACTTTTTTCCTTTGAAATGTCATTTTGCTTACTCTCCGTGACATGATCACGAGCACCCGGCGGACATCGAGTTTGCGGGACCCACGGTCACGGAGACCGCAGTGGGTGCGCGCCTCCAGAGGTGCGCATGCGCTTGCAACACCGCTTCTTAAAGTTGACTTACCTGTACGCTCTTTTGCCTGCCAGTGCCATTCCACCAAAGTACATCATTGTGCGCTGATCGGCAAGCGGTTAATAAAAACATTTCATTAAATAATCTATATACGTGCCTTTAAAGTACATCTTTACAAACATTGCAAATTCCATATACTTTGTGGGACGTTTATTATTTTAGGTGTCTTATTGCCACCTACAGGCACCAACAAACCAAACCTTCGATATTATTGAGTTATTACGTTGCAACATGCAGACATTAGCATCACAAAATATTAGGCTATCATAGATTTTGTGTATATATATATATATATATATATATATATATATATATATATATATATATATATATTAGGGATGAGCCGAACACCCCCCTGTTCGGTTCGCACCGGTGACTTGACGGGACTTCCCTGTGATGTCACAGGGAATGCCACAGGGAAGTCCCATCATGTCCCGTGCGTCAGAAGGGGCGGGGTCACCGGGTGGCCCCGCCCCCCCATTATTTAAGAACCGTCAGAAGAGGAGAAGCGTCACACAGCCGGAGCCTCCCTCCATGCCATGGATGCGGAGCGGCCCAAGGAGAAGAAGGGAAGAAGACGCCATGGAGAAGATGCTGGACGAGAACATTTTTACCATTTTAGACAGTTTTTTAGTGAAATGGTAGAGGTACCTTTGTACCCCCTTACCATTTCACACAGGGGGGAGGGTCGGGATCTGGGGGTCCCCTTGTTAAAGGGGGCTTCCAGATTCCGATAAGCCCCCACCCGCAGACCCCCACAACCACCGGCCAGGGTTGTGGGGATGAGGCCCTTGTCCTCATCAACATGGGGACAAGGTGTTTTGGGGGGCTAACCCAAAGCACCCTCCCAATGTTGAGGGCATGTGGCCTGGTACGGTTCAGGAGGGGGGCCGCTCTCTCATCCCCCCTCTTTTCCTGCAGCCTGCCAGGTTGCGTGCTTGGAAAAGGGTCTGGTATGGATTTTTGGGGGGACCCCACAACATTTTTTTTTTTTATATTGATGAGGGGTTCCCCTTAATATCCACACCAGACCTGAAGGGTCTGGTATGGAATTTAGGGGGCCCCCCACGTCATTTTTTTTTTACATTTTGGCTGGGGTTCCCCTTAATATCCATACCAGACCTGAAGGGCCTGATATGGAATTTAGGGGGACCCCCACATCATTTTTTTTTTAATATTCGTTCGGGGTTCCCCTGTGGGGAATTCCCATGCCGTTTTTATCAATGAACTTCTATGTGTATTGTCGGACCGCCAATGCATTAATAGCCGCGAGTAGTTTTAAATGACTTTTTTTCCTTTGAAATGTCATTTTGCTGTCAGACTGTTCTAAACACGGGAAACATGCGCCACTTTACAGGCATACTATAGACACCCCCCAGCTACGAAATTTAAAGGGATATTACACTTTTATTGTTTCACTTTAAGCATTATTAAAATTACTGCTTCCGAAAAAACGGCTGTTTTTAAAACTTTTTTTTGTATTGATCCATGTCCCCTGAGTCAGACCCAGGTCCCCAAACACTTTTTATGACCATACCATGCATATAAGCCTTTAAAATTTGCACTTTTGATTTCTCCCATAGACCTTTAAAGGGTGTTCCGCGGCATTCGAATTTGCCGCGAACACCCCAAATTGTTCGCTGTTCGGCAAACTTGCGAACAGCCGATGTTCGAGTTGAACATGAGTTCGACTCGAACTCGAAGCTCATCCCTAATGTATATATATATTATATAAAAAACATATCTAGACATGATCTTCCCAATACCCCCTGTACTCTATTACTCTATACCTTCATTAAAATTCATCTTTTTGTCCCCACAAAATCCAAGCAGAAACTGTAAATTTAAATCTGAATATCTGGTTTCATTTGAGGTTCATATTTCTGCTAAAGAAACCCAATTTCAGAAAGAACAAATAAATACAGAAAAGAGCACATCCAGTCCCATACCATCAATCATGGAAATTCATAATGGTCTCTGCTAAAATAGTGTTACAAAACATGATGCTATGAGTTCAATTTCTCTGCTGGCATACTTGATCAGGCAATTGTTATCTTATATTAGAGATGACTTACAATGCTTTACTGTATATACTCAATAAGAAAAAAAAAAACACAGAATAAGCATAGTTACAATCTTAAGTTAGGTTCCTCATAAAAGGTTTAAAAACCCAAAGGTACTTCTGCCTTGCAGCACCAGGGGAATTTTTATTTTTTTGGAGCATCTCTGTACTCTGACACGTATGGTGGGATATGGGTAAGTAATCCCAGATAAAGTAGTCTATGCACTGATGGGCACTGATTGGCACTGGTAGGTGGCACTGATAGGCAACACTGAATGGTGACACTGATTATGAGGCACTGATAGGCACTAATTGGCAGCACTGTTGAGCACTGATAGGTGGCACTGCTGGGCACTGATAGGTGGCACTGGTTGGGACTGATTAGCAGCACTGGTGAGCACAGATTGGGACCAATGTCCCTGTAACAGAAGTCAGTTACCAGCTGTCTATTTTTCTCTTCACACTGATCGTGAGGAGAAAAAAAGCTGATAACTGGCTTCTGTTTACTTCCATGATCAGCTGTCATTGGCTGACAGCTGATCACATAGTAAAGGGCTGCTGTGATTGGCCCTTTACCCTGCTTTGTGATCAGCCAAGTCCGAAGGAGGAGGCACGTAAGCAGTCTAATCATGGGACAATGTCTATTGATGCCCACCTAGCACTGGAAAAGCCTGCCCTGTAGCCGTCTTTCATCTATAGTGCGGGCAGAAAGTGGTTAACATTAAGCTTGTAAAAGATTACTGAGGACTAAAGATTTGTTCATATTTTTATTATATGATAATTAAAAAAAAATCTTTCTGATTTGCAGACAGTCCTTCATATCAAGGATCAAACCAGTCATGACTCATGAGCTGTGTGATCTTCTTCAATAGGGGGCATGATCAAATGCACAATGTAAGCAGCCACGTTCTCCTGCAGCTTTGCCGGTACATTAAAGAATGAAAGACTCTGCTCTGCCATGGAAAAGTTTGGCTGTGCCCACCATGTCTACACTTTGGTGTGTCTCTCCTACTTGGGTGAAGCTGTTTGCTCAGTGGGCAGGTTGTTGGAAGGGGCAGACACCAGTTCATATGAACAAGGCCAGGAAAGAGGGTACATTCTCTCTGACTTCCACACTGGAGTTGTTTGCTAAAGACCTTCCTGAGTGTTTCCCTCCAGCGTCTTCACAACAGGCCACCTCTTTACCTCAAATTAACTCTCCTTCTCTGTCTCTACCAGCTGGCTCTGAAAGGAATCTGGAACGCATGTTATCTTAGGTACTTAAAGTGTTTCTAAACCCACAACAGTAAAATCAGTCTATATAAGCAGTAAAGCATGCTTGTTATACTCACTGTGGAACCTAAAGGGATAATCCTCTACATTATCTAAAAAGGCTGTTTGATCCTGTATGTACAGATCCTCCCCTTCTTGCATTGACCCGAAAACATGTCCGGATAAGGCAGAGTAAATGGAGTCAGACTGCACATGCTTAGTTTGGTGTGTATTGCTTTTTTTCTTGGGAGAGTACATGTGATCACCACAGGGCCAATCAGCACTGTCCAGACAGAATGTCAGGGGTCCTGCAGCCTGATAGGACAGCCATTGCATTATGAAAACTCCTCCTACTAGCTTTAACCAGGCACTAATAGAAGTCACAGGACTGCTATATACTGCTGATGAAAGAAGGTATTTAGCAGTATATATTTACTAAAATAATTGCATTTCCATGTTATGTGTACTGTGCGAGACCAGATATAATGTATATAGGGTCCTTGGTTTAGTAACAATTTAAAGTTATACAACCCTCACATGCAGCACTGATGGGTAAAGTGGATGCAATTAGGCTGTGTTTAAATATCCTTTGTAATTATCCTAGTTAAATATCCTTTTGCTTTGATGAAAAAGCTTAGGGAGAAAGGGGGAAAAACATGTTAATGAGGTTGAAGACACTATAAAGTCCCTGTCAAGAAAACACACTAGTTAGAGTGGCAGAGGACAAGTCTGACGACCTAGAGAACAGGCTAAGTCATAACAATGATGTCACAATAACGTGATGCTGTGGCTAATTTTTCTTGCTTAACCAAGTCCCACTGCAGACACATTCTTCTGCAGCTGGATGTACAAGGCTGAGTAATGGGCTAGTATGGTTTTGATAGAAAGTGCAGACAAGGGCAACTAAACTGATAAGAGGCATGGAGGAGCTCAGCTATGAGGAAATATTAGAGGAACTGAATTTATTCACTCTTGAGAAGAGGAGATTAAGGGGGATATGATCAACATATACAAATATATAAGGGGTTCATATAGTGAACTTAGTTTTGAGTTATTCATTTTACGGTCAACACTAAGGACAAGGGGGCACTCTTTACGTCTAGAGGAAAAGAGATTTCATCTCCAAATACGGAAAGGTTTCTTCACAGTAAGAGCTATGAAAATGTGGAATGGACTCCCTCCAGAGGTGGTTCTGGCCAGCTCAGTAGAAAGGCTTTAAGAAAAGCCTGGATTCTTTCCTAAATGTACATAATATAACTGGGTACTGACATTTATAGGTAAAGTTGATCCAGGGAAAATCCGATTGCCTCTCTGGAAGGAGTTTTTTCCCCTGCTGTAGCAAATTGGATCCTGCGTTTCTGGGGGGTTTTTTCGCCTTCCTCTGGATCAACTGTGGGTATAGGATTGGGTATATGGGATTATATGATATTTTTTATTTTATTTATTTATTTTTTATGGTTGAACTGGATGGACTTGTGTCTTTTTTCAACCCGACTAACTATGTAACTATGTAACTATATTCATTCTTTTGGGATGAAATTAGAATTAAAGCAGAACTAAAGTCTCCAGATAAAAACCTGATGGCAGGGAGGTTATTTGTTGCAGAAGAGACATTGCATGTCTCTTCTACAATAAACCTTCCTGCCTGCTTCCAGTATTCTTTAGAATAAACACTGATGTGGATGAGTAAATGTCTGTGCAAGTGCAGGAATAATGGCATCTTGTGCTGGATAATGAAGACGGCTGCAGCCTGATACATGGAAGAACTATGTAGAAGATGCTAGAGCCGATGAGAGACCTTGTGAAGAAAAGATAAGTATTGAAGATTTCAGGTATGCTTTAATTTGGGGTGTAATTGGGCAGCAGTGTCCTATTTTGTCATACTGGCCTGGCCTGTTAGCCTTTACTGTTTTGTGTTGCACATAAGCATTTGTTTTGTAAAATGCCTTGAAAACACTTCAAAACTACTAGGAATATGTTCTGCTTGCACTAATTTGTGAATGCAGGCTAAACCTCATAACCCACACATTATCTATTTGCAGGAAACACACTTAACTGGCTTAAAAAAGAACTTACTTTGGGGAGACCATGGATATCCTTTAGCTTCCATGTGTGTGTGTGTATGTATATATTCAATGCATCTATCATTGCTGTATAAGAGAGATTTATGTGTATGTGTGTATATATATATATATATATATATATATATATATATATTATGTATTAATGCCCTTCTCATTATTGTTCTTTAATTTGAATTTCAATTTTAACCCTATCCCTTTGTAATTTTATTGACAGTACCCTTATGGTCTAATGAGATTGTCATGTCTGAAAATCCTTTAGTTGTAAGTACACACGGCCAGACAGCATACCTAGCCCCCCCCCCCCTATACATAATGTTTTTAAACAATGCTTCCTATATATTGATTTTCCAATTTATGTTCTTAACCTCCACAATCCACATGTGTACATAGTTGTATTTCAAGCCAACTTGGTGAGCGATATATGAGGAACTCATCGCTGGTTCTGCTGAGTTTTGTTGTTCCATGAGCCGCCCTCCCCTTCCCCTATATAGCCCTTATTAAAGATAGCTGATTCCTATGCATGTTGAAGGAGCACGCATTCTGCAAATGCAAGCTGCTCTACCACGCCCCCTGCTCGTCATGGACACCATGGACGGTGAGCTGACATGCCTACTATCTGCCCAGCTGATTCTCTGTAGCCAAAGAGCCTCGGACACCACCGGAGCGGCCAGGACATTTGATGACTCGTGATGACTTGTGATGATACCACCTTCCCACTCTATCCTAAACTCCTTAACCCACATCTTCAACCTCTAACTCTCCTCTGGAACCTTTCCTTCCCCGCTCAAACATGCACTGTTTACCCCCATACTTAAAAAACCCTCACTAGACCCCACCTGTTTGAATAACTTAAGACCCATGTCCCTGCTCCCATTTGCCTCCAAGCTCATCGATGATGACCGAATGAGTCGCTACATCACGGACAACAACCTTCTCGACCCCCTACAGTCCGGCTTCCATCCACAACATTCCACTGAAACTGCCCTACTAAAACTCACCAATGACCTACCAACTGCTAAAACCAATGGTCATTACTCCATACTAATAATCTTAGACCTCTCTACTGCCTTCAACACAATTAGCCACCTGCTCCTCCTCAGTAGGGATGAGCTTCGAGTTCGAGTCGAACTCATGTTCGACTCGAACATTGGCTGTTCGCAAGTTCACCGAACAGCGAACAATTTGGGGTGTTCGCGGCAAATTCGAATGCCGCGGAACACCCTTTAAAAGTCTATGGGAGAAATCAAAAGTGCTAATTTTAAAGGCTAATATGCAAGTTATTGTCATAAAAAGTGTTTGGGGACCTGGGTCCTGCCCCAGGGGACATGGATCAATGCAAAAAAAAGTTTTAAAAACGGCCGTTTTTTCAGGAGCAGTGATTTTAATAATCCTTAAAGTCAATCAATAAAAGTGTAATATCCCTTTAAATTTCGTACCTGGGGGGTGTCTATAGTGTGCCTGTAAAGGGGCGCATGTTTCCTGTGTTTAGAACAGTCTGACAGCAAAATGACATTTTGAAGGAAAAAACTCATTTAAAACTACCCGCGGCTATTGCATTGCCGACAATACACATAGAAGTTCATTGATAAAAACGGCATGGGAATTCCCCAAAGGGGAACCCCGAACCAAAATTAAAAAAAAAAAATGACGTGGGGGTCCCCCTAAATTCCATACCAGGCCCTTCAGGTCTGGTATGGATATTAAGGGGAACCCCGGCCAAAATTTAAAAAAAAAAATGACGTGGGGTTCCCCCTAAATTCCATACCAGACCCTTCAGGTCTGGTATGGATTTTAAGGGGAACCCCGCGCCAAAAAAAAAAAAAAAAAAAACGGCGTGGGGTCCCCCCAAAAATCCATACCAGACCCTTATCCGAGCACGCAACCTGGCAGGCCGCAGGAAAAGAGGGGGGGACAAGAGTGCGGCCCCCCCTCCCTCCTGAACCGTACCAGGCCACATGCCCTCAACATTGGGAGGGTGCTTTGGGGTAGCCCCCCAAAACACCTTGTCCCCATGTTGATGAGGACAAGGGCCTCATCCCCACAACCCTGGCCGGTGGTTGTGGGGGTCTGCGGGCGGGGGGCTTATCGGAATCTGGAAGCCCCCTTTAACAAGGTGACCCCCAGATCCCGGCCCCCCCCCTGTGTGAAATGGTAAGGGGGTACATAAGTACCCCTACCATTTCACGAAAAAAGTGTCAAAAATGTTAAAAATGACAAGAGACAGTTTTTGACAATTCCTTTATTTAAATGCTTCTTCTTTCTTCTATCTTGCTTCATCTTCTGGTTCTTCTGGCTCTTCTGGTTCTTCTGGTTCTTCCTCCGGCGTTCTCGTCCAGCATCTCCTCCGCGGCGTCTTCTGTCTTCTTCTCCTCGGGCCGCTCCGCACCCATGGCATGGGGGGGAGGCTCCCGCTCTTCTCTTCTTCTCTTCTTTTCTTCTTTTCTTCTTTTCTTCTCTTCTTCTCTTCTTCCTATTCATTTTCTTCTCCGGGCCGCTCCGCAATCCATGCTGGCATGGAGGGAGGCTCCCGCTGTGTGACGGCGCTCCTCGTCTGACAGTTCTTAAATAACAGAGGGGGGCGGGGCCACCCGGTGACCCCGCCCCCCTCTGACGCACGGTGACTTGACGGGACTTCCCTGTGGCATTCCCCGTGACGTCACAGGGAAGTCCCGTCAAGTCACCGTGCGTCAGAGGGGGGCGGGGTCACCGGGTGGCCCCGCCCCCCTCTGTTATTTAAGAACTGTCAGACGAGGAGCGCCGTCACACAGCGGGAGCCTCCCTCCATGCCAGCATGGATTGCGGAGCGGCCCGGAGAAGAAAATGAAGAAGAAGAGAAGAAAAGAAGAAAAGAAGAAAAGAAGAAGAGAAGAAGAGAAGAAGAGAAGAGCGGGAGCCTCCCCCCCATGCCATGGGTGCGGAGCGGCCCGAGGAGAAGAAGACAGAAGACGCCGCGGAGGAGATGCTGGACGAGAACGCCGGAGGAAGAACCAGAAGAACCAGAAGAGCCAGAAGAACCAGAAGATGAAGCAAGATAGAAGAAAGAAGAAGCATTTAAATAAAGGAATTGTCAAAAACTGTCTCTTGTCATTTTTAACATTTTTGACACTTTTTTCGTGAAATGGTAGGGGTACTTATGTACCCCCTTACCATTTCACACAGGGGGGGGGCCGGGATCTGGGGGTCACCTTGTTAAAGGGGGCTTCCAGATTCCGATAAGCCCCCGCCCGCAGACCCCCACAACCACCGGCCAGGGTTGTGGGGATGAGGCCCTTGTCCTCATCAACATGGGGACAAGGTGTTTTGGGGGGCTACCCCAAAGCACCCTCCCAATGTTGAGGGCATGTGGCCTGGTACGGTTCAGGAGGGAGGGGGGGCCGCACTCTCGTCCCCCCCTCTTTTCCTGCGGCCTGCCAGGTTGCGTGCTCGGATAAGGGTCTGGTATGGATTTTTGGGGGGACCCCACGCCGTTTTTTTTTTTTTTTTTGGCGCGGGGTTCCCCTTAAAATCCATACCAGACCTGAAGGGTCTGGTATGGAATTTAGGGGGAACCCCACGTCATTTTTTTTTTTAATTTTGGCTGGGGTTCCCCTTAATATCCATACCAGACCTGAAGGGCCTGGTATGGAATTTAGGGGGACCCCCACGTCATTTTTTTTTTTTAATTTTGGTTCGGGGTTCCCCTTTGGGGAATTCCCATGCCGTTTTTTATCAATGAACTTCTATGTGTATTGTCGGCAATGCAATAGCCGCGGGTAGTTTTAAATGAGTTTTTTCCTTCAAAATGTCATTTTGCTGTCAGACTGTTCTAAACACAGGAAACATGCGCCCCTTTACAGGCACACTATAGACACCCCCCAGGTACGAAATTTAAAGGGATATTACACTTTTATTGTTTGACTTTAAGCATTATTAAAATCACTGCTCCTGAAAAAACGGCCGTTTTTAAAACTTTTTTTTGCATTGATCCATGTCCCCTGGGGCAGGACCCAGGTCCCCAAACACTTTTTATGACAATAACTTGCATATAAGCCTTTAAAATTAGCACTTTTGATTATTCATGTTCGTGTCCCATAGACTTTAACGGTGTTCGCATGTTCGAACGAACTTTTTTCCTGTTCGCATGTTCTGGTGCGAACCGAACAGGGGGGTGTTCGGCTCATCCCTACTCCTCAGCAAACTACACTTCCTTGGCCTCTGTGATTCTGATTTATCCTGGTTCTCTTCCTACCTATCTCAGCATACTTTCAGTGTCACTTACAACTCCATCTCCTCCGCTCTCCTTCCTCTCTCTGTTGGGGTACCCCAAGGCTCCGTCCTTGGGCCCCTCCTATTCTCGCTCTATACCTCTTCCCTGGGCCAGTTGATAACCTACCATGGCTTCCAATACCACCTCTGAATGAATGAATGAATGAATGATTTGTAAAGCGCTGCAAATGCGAACTGAATCGCCTCAAGGCGCTAATGCGTTTTGTGTCTGAGCAGCTTGTTAGAAGAGGAAGGTTTTTAGTTTTTTCCTAAAGGCCAGATGATTTCCTTCCATGCGGATGTGAGTCGGGAGAGTATTCCATAGCCGAGGTCCCTGGACTGCGAATCTGCGTTCTCCCCTTGCTTTGTAGCGGTATTTGGGAACGATGACACCCAGATCTATCTCTCCACTCCTCAACTCACCCCCTTGATCTCCTCACGGATGTCAAACTTACTGAATGACATATCGGTACGGATGTCACATCACTTTCTCAAACTCAATCTTTCTAAAACTGAGCTTGTTATTTTTCCTCCTTCCTGGTCCCCCCCCATGACTTTACCATTAAGATCAACAGCACAACCATTGGTCCCTCCACACATGCCAGGGTGCTGGGTGTAATCCTTGACTCTGACCTCTCCTTCAGCCCCCACATCCAATCACTGGCTAAATCCTGCTGCCTTAACCTCTGCAACATTTCCAGAATTCGACCCTTCCTGACTAATGACACCACAAAGCAACTTATTCACTCCTTGATTATTTCCCACCTTGACTACTGCAACTCTCTCCTTAATGCCTACCCTTACGCAGGCTATCCCCCCTTCAGTCTATTATGAATGCAGCTGCTAGACTAATACACCTCACTAATCGATCTGTGACTGATGCCCCTCTCTGCCAATCCCTTCACTGGCTTCCCCTACCCCACCGTATAAAATTCAAAATGCTAACCACAACATACAAGGCCATCCACAACATCGCCCCCAGCTACATCACCAACCTCATCTGCAGATATCTCCCAAAATCGTCCCCTCTGCTCCTCCCAGGACCTCCTGCTCTCTAGCTCCCTTGTTACTTCCTCTCATGCTCGCCTTCAGGATTTCTCCAGAGCCTCTCCTATCCTCTGGAACTCCCTGCCCCAGTATATCCGATCAGCCTTAACCTGTCCACCTTCAGGAGATCCCTGAAAACTCACTTATTCAGGGAAGCCTATCCCACACCCACCCACCTAATGACCCCATCAAATCACTCCCCACATCTATTACCTTTTGTACCCCCACCCCCTACCTTTAGAATGTAAGCTCTACAAGTAGCACCCTCCTGTCCCTTCTGTATTGAACTGTACTGTTATTGTGCTGTCCCCCCTCTACATTGTAAAGCACTGCGTAAACTGTTGTCACTATATAAGTCATGTATAATAATAATGTCTCGCGCCCAGCAGTACTGACATGAGTAGCGCCCTCCTGTCCCTTCTGTATTGAACTGGACAGAAGGGACAGGCATGTAGGACATAGAAATGTCCTACATGCTTGTATACCTCTGATATCATGAAATTGATACTACACATTAAACTTAACCTTTTTACTACTGTTCTGCACTCAGATTGGCACCACTTCCCTTTTTCCTTTAGCTTACATGCCTCCTATTTCTGTTATGTGTGGTGTATGTCAGCTGTGATTCATAGGTGTTTTCTTATGAATGCCCCGGAGTGGTTTCTGACCCCGGGCGTAGAGTTGTGAGCATTCCTAATTCATAATTCTCCATTTCCACTGGTGAATATGTATATTCCTCTCCTGATGCAAGGAATGTTTATTATTAGTTCTAAGCTTTCTCAAATCTATCCTTGTCCCACCCTGGTAAATGGGGACTTTAATACAGAGGTCAGTCACATGTTGGGTAGGTTGCCACCCCCCCCCCCCCACTTGAAACCACCTACATTCTTGAACTGGTACAGGTCCTTTAACTATATTGATCTTTGGTGTTGGAAGAGTTTGGAGACCAGGGAATACCCTTAATACTCTTGCCAATTGTGAACACATCGAAACTTATCCGGGATTGACTTTACAATTGCCAAAGAAGACTTGATGCCCTTAGCTTTGGATGTTGGTTATGTAAGATAGACTTTATCTGACCACTCTCGGCTTATTTCTGCCTGTGTGTCACTGTCTGCAAATTAGACCCTCTGTGTCTCCTATGAATGAGTACATTCTTGTGCAGAGGCTTACAAGCAGATCTTTTAGTGGGATAATTTTCCTCCTTTGAAAATTACTCTTTGTTATAGGATACATTTGAAGCTGTCACCAAGGGCTATTATATAAATAATATTGTTGTATACAGACATGCTTGTCATACATAGCTAGCTACACGAGAAAATGTACTTTCTGTGGCCACATAGAATTACATTACCCCTCCCTCTGAGATCACCAGGTTGACAGTAGAGGAGGTTCAATGCTTACCTAATTTATATTAGGCTGACTTTGTTCAGAAGAAACTCCTTTACCAATGGATGAGACTCGATGAACATAGCAGCAAATATGGGAGAAGCCTAGTTTTTTTTGGTGCACTAAGACTCTACCTCTATCTCTTCCATTAGAACTCATACCGAAGTCCTGCATTAGTCCCAGTTATGAATTACACCTTTACGCAGTTCTTCCACACTCTATACTCATCTAACTCTTTGGTCTCCTGTTTCAAAGTCTCTACATTTTTACATGGCGTGGCTTTCCTTTGTCTGACTTGATAAAGGCATGGTACTTTGGGGGTTTTACTTACTGCTAACTAAATTACCTCTGTAATATTGGCTTTCACAGTGAACAAAACTCTGAGTCCAGATTACCACTAGAGTAGTAGAAAGCTCAGACAAGATTTCTTACTCCACATTTACTAAAGGTATACTTAAAGTGATTTTAAACAATCACCTTGTAAACAACCCATTCAGTTTAACATTGAAATGAAAGGCAAACATTTGTGTATAGATATAAAAAAAACATAAAAAAATACCTTTCCTGACAGACTCCATGGCAGCATACGTTTAGGTTTAGCCCGGCCTTCTCTTCTACCCTATAGGACCCCACTCCCATAAATCTTTGCTCCGAGCCAGCAGCCGTGTTCCTTTTTTGTCCACCTCCAATGGACCTAAATGGTTGATTTTTCTACCCTGAAGACTTTATCCATGATCAAGGCCTTGCAAGCCACAAACAATGGCGAGGATGGGTCACGATACTCAGATAAGCCCTAGCTATTAGCAGGGTATGCAGTGGGCAAAGGAAGAAATGCCATGAAGAGCTAGGCCTGGCCATTGGCAGGCAAGCGGCATGGTGGGAAGATAGCCCAGCTATTAGTGGGTGGCTGTACTTGCCCCAGACCGGTGTGACTGCATTTCCCTCTGAGCCTGGCGTGATCATGGTGGAAGTGGTAAGACATACCTGTTTTCCATGGCAGCAGTGTTTTTGTGTTTTCCATGTGTTTATGTCCGTCTTGTCTTCCATTTGATCTCTTTCCCTGGTGCTAGTGTCCCCGGCCATGGCGACTAGTTTGCTTCCACATTCCAACCACACATGCGGCCCGATGCTGAGAAGGAGGCTTGGTTTGCGCATGTGTGGCACCATCAAGATGGCAGCGATCGTCCATGCACACGGAGGCCGATGCAGCATCAGCTTTGACATCAGGAAAGCACCAGATTTAAGCTGGGCAGAGCCTGGCAGCCTTGGGAACGCTCGTAGGCTATGCAACCACGTCCCCAGGCCCAGAAGAGCTTGCTGTTGATGCAGATCCTGGGTTCCAGAAGGAAGATCCCTCTTTGACCCCTGTTACACTCAGGCAGGGGGTGATAGAAGAGGTGCGAACCATCAGGTGGATTCCCTGGTTAAACGGGTCCTAAAAGAATCCCTGAAGGAAATGGGAGCCAGCCACATACACAGTTCTTCCACAGAGCCACCACGCTCTCCAGCCAGAGAGGCTCAAGGCCAGGATACATTGGAGTCTTTACAACCAAGCCTCCCCTCAGCCGCTTTTTCTGACATTGAGTTGGAGATTGAAGATCTCTGTGTGGGCTTTGACTTTGACCTAGTTTCCCCTCTAGTCAGGGCAGTGAGAGAAGCCCTAATTTGGGAGGAACCAGTGGTGTCCCCCCAAGCAGAGGAAATTCTTCAAGAAGCTGAACAAGGAGCGCCCGAATTTCCAGTTTCTGGGAGAACTGGGAGAAGTCATCATGAATGAGTGGGGCAAAGTGGAAAAAAAGAATTCTATGCTTTCAAAAATGGCAAAACACTATCCCTTTAAGGAAGAAAGAGGCGAAACACCTGGAGTCAGCACCTCTTGTGGATGCAGCTGGGATGAGGCTTGTCAAGCATGTGACCCTTCCATTGAAAGACACAGTATCCTTTAAGGATGCTCTGGAAAGATGGATCGATACCAGTCTTAAGTGGATCTATCTAATGGCAGGTATGGCCTGCAAACCAGCTCTAGCCCTAGCCACAATGTCCAAAGCAATGGAGATCTGTACGGACAGCATGGACAAGACCCTGAAGAGCATCTTGGAAGACGTGACTAGAAGCTCACCCATTCAGGAGCTGAAGCTGGCGTCTGCCTTTTTGGGGGAGGCCTCCATCGACATCATCCATCTGGTGGCCCAAGTTATGCTTTCCTCTGTCACTGCCAAACGTGCTTTGTGGCTCCGCCTATGGTTGGCTGACCCTGCATCCAAGCAGGTGTGGTGCCTGATTCCTTTTAAGGGCTCCTCCCTTTTCAGCAATAAGTTACATAGCGCCATATCTTGTGCCATGGGAGGTAAGTCGGGGTTCCTTCCCCAGGAATGGTGCCTGCTAAACCAGAAGTGGGCTCACCCCAGTAGGCAAAATTTGGAACGTGCTAGGGAGGCACATAGTTACAGGCCTGGTCGAGAATTCAGAAGAAGCTGGAAGTCAAGACAGCCTTCTTTACAGAAACCCTCTAAGGGTGGTTCCACTGGTGATCGGGAGACCACTAAGTCCTTTTGAGATTGGGCCCACTCAGACATTTCAGATGGGGTCTTGCCTTCTCCACTATCAGCATGTCTGGGCGGCCTCAATCTGGGATTTCTGAACCATCAGAATGATCTCTTCGGGCCATGCTTGGACCTTCAGCAGTGCTCCCAGGCTTGGGTTCCTCCCCACATTTCTCCCGCTTTTAGCAGAAAAAAGGCAGACACTTCTGTCCTACATGGTTTCCCTGATAACACAGGGTGCTCCTGTGCCTATCCCGGAAGATGAGCGGGCCAGGGGATATACTCACCTCTCTTCATGGTACAGAAGAAAGATGGCACATGGAGGCCTGTCATAGATCTTACCCATCTGAACCACTTCATCAAGAAGGAGAGGTTCCAAATGGAAACGCTTTTCACGATCCAACAATCAGTCCAACCAGGAGACTGGCTAGTGTCTATAGACTTAAAGGATGTTTATTTCCATGGCCCCGTAGCAAGAGACTTTTAACAGTTTCTCTGTTTCGTCTAGGTTGGGTTCGCCTACAGTTCACCTGTCTCCCCTTTGGGCTTTTGACATTGCATCACGTATTTTCCAAAGACTTATTGGCCGTGATAGCCCTGATAAGAACCAATGGTATTCGTCTACACCACTACCTAGATGATCTTCTTTTACTATCCCAAGACAAAGAACAACTATTGGATCTCAGGGGTCAAGTCATCCCCACTCTCCAAGAGTTCAGGCTCCTGAACAGGGGGAAGAGTCACATAGAGCCCACACAGTCCCTCGTCTTCATCGCATCTCCGTGCCTGTCAATGTCTGAGGATTATCGGCACCATGGTTGCCACGGCAGCCATGGTGAAATGGGCGCTGTGGAGAATGTGGCCCTTCCAATGAGGCTTCCTCCAACAATGGAGGTCAGGGAGCGAAGACTAATGCATCTACTTAAGGTCATCCATGAGGGAGTCCCTTCCCTGGTGGCTTCAACGGAGGAATCTACTCAATTGTCCCCTGCATTGCTACCATTTTGTGGGTCATACTAATGTCGGACGCTAGCAATGTAGGCTGAGGCACCAATTGCCTAATGGAAATGGCACAGGGCAGATAGGACTTCCCTTCTCGAAGGATAGTTTCAAACATTCTGGAGCTCCGGCCAGTGTTCCAGGCATTACAGGCCTTCCACCACCTAATCTTAGATTAGAAGACACAATGGCAGTGGCCTACATAAGGAAACAGGGGGGAACCCGCAGCCTGTCCCTGCTATGAGACATAGCGGCAATTGTGACCTTGGTTCAGAAGAATATATCCAACATATCAGCGATCTATGTCCCCAGTATGCAGATCGTTCAAGCAGATTTCCTTTCTCGTGTCTGGCTGGACAACAACAAGTGGGCTCTCCACAAGGAGGTCTTTGAGTGGGTCCTAACCCTGGGGATCACACCAGAGGTCATCCTTTTTGCGTCCCCATGCAACAACAAACTAGTAAAGTATTACTCGAGGCCGAGACCCCCAAGCCTACCAAGTGAACGCCATCACGGATCAATGAAAGTTTTGCAGGGCCTATGCCTTCCCTCAAATCCTGTTTATTCTCTAGTTCCTACGGAGACTCAGGTCAGAAGAGGCAGAAGTAGTGGCGATAGTCCCATCCTGGCCAAACAGGCCATGGTTTCCCTTATTGATGCTACTTAGCTACTGGGATCCGATTCTCCTGCCTCAATGCCTTGAGACCTGCTGTCTCAGGGCATTACCTACGTCCATATCCAGCTCACCTGCACTTGCAGGCCTGGTTCTTGAGAAGGGAAGGCTGGAGGCTCTAGGCTGTCCAGAGGAAGTCATCCCTACACTCTTAAATGCTAGCAGAAGGAGCAGTAACAGAGTCTATGAAAAAATATGGACAAAGTTCACGGACCATATATCCACAAGAGCCAGTCCTTGTAGTACCACATAAGTCCAAGACATCCTGAGCTTCTTACAGTCAGGCCTAGATCTGGCCCTGTCAGTCAGCTCTCTCTGGATGCAGGTGTTGGCTATATCAGCATTCACTGGAGTATCATTGGCCAGGCATATGCTTGTCCGTCAGTTCTTCAAAGGGGCAGTGAGACTCAGGCCCCAGAGGAAGCCAAAATTCCCCAAGTGGGATCTCAAGTTGGTCCTCGACTTCTTCTCACAGCTCGGGTCATAACCTGGCAAGCCTCTCTTGATCAAAGAACTTTCTCTCAAAACTACCTTTTTGGTGGCCGTCACTTCAGCAAAAAGGATATCCAAGATCCGAGCTCTGGGCAAATTCTCTTGTCAAATTTGTTTATTGAATTTTAACAATTGTTATACATAAGTACATATGGCGGCAGCAAAAGAAAAGATCACATATATGGTGCCTTTTCTAACCTTCTTCTCGGACAGAGTGGTCCTAATTTCTATGCTGGGGTCAAATCCCAAAGTTACTTCTGTCTTCCATGAGAACCAGGAGATTGTTCTTCCCACTTTCAGATCAGCTGAAAATGCAGACGTCCATCCAATTGATGTGGGAGATACCTTGAAACAATATCTGAAGGCCACAGCTCCCTTTCATCAGTTGGAATACCTATTTGTCCTCTTCCACAGGAAAAACAAGAAGATGAAAGCCTCATCCAGATCCTTTGCTGTGTGGATTGTTCAGTGTATCCAGTGGGCCTATAAAGTGAAGGACTTGGTGCCTCCAGAGGCGGTGACAGCTTACTCAACCAGATGTGTCTCAACATCCTAGGTAGCCTCACGGCACGTCGCCCCCGAAGTGATCTGCAAGGCAGCCTCTTAGTCTTCAATCAACACATTTATAACTCATTATTGTGTTGCACCAGCTGCTTTGTCTTCTATTCATTTTGGTTTACAATTCCTGTTGGTTGACAGTGTCAATTAAACCTTCTCTTTACTCAGCATCTTCCCACCCGGGGTATGTACGGCGAGTTATTTCCCAAACGTATGCTGCCATGGAGTCTGTCAGGAAATTGGAAAATTGTCTATCAAATACTTACTTTTCCTTTCCTGATGGACTCCATGGCAGCAGGAGTCCCCTCCCAGTGTCTGAATAGGCTAGTTACAGAACACGGCTGCTGGCTCAGAGGAAAGATTTATGGAAGTGGGGTCCTATAGGGTAGGAGAGGAGGCGGGGCTAAACCCAAACATATGCTGCCATGGAGTTTATCAGGAAAGGAAAATTATGGTGAGTATTTGATAGACAATTTTCATTTTTTCCCCCTTTTTTTTTATAAGTGATCATATTCCTTCTGTTCCGTCTGTTCTCAGCTGCATAAGAGTTAGGGGGAGGAGAAAACGCAGTACACTGATCTTCCCAGTCAAAGGCTGTGCAGGGGGGGGGTGCATCAGGACAAGTCTGATCATTGGTGGAGAGTAGCCTGGGTTCTCAGCACAGCTAGGGAACTGACCACAGTGAGCTCTCTTGCCTAATGTGGTCAGTTGTTATTAGGAAGCAGAGGGACTGGCAGGAACACCAGGGATTTCACACAAAGGAAGCAATACAAAGAGGACAGGATACTTTTTTTATACATGGTACAGCAGGCACATATCAGAAATTTGAAATGCAAACAGTAACAAACACTTTAAAAGCATTTGAGAAGGGTAAATTGCTTACTTCTATAAACAATGATAATCCATATACTTAAAACTGGGAACAACAGGGACTTTTTTTCCTGCATAAAAGCAGAAATTGACATAATATGATTATAAAGTTGCCTAATACTAAAAAGTAGCCATTAAGAAAACCAAGTGTGTTCAACTGGAATCTTTTTTTGTTTTTTTGTTTTTTAAGGAAGTGTTTTGCTTCTGAGATGTTATATAAACTTGAACGTTCTCAACCCCATGCTAACACTTCTTAAAAAAACAGCAAAAATCTAGTCAAGCTGTAGACCCTCTTGCATAACCTCTCATGAGGACAAAAGACCTATCACATTTAATGCAACATGTTTAAGGTTGTGTCTATTGTCTTTTGGCTTGTATTGATGGCATCAGTTTATGACAGTACAGAGATCATTCATAATTCATTTACAGGTGCATTTGACCAGCAGTTAACCTCCTTTTCTGCATTTGACTTACTTGAAATGGGTTTTGCATTCCAATAGACTTATATGGAATGTAAACCCATTTGGTGGGAACAAACGGGGGCTTATTTTTGACAGAAGTACATACAGGTAGTGGGGTTGTTCAGATACAGTCTACAATTCCAGCTCCCAGTTTCTGTAATATTGGGCAGCTATGGGAGAGCTTGGGTTATTAAAGGTGTTTATAGATACTGGAGGGTTGTCAGATATGGTATACATCATTACTCATTACTAATAGCTATGCTATGGAGAGGTTCAGGGGAGGAACATGTAAACACCTCTGACATTGTGTATCACTTGGGAACCTATAGCAAGTGAATACGGTTTATTAGCTTGTCTGATAATTTTTTACTATGAACTGTGTCAGGCGGCAATGCCTGCTGTCACCAATATATATGAGACTGGCAACCAAGCCAAACAAAAAAGCCAAAGTGGACATCTATCCTAGAATAATAGATTACATTTTAGTAGCAACATAGTTTTGCAATTCTTTCAGAACGGTCTATTTAATTTTCTTCTTCTTCATTTTTGTGTTAATTTGCACTATTAGATGTTCACATACAGAATTCAGACACTTGGCCTTAAGCCAGGCCTGACCCCATACTGTGTTGATTAACACACAAAATCCTAGAGTACATCACATTCTGTTGTCTAATGCACAAACCAAGATGGATAATAAGAAACATTACAGATTTAAATGTTAATATTAGACATTTTATACATTTTTTTATTTGAGAAAAAATATAGGTATAATAAGGCAATAATCAAATATAAAGTACAGTAACATATGGCCCCCAGACTTTGATCTACTTTAAAAGTAATATCACTGAAACTTGGAAGCTGAAACTTTAATTAACTACACACAATTATTATCTGCACATTGTTTTTTAAGGCCTTAAACTCAAATATTATCATACTAAATATGAAGAATTCTTTGGACTTCTATGCCCTGTGAACGGTACTTTTATATAGGCATAAACTTATTTGATGAATTTCTTAGCGACACCATTATATTTCACACTATGTTTCATATACTATTATATACCTCTTTTTTCTATTCTAAATGAGTTGCTAAAAACTGCAGCTGTGATATTCTGTAATGCTTGCCACAAGGTGTTGCAAATTACTAATGTTAATCAAAGAAAGTACTACTTGTAAACTGAAGCTTTTGTGAAATCACACATCTTCCTATGTTCTTTCTTCCAGCAATTTACACCAAGATAAGAACAAAATTGTAAATATAAGGTCATTTGCAGGTTTAAACTGCAGTTTTTCCTAATTTAACATTGAATTCAAAGAAATTATAAATAGCTTTTCTTTTTGTTTCTAACAACAAAAGGGTTACAACTAAAATAGTAAAAAAAGATTATATTACGGTAAATCAGATCTTTTAAGGGATTCTTTTATTTAAATAAAAATGTCAAGACAATAGTTACTTGCGAACAAGTAAATACCTCTTTTGCTCTTTGCAGCACCAAATGACCCTCTGAAAAGAAGGAATTGTTGCCCAGTTCTCAGTCAGCACTGGCACACTCAAGACAGGGATTGGAACACTACAGGATCTCCCTTTTCAAAGGGCAGGGAAGCTCATGTATATTAGGAATACTTGATACAGTAAACAACAAGAGTATGCACAAAATAAGTGTCTGTAAAATGTATACTCATTACGGTTTCTAAGGCTATGTTTAAACCCTATTGAAGCCACATACCTTTTTAATCTTTTTATAGTTCTCTACCCCTCCATATTATGGTTTGTGAATAATTATTGCTTGAATATTGTCTAAATCCCTTTCTTTTAGTGAATATGCCCCTTTCTGCCCCATACTCTAGTGCTTTGTGCTAGTGAAGGTGAAGTTTTAGGATGGGGGGCGCCAGACCCTGCTCTTCCTTTTTGACCCCTACCACTTGGTGAAAATAGGCATTGTTTCAGCGAAATAGTGGGCGTGGCTCTAAGGTGGTGTGGTTAGCGCTTGAGATGAACGAGGGATGGAGGGAGAGGGATGGAGGGACAGCAGGCCCAGATCCTACACAACAATAGAAATATGTGTATTCTAGAAAGTTTAACAATCAGCAGATAAAGATACTCCAAACACCTGGTGTTAGCGCTTCAATCATCCCGGCACCATGGTTGTTATGGTGTCAGGATGATTGAAGAGCATTATTTATATTATTACATCGTAATATAAAATTAAATCATTCAGCTCACCATAATGCATAAACCAGATGCCATCAGGTGCCCCCATTGGAGTCCCTCCTTAAATCAGGTGCCCCCAGCAGAGTCCCTCCATACATCAGTTGCCCCCAGCAGAGTCCCTCCATACATCAGTTGCCCCCAGCGGAGTCCCTCTTTACATCAGGTGCCCCCAGCAGAGTCCCTCCTTACATCAAGTGCCCCCAGCAGAGTCCCTCCTTACATCAGGTGCCCCCCAGCGGAGTACCTGCTTACATCAGACGCCCCAGCAAAGTCCCTCCTTACATCAGGTGCCCCAGCAGAGTCCCTCCTTACATCAGGTGCCCCAGCAGAGTCCCTCCTTACATAAGGTGCCCCATCAGAGTCCCTCCTTACATCAGGTGACCCCAGCAGAGTCCCTCCTTACATCAGGTGCCCCAGCAGAGTCCCTCCTTACATCAGACGCCCCCAGCAGAGTCCCTCCATACATCAGGTGCCCCCAGCAGAGTCCCTCCTTACATCAGACGCCCCCAGCAGAGTCCCTCCTTACATCAGGTGCCCCAGCGGAGTCCCTCCTTACATCAGGTGCCCCCAGCAGAGTCCCTCCTTACATCAGGTGCCCCTAGCAGATTCCCTCCTTACATCAAGTGCCCCCAGCAGAGTCCCTCCTTACATCAGGTGCCTCCAGCAGAGTCCCCCCTTACATCAGTTGCCCCAGCAGAGTCCCTCCATACATCAGGTGCCCCCAGCAGAGTCCCTCCATACATCAGGTGCCCTCAGCGGAGTCCCTCCTTACATCAGGTGCCAAAAGATAAACCAGAAAATTCTGTGCTGCTCACAGCATTAGCAGCTAACACACCACATAGAACGATGGTAAACAAAACTAATATATCAAAGTGTAGCGCTAAAAGTTGATGCACACAGTGCAATCTATGCAAAACTCAAAATAATCACTGAAATGACAACATGCATATACTAAATAAAATGGAGTACACAATCAATATTATAAAAATAAAAGAAAATGTCTATACGTGATGGTATACCTTGGTGAATGGTATACACAATCAATATTATTAAAATAAAAGAAAAATGTCCATAAGTGATGGTAAATGTGAGTCTATTCCCAGTAAAGTGCGAAAAAATCTTGCAAACTGTGAAAATGTATGCACATGTGGAGAGAACCACCACTGGATAAAGGAAAGGCTTACCAGATCTTTTGAACACACTAGGGCATATGCACTGTGTGTCAAACAAGCTTGATTTGTTAGATGGACCCTGGGATGGTACCGTCAAAGCGTTGTATACAAATGACAGCCAGATGGAATCATAGGGAATGTAGTACCAGAACTAGACCAAAGCTCAAAATTCCATGGACATATGCAGAGCATCAAAGAGGAAAACAAAAAGGGACCATAATGTAATTCCATAAAAACAGGGGTACATTTATTTAAAATGAAAAACCACTCACATGGATATGCATAAAAACAGTGCTGGTTAAAATCAAAAGAGGCAGCAGTGGGGACCGTCCCGATGCATTTCGTCTCCAAAGGACATCATCTGGGGTGATGATGAGATGTCCTTTGGAGACTAAATGCATTGGGACGGTCCCCACTGCTGCCTCTTTTGATTGAGGGCCAGTTTTACAATTTTTTTTTGTGGCTGCCTGGAGGGGGGGTGGCGCCTGTGCACCCTCTATGGATGGACCGCCACTGGTGCTAGCAAAGCTGAGTAACAGCCACATCCCTCATAAAAAGCTTCTTGACACAGACTTTTAATGCAAGGGAACAGAGAGGTGGGTCAGGCCAGTTCTGTTATGAAGGGCTGATCACTGGCTCCAACCCTGTATCTTATTGGACTGTACAGTCATATTTATACACCCTGCATAACTGCTGTAACAGGAGATACAATGAAAGTTGAGAGCACATTGTCTTTTTTGACTGTATGCAATAAACAACAAAAGCTATCAGCACCCAAGTGTTGAAAGGACACAATCCCGCTTAAAGATTACTTCCAACAGATAGAAAAGATAAAATGTGCACTGACATCCTGTGATATTTTGAGTAAAACATTATTAAAATGTATATCTTTTTTTTTTTAAATATAATTCTTTATTCAAAGTTTTGCTCCTTTTTTTCCCTTCAATTACATACAGAACATATGAACAATATAAAACATTAATAAAAAAAAAGAATAAATAAAACTATATTAAAGTAGAGAACAAATCTCACAGTCCAACCTCACAATAAAACAAATAAACCTGCAGCCTCTCATATTAGATTCATACAATTAGAAATTTAAAGCCACAGAAATATGCCTAGTAATAAGCATTACTACAATTATTAACCTGGATGCACTCCTTCCATATCACTACTTAAATTCTTCCTATGTTAAACCTACCCTTCTCTACTTTAGAAAAGAAAAAACCTCTCCGCTGACCCCATCCCCTGGGGGCCACGGGAGGGGGAAAAGGATAGAAGAAAAAAAATTGAGTATCTTAAGGACTTCTCGGTCTCTGACCCCCTCATCCCCCCCATCCCCTCAAACCACCTCGTCTTACTTGGATACTTAAACAGAGAAGCAATTAACATACTGAGGTGTACAGGTAAAGGTCGTCCATGGCCACCAGGTTTCCCTACATTCCTCCTCTCTACCATGAAATAAGGCTGTCATGTTTTCCAATGTCCTAATTATATCTATTCTGGAGAACCAATGTTGCACTAGTGGTGTAGAAGTAGATTTCCATAGGTCTGGGATACATGCCCGGGCAGCATTCAGCATATATGCTACCAATGACTTTTTATATTTATGCAGCGGTATCACATTTAGGTGCAGGAGATATCCCAGAGGATCTGACCCAAGATCAGCTGATGTCAATTGTTTAATCCAGTTCCCCACTTCCTTCCAAAATGGTATAATTAAAGGGCATACCCTTCTTACACCGCCAGCATAGGTTAGAGGTTTGCGGGTAAAGTTTGTTGAGTAGGGCCAGAACCCTGTACCACCTGACCAGCAGCTTATACCCCTGTTCTTAAAAGCGACTTGCTATAGAAGATTTATGGGCAGCTTATACCCCTGTTCTTGAAAGTGACTTGCTATAGAAGATTTATGGGCCAGTGAAATAATCCTTTTAATTTGCATGCTTGTGAAAGAAATTTGGAGGTCCTCCTCCCAACGGCGTATATACGAGTGAACGTGGCCATCTGGAGGCTCAGTGATCAATTTATAGAAAAATGACAGCGAGTGTGGTACATATTCCCCTGCCACACATAACTTCTTAAAGGATGTCAGTGGTTTAACATGGAGTTCCGCATCTGGTATAGACCTTAAATAATGTGCCAATTGAAAGGTTGACGGGAGCTCGGGGGGATGTGAGAGGGTGGATAGATCTTGCATAGACATCCATCCCTGCAGGGTAGCGAAGTGCATACGTCTGGTTATACCAAGTCCTATCAAGCCCCGGAGCTGTTTATTGTCAAGCCAATGCATGAAGTCTGGGTTCTGAATCACAGATGTTAATGGTGATGGGTTGGGAGAGAGGACCTTTGTTGAAAGTGTTTCAATAAGGACTGCAATTGTAGCCCCAATCGTAGGGCGCCTCTTCAATCTCTGATCGTATTTATGGGCAACCCAGGGGAGCACAGACAAAATGATCGGTAAGGCTTGTTGTTCTACTTGTACCCAGGATTTGGTCTGCGGGGAAGTACACCATGAACACCACCCTAGACAGATGTAAAGCTCGATAATATGAGATCAGGTCAGGTAAACCGATTCCCCCCTGGGATTTAGGCATCATTAAAAATGAGTAGCGGAGTCTAGCAACTTTATTGCTCCAAAGAGATTTAATTAACAATGTCCTACACAAACTAAAAAAGACATGGGATAGTTTAATAGGTATCGCTTGCATTAGATATAAAATCTGTGGGAGCAATGTCATCTTAAAAGCGTTACACCTCCCAAACCACGTAAGGGTAAGTGTTTGCCAAAGTTGAAGATGTGATCGCATTTTAGCTAATAATGGACAAAAATTAATCTCATATAATGAAGCAGTATCCAGGGTTAATTTAACCCCCAAATATTTCAAAAAAGATTAAACCCATTTAAACCGATAGAGGCCTTGTAACTTTAAAATACACTCCATAGGGAGAAGAATACTCATTGCTTCGCTTTCAACATTATTTATAGAAAAATTTGAAAGATCCTTATACTGAGCAAAACATTGAAATAGACGAGGTAGTGAAGCCTCCGACTCAGTAAGAAAAAATAAAAGATCATCTGCATACGCAGCAATTTTATGCTCCATGCTTAAGGCCTGTATTCCACTGATCGATGGATCTAATCTGACTTTACAAAGAAAGGGTTCTAGGGTTAACACAAAAATTAATGGGGAAAGAAGGCAACCCTGTCTCGTCCCATTGGACAAAGGAAAATACCCCATTCACCAGCACCACGGCTGTGGGACCAGTATATAATGCCTGAATCCAGGACTGCATTCATGACCCCAGGCCAATATGTCTAAGGGTAGATCGTAAGAACTGCCAGTCCACCCGATCAAAGGCCTTTTCTGCGTCTGTTGATAAGAGTAAAAATGGTCTGGCCTCCGATCGGGCGAAGTGGATCAGATCTATTGCCCTTACAGTATTGTCCCTGGCCTCTCTATGAGTGATAAAACCTGCCTGATCTGCGAGAACAAGATTGGAAATATATGGCAATAGCCTATTTGCTAAGATTTTAGAAAATAGTTTTAAATCAGCATTTAAAAGTGCTATAGGGCGGTAATTCCCACATTGAGTGTGGTCTTTGTCCTGCTTGGGAATTACCATAATATGAGCCCTCTGTTAGCTTACAATTAGCTGAAATAGAATTATAAGTACGTAAAAAATATGGGGAGAGAACATCCTGAAAAGTTTTATAGTAAGCAAGACTTAGCCCATCTGGGCCAGGGGCCTTCCCTAATTTAGAGGAATCTAATGCCGTAGCCAGTTCTCTATCTGTTATGGGTGCTTCCATTCCCTCTATTACTTCTGACGAGAGAGAGTACATACCTGAAGATATCAAAAAAGTAGATATCAAATCTGCCCGAGATACACTTTGCTGGATTTGGGTGTTAGGGAGGTTAAAAAGCTTCCAATAGAATTTTTGAAATTCCTGGGCTATAAACTCTGAGTGCCAGATTCAGATGTAATTTGAGTAATATGCAATTTCGTTCGTGACCCCTTCAGTGCCCTAGCTAGGAGGACCCCTGGTTTACTTCCATATTCATAGATAGACTGTTTATGTTGGCATCATTTTTCCTTCACTTCTGTATTTACGATTTCATTATACTGCTGACGTAAGCTAAATAATTCTGTGTCTGTAAGGCGAGTGTTTTTTTATGTATAGCCTCAAGTTTACGGATCCTCAGAAATAACGACGCAGTTTCCGACTGCCTCAATTTCTTTATCCTTGCTCCATGTTTAAGGAATATTCCTCTTATAAAGCATTTATGCGCCTCCCACAGTACTGTCGAGGGCGTGTTAGGTCGATCATTCTGGCTGAAATATTCTTCTAAACCCTGAAGGGCCCCACTCATGGTGATAGGGTCCTTTAACAATGTATCACTGAGCCTCCAAGACCAGTTCCTTGTAGCTACTATGTTTAAATCTATGTCCATTTGAACCGGTCCATGGTCGGCAAGCAAAATTGGTTCAATCAAAGTGACTCAAACTCTGTCCAAATCTTTCTGAGTGATAAAAAAGTAGTCGATTCTTGAATATGTTGAGTGCACTGGGGAGAAAAAAGTATAATCTCTAACATTGGGGTGTTGTAAAATTAATAAATAATTGTGTCTGCGCTAAAAATTTTTTTATAGTATTGAGACCAAAAACAAAAACAAGAATCAATAATAAAATGTGGAAAAAATACGAATATCAATAATGAGAAAGAAAAAAATATAAATAATTTAAATCATAAACCTAACAATAATGTGTGGTATCAATCTGTGATAAATAAATAACTAAAGTGCAACATGCATAAAAAAATATATAAAATCCAAGTGCTGATTATGTATCAAAAGAGTAATCACTCCTTCAATAAAGTGTAGAGTTCATAAAGTTCATAAATAGCAAACGCAACGTGCATAAATATAGTGTCCATTAAGTTTGGTATCCATCATGCTCATCCACAACGGTGTGCAAAACAATATAAAGCATGCTTCAGTGCTCTCCAGTGACCCCCAACAGCGTATGCGCTCACCTCTGAGCGTGTGACACAGTACCTAAACAGTGTCTAAACACGCATGGGAGCCACTGGGCTCTTAAAGGGTGTACAGGTGCTGATCTCCAAAGTTTTCTCCCCTGATGTGTGCTCTTCTGCAGGACTTGTTCTGCTGACAGCTTCCTATCTCTTTCATCACATCACCCAGTCTGCCATCATTTCTGGAGGCTCCAACAGCTTGGTGTACGTTTAATTAAAACCGGAGTGTGGTCGGTGTCTCCTGTGTGTGTCATGGTGGGGGCGGGCCTGGATGCCTGGGGTGTTGTAGGCGCCATACATCTACCAATTGCAAAAGGTTTGGTTCTGCCTTCATTTGCTTTAAATAAGAAAATGATAAATTCCCTCCCTTTGAAACATCTGAGAGTGGGTCATAAGCAAAATTAAAATCCCCTCCTACAATCAATACACCATCACTATTCTCCAAAATCAGGGGGATCAGTGACATTAGGAACAGCAACTGATTTGAATTTTGAAAATACACATTGACCAAAGTTACCCTGGTGGCCCCAATTGCACCCTTGACAATCAAGATTCTACCTTGTTCATCTGCAATATATGTGCCTGGCGACCATGGAACAGACCTTGCTATGAGAATACTGACTCCCTTAGCTTTAGAAATCAGCGATGAACTATGATATACCACTGGATATGCTCTATTAGTCAATTTTGGAATTGTCCTGGCCTGAAAATGTGTTTCCTGGAGATAAACAATCTGACTCTGCATTTTGGTCAAATCTCGCAATAACCTGGACCTTTTTTCCAGGACATTAAGACCCCTCGCATTAAGAGAAGTTAACCTCACCGGAGAGGTCAGTTGTGCCCC
This sequence comes from Aquarana catesbeiana, assembly GCF_042186555.1. NCBI lineage: Eukaryota > Metazoa > Chordata > Amphibia > Anura > Ranidae > Aquarana > Aquarana catesbeiana. Next base: position 407,744,951 of record NC_133328.1, on the reverse strand, counting down.
GGATGGTCAGATGCCATGACTCCCCAAAAAAACAACAAAAAAAGGGTGGGGGGTGAGAAGGCGAAGAGACAAGTAGAAAAAAAGGGAAAAATTCTCAATTCTCCCAACCTAGCCCAATGGGACTGGGAGATACCTATTTGGGGGGGTGCCCTTGCCTGACAGTGCTGCCGATGCCACAAAAGGAAAAAAAAAGAAGAAAAAAAGAAAAACGGTGCCATAGAAAGTCCTCCCCCAAGGGCATTAATAATACAAAATCACTTCTCCAGGCCTGAGAGCATAGCTAAATTAAGGAATCTATCTATTTAATGAAACACCTAGCCCACCTGATACACTAAGATATACAATATTCTACTCATAGGAAGAAAAAAAACAGGCAAACTCAAAACTCAAGTAAAACTCAGATAAAATCTAACTAGTTAGGGACTTGTATTGGTTCACACCCCAAAAATATGAACAAATCTTGGAGTTGGTCTGGGGTGTGAAGTAAGAAGGAGTGATTCTCTTTCTTAACCCTCAAGTGAAATGGATGTCCCCAAGAATATGTTGTCCCAGATGCTTTAATCTGGCCTAGGAGTGGGTGCATACATCCTCTCATACATCGTGTATTCCTTGATATATGCCAGAGGATCAATATCCTTACTCCAGCATGTTCAATCAGATCTGCCTGCCATGCTCGATGCATGATCTCATCCTTTATATGGAAAAAGTGTATACGGGAAAGGATATCTCATGGACCCAACCCCTGGTAGCTTCTGTACGGAGTGACTCGATGTACTCTAACTATTATGAGTTCATCTGATGGGGGTTTGCACAGAATATTGTTACAGATAGACTGTATCGTGGGTCTCAGCTCTGTATCTTTGATATTTTTGGGGCTACCCCTAAACCGGATATTGTTCCTCTGGTTTTGATTTTTCAAATCATCTACCCGAAGAAAAATTGAGGTGAACTTTTGCTGTGCAACAGAGTTAGATAATACCAGTTTATCCATGCGTACATTTGCATTTTCTACTGCAGATTCTAAGTTAGATTCTAGGTTAGAAACCCGGGTCTCAACAATATCCAACTGTTCCCTCGCCTCAGATATCTCCTTCCTCAAAGCCCCTTCTAAACGTTGTGACACTGCTTCCAAATCTCCTCTGCTCGGTAATAATGCTAAATCTTGTTTAGTAGGGAGTGAGAGCAATATTGCCCTCATCTCTGGATCTTCGGTCCATAGATGGCCTGATCTGGGTTGTGCTGGGTTTAGAGAGACCGAAGCTCCTCTATCTGATTGGTGATTAGCTATGTTCCCGATCTCTCTTGGAGATTCTAAACCACGTGATTGAAGATCGATAGCTGTGTGTTCTGATGGTGCTGAAACTAAAATCGGGATGACAGCTGTATTATGGGGTATGGCTATATTATGTAGAGCTAGAGGCATCCCTGAGTTAGCGACTGTACCCGGATCACTAACTATATTACCCAGGTAGGTTCCTGAGTCCACTACACAGTTACTTGTTTTAGCTAGTGTGTTCACCCTATCGCTCCCATCTACTGATCCCACTGAGGAAGCGGTATAACCAGTAGGAGAGGGTAACAGCATGGATAACACACTCTCAGTTCCTTCTGTCCTGAGTCCATTTTCGCCATAGGGTTGATAGGCATGATAGGGTTAATAATAGTAGTAGGGTTAATGGCATTGCTATCTCTAGTTCCTGTTTCCAGAGCAGCCGTGGGCCCAGAGTTACCCTCCGTATCCCCTGTCGTGTCCCCTACCATGTTCTGAGGATCCCCCCTTGAACTGATGACTATTTCCCCCCTAATATCAGATAGATTTCTGAGGGTGTTCTCCTCTCCCAAATTATTATCCTGATTATCCAGAGAGTTCTCCGTGTCTACAAGGGGGCCTACAAGGGGACCTGCTAGTTTGGAGTTCCGGGTGATCCGGGCTGCTGCTGTGGAAGAAGTAGCTTTTATTTTGGATTTAGCTGGAATGGAAGAAGAGGTAGAGCTAGAGGTTGAGGCTGAAGTAGAGGTGGTGGCAAGGGGGGCTAAAGGGACAGTAGACATACAGCGATAAAGACTTTTTAATCTAGACAATTTAGGCTGTTTAACTGTTGCATCTATAGTTTGTTCTGCATGCTTTCGGCCCCTAGTCATGACCTTGCACTGTCGTAGAATTTCTGGTATTTCCCGGTACTTCTCAGTTAATAACCTAGTAACAGGCTGCCTCTAGGTTAATTTCCAAGGGGGTCCCGAAGAAAAAAAAAAAAGCCCAATCGTATTTAACCAATACTGAAACTTAACCTGGGCCTAGACTGACTAATCCTTAAAAAAAAAAGAAAAAGAAAAAATTTGACTAGAAATTAACTAGAATGTCACTAAGGACACTGAGGTCTCTCCACAAAATGGCACCAATTAGTAATTAACAATATTATCAATATACATGATTATACAATTACACAATTATACAACCATGCATCTTGTATTTAAATCATATATATTGTATATACTGTATATCATGTATATTGTACACTGTATATTATAAACAATTGTAAACAATAGGCAGATTAACACTAATATCTACTGGCTATAACAAATAAAATAATAAAAAAAAAAAAAAAAAAAAGAGAAGCACAACAAGAAACAATAATATCTAGGTAGTCAATATCTGCCTAATAGCCTAATAACATGGTAATATAATATAATATATAACATATAGCTTGGTATATAATAACATATACATATACATGTTCATCCTAATATAATACCACCAGAGTCCACTGAATCAAGAAGCAAAAAAGAAGCAAAAAAAAAAAGTTGGGAGAGACACAGAAACGCAAAAACAGATAGCAGATAGCAGTTTTCCTTTAAAAAAAAATCCTTAAAGAGCTTTGCTTATCGCTTTGCTTATCTGAAAATTCAATTATTCAGTTGTTCAGATATTAAACTTCCTCATTCTTGTTCATTTGTTCAATTTCTCATCTGATTGCTCATCTGGTATATCTGATACATTAGTTCCCGCAGCGACCTTCAGTACCAGCAGTACAGGCAACTGACAGGGGAACTAGCCCAGAGAGACAATCTGGTAGCCAACTGATATTCTGATAGTCATTCTAATAATCAGGTGGACAACGATCACACAGGAAAGAATGGGTTGCACTGCCTTGTCCAGACCAGGCACTCACTCTCACTTATCCATGGATGGCAGCCCTGCTTTCCCTTACTAAATACATAAGTCACCAAAACAAAACACCCCACTCAAAAAAAAAACCAAAAAAACACCTTCAATCAACGCTGCGGATCGAAGGAAGCTGAAAAATAAGAGCTGAGCAGGTGGTTTAAAACCATCAGCAGGTAATTAATAGTTAGTGAGAACCTAATAGCGTGTCTTTACAGTGTGTCTCTGTAGCCAACAGATGGGTTAGAGCCTCAGCAGGTAGGTCAATAATGTCAATAATATGATTAGGTATATAATGTGTTGTTAGATGGATAATTGGGATAAAATGGATAATTGGCTAAGAACTTCCCAGCGTATTTCTATATGCTTCATGCTTTATAAGCATCAAATATCAGATATCAGATGTCTTCTCCTTGTCTTTCTTATCCATCCACCTTATCTGTCCTTATCTGTCCTTACCTGTACCGCCTTGATACAGGGATACAAGGATTGCAGCAATGCTTGGTGGTGAACGGCTCAGCCCAGCGATTCCCAGCAGCTCCCAAGTCGTCTGTACACTGTACACTAAAGATTAAGTATGTGGAAGGGAAAACAAGGAGGACTAGGGCTAGGTAATATGGGCAGACCATGCAATCCGTGTCCGTGTGGTCCGTGCAGACCATGCGGTCCATACAGTCCGTGCAGGAAGAACAATTGAAGGAGAAAGAGTAAATGAACGTGGACGATCTGTCTGTAGGCTCCTGGTCCAAACAGCCTCCGGGAATACAACAATATGGTGAACTTCTGATATGATGAAGGAGCCAGTGAACCAGTGGAGGGATCAACCACACCAATACTTGGTGTCAGTGCTAAAGAACCGGGAGGCTGAACCCCTCTAAAGCTTCTGCTAATGCTAGTGCTGGTGTACGCCAGCTCGCTCGCTCACTCGCCTCTGAACATGCAGCCTGGAGCTCCCGATCCGCACCCTCAGAGGAATCACTCAACTATTCAGCAGCAGCTGACTTGCATAGTGGCACACCCATGTAAAATGTATATCATAAATGTAGAAAAGTGTTTAGCAAAAATGAAATAAACATGAAATACATCTAAAGTGAGACTCGCAAAATCCATTGTATGCAAATGACCAAATACTGATCTTGATCAGCAACCCAAAGTCTCTGCCTCAAATATCCATCTAGGTTTATGCATTTCAAGGGCACACCTTCTTCCTTAGAGTTATCTAAATTAGCACAGTCAAATATTTCACAAGGCGCTGCAGGCAAGATCAAGCTCCACGCATCACAGTCACATCTCAGGTGCTGGCTTGGCTTGTTTCCACCAGAGCAACCAGCCAACAGCAAAATGTTCTATTCTGACATGTTTTGAGCTAGGCTTTTTTGAGAAAGCACTGTGCCTAGTGTGAAGCATGTCAGAATAGAACTAGTTCTTATTGAATAATTTAATAAAGGAAAAACATTATTTTGCATCTCTGTGTCTAAGATTCCTATTGCTGATACAATTGACCAGTTTAGTGTAAAACCCCTTTTCTTCCCTTAATCAGTAGGCACTAGGACACTTCTCTCTACATAAAAGTCCACTCGTATAATACATTTTAAATAATAAACACAATGTTATATAAACGTTAAATGGGTATGTGGACAAGGGATTATAGCGGTGCTAGGGTCAGGAAGATTAGAGAAGAAAAGATAAAACAAAAATACTAAAATTACAAATTTTATTAATAGTCTATCAAAAATACAATGTACATTATAAACAATTCATACAGTAATTATACAAATTTTGTGGATACATGTACTGTAAGTGACCCTAAGAATGGTCAAGTGGGCCAGATGGCAAGTGGCCGTTGAAGGAGGGGGGGCTCGTTTTCCTACATGTTTCGCCAAAACATTGGCTTCTTCAGGGAACAGGAGCTCATAGGGTGGATATATATAAAAAATTCTGTGTGGTGGACATGAAAACACATGTTAGAAATATTAATTTGACCAAACACTGCATAGTAAAAACAATGACACATTGCAACTGTGGCTGGACATTCATGCGACCCTAAGCTCCACACCACTAAACGGAACTGCGGACATACCTGGGGCGCCAGTGCCCAAGACGGGAGGGAAGAGAGGGAGAGGGGGAACACAGCCACCCAAGGAGATCCCCACCGGGGAGCAGGCAGACCGCGCCGTAAATTATGCCTGCAGGGGGCATACAGTAGACCTGGCAAAGGAATGTAAAGATAGTCATGTGTCATAATGCACTGTGGTAGTTATTCCAGGAATAGAGGGTTGCACATATGTGCATTGTATTAAAAAGAGAACAAAAAATATATGTATATAAATAGGTATAAATGTATCTATATCTCTGGAAGAGGTGCGGACTTACATGTATATCTAAAAGCTGTAGAGAGGCAAGGTCAGGAAGTGCCTGTGATATATGTATGCACACAGCAGGGAAAGGACATCAAGGTTGAACCATATCTGCAGACCACTTAAAGCAGGCCTAGTTAGAAAAATGGATAGTGTTAGGGGTCTTGCTATTAACTGGGGCCAGATATGGTAGTTTATGCCTATACTTACTTGATGGTATCTGCTGTAAGAAAAGATTCTCATAGCTGTACATTCACAGGTATATAGTACCGGTGCTGGGATGAAAAAGGAATAAAAGTAACAGTGGATCCTATATGAAATATAAAGGAAAAAAGGAGGATCAGAAAGGTAGGGAAATGGAAGCTTTAAAATGTACTTGGGCACAGGTGAGACTAGTGAAAGGGAATCTGTTACCTAATTCATCATGAAGCACACCGTGTTGCTTGAGAAAATCAGTGTTAACCACCAGAGTAAAAGGCCGGTCCAAAATAAGTTCTAAAAAGTATGTAAAGGAATAATAAATAATTCATGTAAACAACATGAAGTCAGGGTGTTTTGAAAGGCAGAAGTTTACCTTGTAGCTGTGTGCAGAGCGAATGCAGGCACGTCCCTCGTCCATGGGAACTGAGGGACTAGCCGGTTACTCATATACCCCCCACACCTGATCAGATGATGATCAGGTGTGCGGACGCTAAACGAGGGGTAGCCACGGCTGTGCACTGCACGGTGCCTAGGAACTACGAGTTCCATCATGCAACGCGCGCGCATGCTCAGATCTCACGGACCGTGTGGCAATTGGAGAGGCGAACACCCCTGGAATGGGAAGTACCAAGGTGTCATCTCACCCAATCTGCCGATGGAATAAAGGACCAGAGGGTCTGAGAACAGACGTGGGCACCCAGGGGCAGACAATTGTCTGCGCCTTGGCGTCCGTACAGGCAAAGACAGCGCTAGCCATGTCACCCCCAAACCGGGAGAGCCCGCGGAGCCGCCGCCCACCACCCACGCCACAGATAATCCCCCCAGTCGTGGGGCTAGCCAAGGCACCAGGGACAACCGCAGTCCAGTGGCGGGGAACAACGGGGCACGAAGTGTAGTGCGCCGAGACACAGGATGGGAGAATATCCCAAAGGTTGCCCAACGATCCACAGGGGCCACTGGGGAAGGTGGGAATTACTGTGTGTCAGCACACGACATCCAGCCACAATGTGTGCAGTGTGCATAGAGAACCACTGGGTCCCAGTACGACAGTGAAACCTGCAACCAAAAATTGAAAATACAATGCAAAAACAATATATAGAAAAGAATATATAAAAAAGGAAACACAGAGTATATGTATTGCAACAGTTGTGTCGAAAAATATTGTTCAATAATGACAGAAAAAAAAAAAAGTTTTAAGTCGCAAATAAATACAGGCAATATACACTTATAGAATATACAGGGATATAAGATATATTGAGTCGATTTGCCAGCTTGTCTCAGAAAAGGAAAAAGGCATTTGTAATCAATGTAGAAGGCAAGGTATTAGTCCATATCCAAAAAAAAAAAAAAAAAAAAAAAAAAAAAATTTTATATGGATGAAATACCGGGTGGAGCCATGGCAGCAAAGGGAAAGAAAGACAGGGAAAACAGGAGAATGAGAAACTAAGAAGGGAATAGAGGGGGGGGGGGGAAGGGATGGAGAAGGATAGGGTAGAGAGGAAAAACCACAAGCGACGTTGTCTGGGGAAGGGGCATGAAAAAGAAAAACTTAAAGGAAGGGCTTAAAACTAATATATTCATTGAGTCCTGGGAAGATGGTAGCATTTAATATATGAATCCATTTGGTTTCGAGTCGTAATAGTGAATTATCAGTACTACCACCTCTTACATGTGAGGGGATATGTTCAAGTGCGGAAAACAAAATAACATGGGGATCGGAGTTATGTTGGGCAGCGATATGCCTATTAATGGCCGTAGTGGTGGTGTTCTTATATAGTGGTTTGATATGGTCCCGGATACGGGTCTGAAAGGGGCGCTTGGTTTTGCCAACATAGAATGCGCCGCATTGGCATTGGGCCAGGTATACAACCCCAACAGTGGCGCAGGTGACATAGTGTCTGATGGTGTGTGTGTTTCCATCGGGTAGATTAACAACCTGAGAGTTGGCAACGAATGTACATATGTCACATTTGCCACATTGATAGGTACCGGTGGCAGTGGGCCTATGTGCAGTGTCAGTAGAATGATGACTATGAATCAGACGATCACGGAGAGAGGGAGAGCGTCGATAGGTAATATCAGGATAAGTGTTGATATATTTGGCAATAGTAGGATCAGATGTGAGTAAGGGCCAAAATTGTTTGAGGACGTCTTTGATTTGAGTATGCTGATTGGAGAATTGGGTGATGAGTCGTGTGGGTTGTTTAGAATCCAATGGTTTGTCGGAGAAAACCAGGTCTTTACAGTTGAGTTTTTTTGCCTTATGGAATGCTTTCTTTAAGAGAGAGTGGCTGTAGCCTCTATCTAAGAGTCTATTATAGAGGTCGTGTGCCGCCCTGAAGAAATCTTCATCGCGGGTACAGTTACGTTTAATCCTGACGTATTGACTATATGGTATACTTCGAAGGAGGGGCTCAGGATGGGCACTCTGGGCATGTAGGATTGTATTGCCCGAAGAGGGTTTGCGGTATAGAGTAGTATAGACTTGGCCATTGGGTTGTACACCAATCTGGAGGTCCAAGAAATGGATCTGAGACTGGCTGCACTCCATGGTAAATCTTAGATTGTATGTGTTGTCAGTAAGGCTTTGTACAAATGAGGAGAGTTCTTCCTTAGTACCGGCCCAAAACAGAAGTATATCATCGATATACCTGTACCAGGATATAATCCTGGACAGGTAGGGGTTGGAGTGAATCGAGTCAAAAAGTTCCCTCTCCCACCCCCCCAGGTACAGGTTGGCATAGGCAGGGGCACACTTGGTCCCCATAGCCACACCCTGCACCTGGAGGAAGTGGGAGGAGCCGAACATGAAATAATTGCGTGTGAGTATGAACCTCAATAATTTGAGGACAAAGTCCCCGTATTCATCATATTGGGGGCCTCTGGCACGAATGAGTTTGCTGATAACTGAGATGCCTCTATTGTGGGGGATTACGTTGTATAAGCTTTCCACATCTAGGGCTACCAGCCATGTGCCACTGGGCAGGGATTGGCCATCTAATATACGAAGGAGATGGATAGTGTCCTTTATATATGAAGGCAAAGCTACAACATGGGGTGCCAGATATTTATCTACCAGAGCACTGGCAGATTCTGTGAGGCATTGACGACCAGACACAATAGGGCGACCAGGTGGATGGTCGAGAGATTTGTGCAATTTAGGGAGGGAATAGAAGGTAGGGGTAGTGGGTTCTTTAACATAAAGAAATTTCCATGTGTTGGAGTCTATAATGCCTTTTTGATAAGCTGCAAATATCAGCTGTTGGTATTCGGATATATAGTTAACAATGAGTGTTTTAGAAATTGGTCTATACCACTCGCGATTGTTTAAAATATCCAGGCACATTTGTTCGTAGAAGGACACATCCATCACCACCACATTGCCACCCTTGTCGGCTGGCTTAATGGTGAGTTCAGGATGGTTTTGTAGGGATTTGATGGCCCTAATCTGAGCCAAAGTTAGGTTGGAGGGATACGCGGAGTTGAAATTTAAGCCTTCGGTGGTGTTAGTGACCTGTTGTACAAAGGCCCATATATTGGGATTTGTAGAAAGGTTTGGAAAATTCACAGATTTGGGTTTAAAAGAAACAGGAGGGGGGAAGGGGGGAGCACCAAGGGCGGCGGCCTCAAGATTGGTAGGATCAAGAGAGTCGTCACCATCAGTGCACCCCTCCTTATATAAAATAACATCAATTAGTAATACAATTCTGTTTACCATTATGGTCATCAACCAGTGGCGTAGCGTGGGGGGTGCAGGGGGTGCCGTGGCCCCAGGCGCGATATTTAGGGGGGCGCCAGTATGTGTCACTGGCTGCCTCCTCCTAATTTCTAATTTTGTGTCCCCGGGCTCCGGCCGCCATGTTAAGTGTCCGGCACCCTGTGATTGGGTGTATGGGGGTCATGTGAGGCGTCCCGCCTCCGCACATGACTCCCATACGCCCAATCACAGGGCGCTGGATACTGAACATGGCAGCAAGCAGAGCGCAGGGGAGAGAAGAATGTGAGCCGCCGCTGTGTTCTCCTCCTCCGGATCGATGCAGCCAGGATAAGAAGGTAAGTGAGAGTCTTGTTACTGGGAGGGGGAGGGAGGGAGGGGGGCGAGAGAGAGAGACTGTAGGCAGGACAATGTAGTGTAGTATAGTATGGAGGTCAGTGTAGTGTCACTATGGGGGGCAGTGTAGTGGACAGTATAGTGTAGTATAGTGGTCAGTATAGTGTAGTGTAGTATAGTGGTCAGTGTAGTATAGTGGACAGTATAGTGTAGTGGACAGTGTAGTATAGTGGTCAGTGTAGTATGGTGGTCAGTATAGTGTAGTATAGTGGACAGTGTAGTATGGTGGTCAGTATAGTGTAGTATAGTGGACAGTGTAGTATGGTGGACAGTATAGTGTAGTGGACAGTGTAGTATGGTGGACAGTATAGTGTAGTGGACAGTGTAGTATGGTGGACAGTGTAGTATGTTGGACAGTGTAGTATAGTAGTCAGTGTAGTATAGTGGTCAGTGTAGTGTAGTATAGTGGATAGTGTAGTATGGTGGTCAGTATAGTGTAGTATAGTGGTCAGTGTAGTATGGTGGACAGTGTAGTATGGTGGTCAGTGTAGTATGGTGGACAGTGTAGTATAGTGGACAGTGCAGTATGGTGGTCAGTGTAGTATGGTGGTCAGTGTAGTATGGTGGACAGTGTAGTATGGTGGACAGTGTAGTATGGTGGACAGTGTAGTGGTTAGTGTAGTGGTTAGTGTAGTGGTTAGTATAGTGTTCAGTGTAGTGGTTAGTGTAGTGGTCAGTGTAGTATGGTGGTCAGTATAGTGTAGTATAGTGGACAGTGTAGTATGGTGGTCAGTATAGTGTAGTATAGTGGACAGTATAGTGGTTAGTGTAGTGGACAGTGTAGTATGGTGGTCAGTGTAGTATAGTGGTCAGTGTAGTGTAGTATGGTGGACAGTATAGTATAGTGGACAGTGTAGTATGATGGTCAGTGTAGTGTAGTATAGTGGTCAGTGTAGTGGTTAGTGTAGTGGACAGTGTAGTGTAGTGGACAGTGTAGTATGGTGGTCAGTGTAGTATGGTGGTCAGTGTAGTATGGTGGACAGTGTAGTATGGTGGTCAGTGTAGTATGGTGGACAGTGTAGTATGGTGGACAGTGTAGTATGGTGGTCAGTGTAGTATGGTGGACAGTGTAGTATGGTGGTCAGTGTAGTATGGTGGTCAGTGTAGTGGTTAGCGTAGTGGTCAGTGTGGTGTAGTGGTCAGTGTAGTGTAGTATAGTGGTTAGTGTAGTGGACAGTGTAGTATGGTGGTCAGTGTAGTATGGTGGTCAGTGTAGTATGGCGGACAGTGTAGTATGGTGGACAGTGTAGTATGGTGGTCAGTGTAGTATGGTGGCAGTGTAGTATGGTGGTCAGTATAGTGTAGTGTAGTGGTTAGTGTAGTGGACAATGTAGTATAGTGGACAGTGTAGTATAGTGGATAGTGTAGTATGGTGGTCAGTATAGTGTAGTATAGTGGACAGTGTAGTATAGTGGTCAGTGTAGTATGGTGGTCAGTATAGTGTAGTATAGTGGACAGTGTAGTATAGTGGTCAGTGTAGTATGGTGGTCAAGTGTAGTGTAGTATAGTGGACAGTGTAATGTAGTATAGTGGTCAGTATAGTGGACAGTGTAGTGGTCAGTGTAATATAGTGGACAGTATAGTATAGTGGTCAGTATAGTATAGTGGTCAGTGTAGTGGACAATGTAGTGTAGTGGACAGTGTAGTTCTCAGTGTAGTGGTCAGTACTATTGTATTTGAAGGGACTCAGGGATAGCTAAAAGTCTGCAGGTTGGGGGGGGGGGGGGGGCGCAAATTACTTGCCTTGCCCCGGGTGCTGACAACCCACGCTACGCCACTGTCATCAACAATAATTATTTAGTATTGATAATTAGCAGATAATAATATGTCTATAAACAATTCATAACACAGCATTAGTAGACAGTCAGATCTGAATTAGCGTTATACTGTGCAGTAACAATACTGTTATAATGTGCTCTTATTGTCAGAGTTAGCCATGTGTGATGCCAACTGAAAATACTCAAACATAGGCCTAGCTCTGCCTGCCCCTCTATGTAAACACTCTGTAAATGAAGGAAGTGGACTTTTGATTCATCCACCCACCCTCCATTCTTATGCCCCGTATACACGGTTGGACATTGATCGGACATTCCTAGGATTTTTTCCGACGGATGTTGGCTCAAACTTGTTTTGCGTACACACGGTCGCACAAAGTTGTCGGAATTTCCGATCGCCAACAACGCGGTGACGTCAACCACGTCCGACGAGACTAGAAAAGGCCAGTTCAGAACCAAGCTCGGCACCCTTTGGGCTCCTTTTGCTAATCTAGTGTTAGTAAAAGTTTGGTGAGAGACGATTCGCGCTTTTTCAGACTCGTGGCTTTCAGATCGTTTTCTGCGGTTCAGTTTGTGCTTGTGGGTTTGTATCTGCTCTTCAGTGCGTGCAAGCAAGCTCCGCGTGACTTGGATTAGTCATTGTGCTCTTGTTCGTTCGTTACTGTTTTTCATATTGCTCTTTACAGGCCTTGCTGTTCTTCAGTGCGTTCTGCTACTTCGTTCTGAGCAGCCGACCATTTTCTAGGCATGTTGCGTATACGTACTCCTCGTAGAGTTCGTGCTGTGCGGGGGCTTGGTGTTGGGGTCCTGACCTTGACACAAGTCCAGTCCATGAACAGGGTGGGGAGGAGTTCATGGACCAAGAATTGGTTGCTTCAGCGTGACCAGTTCTGTCATATGCCTTTGCTCCGTGAGATCCGTGAGAATAATCCTGATGATTTCAGGAACTTTCTCCGGATGACGGACCCCGTATTTCACCGTCTGTTGGCTTTGCTGACCCCCTATATCAGTAGGCAGGATACCTGCATGAGGCAAGCCATCACTGCGGAGCAGAAGCTCGTCGCTACTCTGCGGTACTTGGCAACAGGGAGAAGCCTGCAGGACTTGAAGTTCTCGACAGGCATCTCCCCCCAGGCTGTGGGTATCATTATCCCAGAGACCTGTTCTGCCATCATACGGGTCTTACAGAAGGAGTATATGAAGGTAAGATTTATCCTTTAATATCACATTTTATTGTATATAATGTTTGCTAATATATTGTATTTCTCTCCTCATTCCCTAATTACCATGATTGTAATATGCTGTGAATGTCCCCTTTGTTCTCATGCATGCTGGATTTTTATGTAATTATTTTTTTGTCCTTCATACATATTTGCCTTCACTAACCTCCCCAGCATGGTCTCTCCTGGCCCTATATTCACCTCATGTAGTCACTTAACAATGTATTTTATCAGCTCCATAGTAGTGTTTTACCCCAAACAATCCCTAAAATGTTTAGAAATGTGATTTGTGCTTTAAATTCAGGCAGAGTGCCAGAGGCTTTTTTTGTGGTGTCCCCAAATCATTTTTATTAACCTTCCCTCCCCCCAACTGCTAAGTCAGCTGATCCCAATTCTCTATCTATCCTCAATCACCTATCTACTGACTTTGCCAAACCCATACACACTATACCCACCTCTTTTGTGGTCAGATTTATTGATGAATTCCCCAAAGCATGTAGTGCAAGGGCCTGCCTGTATACTTTCAAATGGTACTGTTTAAAGTTTTTGTATCCTATTATTATCTTGATAGGTACTAGCAGAATGTCCAAATGTGCTCAAATGTGTACAGTGTGTATTTATATCTTTGTATTATGACACTTCTTACCTGTCCAGTGGGCTGCCAATAGTGTAACTAAGGAGGGGCTGTTCAAAGTAATACCCTGTATTTAGGCATTCATCTCTCAATGAAGTGGAGAGGGTTACCTGTCCAGGATTCCCCCCCCCCTATAATGTTAGAAATGGCCCATGAGATGGGGTGGGAGGGGGAATATGATAGGTGTACCTTATACTTTGGTGTTGTAAAATTCCCCTTAATAAATGTTATCTGGATGTTGGTCAAGAATGTTTGTGTCTAATCTGCTTTCCATGTTCATGTGCAAAAATACTAAGTTTGTTTTGTTTTCATCAACAGTTTCCTTCAACGCCACAGGAATGGCAGACTGTGGCCTCCCACTTTGCCCAGCGGTGGGACTTTCCTAACTGCGGAGGGGCAATTGATGGGAAACACGTCCACATCGTCCCACCCCCCAACTTGGGGTCGTGCTATTATAATTACAAGGGGTTCAATAGTATTGTGATGTTGGCGGTGGTGTCGGCTAATTACGAGTTCCTGTATGTGGACGTGGGGAAGAATGGCCGGATGTCCGATGGTGGAGTCATCACCCAAACAGAGTTTTACAGGCATCTCCAGAATGGCAGCTTGGACTTGCCACCTTCAGAAGACAATGTGGAAGGACTCCCATTTGTCTTCGTTGCGGATGAAGCCTTTGCGCTGGGGGACCATCTTATGCGGCCATTCCCGATGAGGACCCTCACCCCGGGCCAGAGGTTTTTTAATTACCAGCTAGCCAGAGCCAGAAGAGTGGTGGAGAACACATTTGGAATCATGGCCAGCCGGTTCCGCCTATTTTTGACACCCATCCATATGGCGGAGTATAAACTTAATCATATAATCCTGGTATGCTGTGTTCTACATAACTTTTTACGGCAACATTCGGCCAACTATGCTGGCTCAGTTGGGCCTGAGGCCGAAATTCTAAATGAAACAACCCTGACGGCGCTTGAAAGTGGCCGCCCTGGCTTGCCCTCCCTGAGTGCCTGTGATGTCCGGTTAAGATACCTTCAGTTCTTTGTGGGTAGGGGGGCCATCAATATGCCAGACAATTTGTGAAGCCTTTATCAAATAAAAACAAAAGAAAAAAAATAAATCTTTGGTGACATTTACTGCTTGTGTGTGTTTTAGCTGACCCTGACTGAAATGTGGGTAGTCCTGAAAATGGCGTGATTGTGTAAGCTTATCCAAAGCACTGTTGGCTGTTATTTATTAAAGGCAAAGACACTTTGCACTACAAGTGCACTTGAAACTGCACTGAAACTGCACTTGTAGTGCAAAGAGGATTTGCCCTTAGGAAATAACCCTCATTTTCACAGAAAGCAGCAATTACATCACCACAAAAGTGTTGTAGCGTTGAGACAATAATCCACACATTCTTGATTCACAATCTTTTTAATACCTGCACAATCACATGTGCATTTAGAAAAGGTTTTTAAAACAAACCAACATGTTTGTTGTATAACCTTTTTTGGGGTGGCATTATCAAAAATAGAAATATCCATTTAAGATAAAACAGGCATGTGTAAAACCAACAAGAAAGACACAAATCTTGAAAGTTCACATTTGGTAGAAGGCAATATCATACATGAGTATTTAGGAACTGTGTTTGATATTGCGTTCAGATGGGGTGAAGTCACCCCAGGAAAAGCCAAATTTGCAAGGTGCACACACTTTTGCCAATGTCAACATGTGCTAGCTGCCATCACGGGGGATCAAGGGATGTGTTTTGGGGGAGAAACCACTTCCTGTCAGCTATTTTATTATTGAGGAAGGGGTTGCACCCCCAAAACGCATCCACTGATCTCCCGTGATGGCAGATAGCACATGTTGACACACTGTGTGCATCCTCCAAATTTGGCTTTTCTAAAAATCGCTCAAACATTTAAGATTGTAGCACACAAAAAAACAAAGGGATTTGGAGGGGTTTTAAACTCACCCCAAAACATCAATGATGTTTTTAGTTTTTTGAATAACATCATTGATGTTTTTCTTGAGGTTTTCCAATTCTAAATTACACCCCATGATCTCCCCGATCAGGATCTGGGCACTTTCTGATGTGAAAGGATCTGGATCCACAACATCACGATCACCTAAAAAAAGAGAAACCAAACAAAAACAGGTATCAAAAATATGCCGGCATCCATCTCTTACCTGAGTCTGTGGTCGCAGACACTCACCTGTTGTGGTGACAATTTCCACCACATCTTCTTCCTCCTCCTGCTCTGCTTGGGTTGGGGGTATTTCCCCTTCTTCCCGAGGTGGGGGTCTCTGTTCTCCTCGGATGAGGGGTGTCCTCTGAGTCTTTTCTCCCCTATGTAAAATAAAAATGGTATACTTAGCACACAGATATTTCATGGCAGAACTATAAATAGAAAACATTGCTTGGAAGTGGGGTACAATTGTCTATTTTGGCCGAGTTCCAAAATGTAGCATTTTCAGTGTCCTTTGTCAAGCTGCAATACATTTTACCTGTTTTAAACAAGCTTCACAGATGGAGTCACCCCTATAGTATACACTGGAGCACCCGTGTGGGCTCCCTAATAAAAAGGGTGTTCTTGTGTCCCACACTAGTGCTCCAGAGTCCAGATGTGAAAACAGCTGCTGAGTGTCCTCTCCTTACACAGAATCTAGTTTGCATTTCATTCTAGTAACAAACACATCTACACAACCAAATTAGTTTCATACAAGTAGGGCGTCAAAAATGTGGCCAAATGCATATGGCCAAAACAATGGTGTTTTATAGTCCGAAATAAAAATGTTTGATACGAACGAATAATGTGCCCATGAACATGAAAGTTGCCATTTTAAAATGTACACTTTTAAGAAAAGCACATAGAGCAGCCTGAACATAATAAACAGAAAAAGATTAGGAACATAGGACAACTACTTGCTTTTTTGCAGCACTCTCCGGATCTTTCTGTACTGCTCGTGTTCTAGTAATTTCAGGTGTGACCACTGCTTTCTGAGCTGATCTTTCGATCATCGTACCCCGAAATTCCACTGCAGACTCCTGACCACTTTCGTCATGATCTTGGCCTTTCTGACATTGGGGCTGTGGTAAGGTCCATACTTCCCGTCATAGTCGGCCCTCTTCAGGATGTCGACCATCTCCAACATCTCCCCAAAGGACATATTTGAGGCCTTAAATTGTCTCCTTCTGGATCCAGACGTTTTCAGGCTCCGGCCTTTCCTCCTCCTCCTCCTCGTTGCTGTAATTAGCACGCACCTGCTGTGTATCCGCCATGTGCTCTCCCCCACTGCGCAGAACGAAAAGGGGCGGGGAATAGACTAGAAAGAACGTCAGGGGCGGGCGAAGTTAGACGCATGCGCAGTGTGTATAAAGCGTAACACGCGTGCGTATTACGTACGATCTGTGAGCGGAGGAAGGAGCATCGGAGGCGCCGATCGTGATAACGAAGGTAAGATCTAAACTTGGGCCTATACTGCTTCGAAATTGAAGCCTATATTGTAACAAGATTAGGAGAGTTTGACCTGACCTTAGGGTTTGTCTCATGTTGTGTCTTGCAGAGAAAATGGATGGCTTCAATGACCACAAGTTCCTCCCCCTGTTCATAGACAAATACAGGGAGCTGCCCTGTCTGTGGCAAGTGAGACACCCCCATTATAATCATAAACAAAAGAGGCAGGCAGCGCTGGAGAAACTGCTGGAGTTGGTGAAGCCGGTGGTCCCCACAGCAACCATCCCCTATTTAAAAACCAAAATTGGTGGCCTGTGGAGCACTTATCTTAGGGAGCGCAAGAAGGTCACGTATTCCCAAAGATCTGGAGCTGCAGCAGATGACGTTTATGTCCCCAGGCTCTGGTACTATGAGAGACTGCGATTTCTGTCAGACCAGACTGAAGTCAGGGAATCCCTCTCCACTCTTCCTTCCACTCTTCCTTCCCCCCTAGCTGAGGCTTCCGATGTCCAACCTGGGCCTTCCAGCCAGGAAGAAGTGGAGGAGCCCAGCTGGAGTCAGGTATAGCATTCTTCTACAGATTTCTGGTCAATAAATAAATGATCTTTACTAGATGTTATTAATGATCACTACTTGGTGATTTAATAAAGTGTTTGACATATCAATAGACAGTAGTGGGCACCCAAAATTGGGACAAGAATGAAAAATGCTGGGCTCAGAATGATAGTCTGTTATATTTGTTCACATTCTATTTGCAACGGTCAGGAGGTGAAAATTGTGTGTGATTGATGAAACAAATACTAAAACTATGTCCCTTTTTCATACACAGGAAGACCTCAGCCAGGAGGAGGCTGTGGAATGTGTCAGCCAGGAGGAGGCGGGGGTTAGTGGCAGCCAGGAGGAGGCGGGGCTAAGTGTCAGCCAGGAGAAGCCTGGGACCAGTTGAATTGCAGGTTCCTCCCCTCCGCCTTCCATACAAAAGACCCAGGAAGGGGAGTCACATTCAGGATTCTGCACTGAGGCTCATTCAGGAGGCTTCTGCATCCCTCAGAGCCTTACCCACTCCTGAAGAGGCCTTTGCCTGCATGGCTGCCACAAAACTGCAGGGCATACAGGAGGGTCAACGCCTCATGTGTGAGCAACTTATTTATAAAGTCCTAACTAAGGGGGTGAGTGGCGAAATAACACCCAAGACCGACGTGATTGAGTTGGACCATCCTCCTCCTCCTGCTGCCACAACTCCACCACCACAGCCACAGCATGGAAGGAAGCGTGGAAGGAAGACCAGAGAGTGATGGCCCTGGGTTCAGTCTGGTCTGGCAAAAGATGCAGTCTCTTGTATGACCACAGCCTGGGGACACAGATGTCATCTGCTGCTTTCCGGATCTTTGGGACTTCTGGACCAGACTGCACTCCCTTATATATGGACTCCTCAGGCCACCAATTTTGATTGAAAATAGTTGATGTGTGCCCTGGGGGTCCAAGGCTTCACCCATTTCTGCTGTTTCTCCAGCATTGCCTCCCTCTTTGTTTAGTTGTGAGCCCTTAATAAATGAAATTTTTTGGAAAATTATACTCTCCTATGTGTGCTTTCATCCAAAAAGGACAGTTGGTTGGTGAGGATTCAGGTACATTTCAAAATACAATGTAAAATTAACAAGAGACAACAACACCAAACAATCTCCTACAGATTAAATAGAACAACATATCAATGGTGTTGTGGTAACTTGACACATAAAACACACACAAAAATATTCTGGAGTAAAAATTAAAATACAATAAAACAAAGATCAGCCTTTAAAAAAAGACAAACCAAAAAAAATCTGCCTTAAAACCAAATAAATAAATAAATAAATAAATAATGTTGTCAGATGTGACAAATCCAAATATATTGAGGGAATCCCGATAAATAGTAAAGAAATAAGTTTGTGAGAAGTCTGTGTGAATATGAGCAGCAAAACTACTTAATTCTTCTCACATTATAAAGAAGAAGAGAGTGTGCTGTATTAAACCATTTTTAACATTGCAGCCTGACGAAAGTGCTGTATCCATTCCGAATGCTAATTTTACCCGACCGAGCTGTTCCATCTCGGAATTTCTTCTGAGCATGCATGGCACTCGGAACAGGCCACACACGGTCGGAATCGGATTTTGTTGTCGGAAAATTTTACAGCCTGCTCTCAAACTTTGTGTGTCGGAAAAGCCGATGGAAAATGTCCGATGGAGCCCACACACGGTTGGAATTTCCGACAACACGCTCCGATCGGACAAAAAAATCCGACCGCGTGTACGGGGCACTAGAGTGCTTTTCATTGATGGAAATGTCAGGAACCATGAATAAGACTGAGACAGAAATGCAGTAAAAATCACACCTTTTAATGTAATGGTAAAAAATGGTACAGATCAGTAAACGTACT
This sequence comes from Aquarana catesbeiana, assembly GCF_042186555.1. NCBI lineage: Eukaryota > Metazoa > Chordata > Amphibia > Anura > Ranidae > Aquarana > Aquarana catesbeiana. The sequence continues at coordinate 407,725,633 of NC_133328.1, read as the reverse complement.
CAAAACATAAGCCAGGGATCGGAAGCCAAAGCGGAAGACAAGCCAGTAATCAGGAAACCAGAGATCAGCATAGTCGGAGGCAGAAGAACAGGATCAGGAACCAGAAGGGACTTCATCCGGGCAAAGTCTTTCACAGGAACACAGCAGAAAAACTCCAGATATGTTGACCAGGCGAAGGCAGTAATGGAATGAACAAAGCAGTTTTAATCTGAAGGGGCTGGCTGTAGGTGGGACTGACAAGTAGATAATGATAACCATGTTAGCCACTGAGGAATTAATGAGTGCTGACAATTATCTGACAGCTGAGCAGCCTGAGCACAGAGATGAGAGCTGCTAAGAGCCCAGCCCTGACAGAATGTTATAGTACAGCTTCTATGAGTGGCGAGTGGTGGAAAGGGTGGACATAGTTGGCACTCTTGACCAGTGCTTATGACAGATCCAGCAACTGATTTAACTCAGCAGGCTGTCAAAATACCTGAAAAGCAGTTGTATCTGATTAGATACAAATAATTTAAGGCTGATAATTTTCCACCTGGCTTCTTCAATTTTTTATTTCAGGGATGTTGGGCAGGAGGTGGCCAAAAGCATTCCTCAGGAACCGGACAAAATCTGTACAGTATACAGTAAGCATACCATAAATCTAATCCCTTTTATGCCAGAAAAAGTTAATCACCAGCAAGTGTCCAGAGGTTAAAAGGAAACACACTTGGTTAAAAACAGTGTAAATATCTTTTTTTATACCAATAACTTCACAGTTTTATTTCATTTTGAAACTTTTTTTATTTGCATCTGTAATTTTATATTGATATAATTTCATCAAATGGCACAAATATTAAATTTATTTCACAACAAACCAGTTAGTTGTTGATATCCTATAAGTAATTACACACACTAAATTAACTGTTCTTAATGCAGTCCACATGACATTGTATTTGCCACAAAATACAATAAAACTATTACTTTGTTGTATAACAGACTTGCTACTGTGTTGTTTGTTCAGTTTTTTTTTTTTTTTTTTGAAGAGTGCTCATTAAATCCAGAAATCCTCCAAAGCTTATATATCAGTCAAAATACCTCACAACATAAATTAGTGATTTTTTTTTTACTTCCCTTGATATCATAAAGTAGAGAAAGTGAAATAAATCTACATAATACACAGCCAAATCTCTTTAATTCCAGTCAGCTTTTATTATTTAATCAGCAAGTCTCTGTGCAGAATAGACCATGCTAATTCCTCCTAGCAACAGATTCTGCCTATCGGGAGAGACTCCTTGTAGTGTGCAGCTGCCAGCCAGAGAGAATATCTCTAAGTAGGTCAGGCCTGTATTTCTAAAAATGCCACGGTCTGGTAACCCTTCTGTCCCGTCTGTCTACACTGCCCCATAATAACCTCAATTGCTTAGTGACACAATGACATAGTACCCTGTTAGCGAACAGTCAAATCATGTTGTATTATTCTGCTCTGAGCATCATTGCTTGATGAAGAACCTTTCCATGACCAGCATTAATCAGGAAGCCATTCATGTCCAGTAGCACTTCACTCTAGAGATGGTTCCTGCATTAATGACCAGCTGTTTGAACTAACACAAACAAAACAATGTTTTCCACATGGTTGAATGCACTGAATTCAATATTCGAATCAGGCAGGTTATGCTCATTTACTGAGTCAGTGCTACAAATTGACACCTCTGCTGGCAGGACAATTTTATCAAACAAATACCAATTGTACAAAGAAGCCACATGCATATTTTCTAACTGCAGGACTGACTGTTAAAACTCCATGTGTCATATAAGATTTTTTTATTTTAAGGAAAGTTTTTTTAAATATTAAATGTGCATGAGTAGTTCATTAATTATTGGTATATTAAAATAGTAATCATGCATATGGTAGATGTATACAGAAAATGTGCAAATGGATACTGAAGTTTGGTGTCCAGTGTGCTTTACCAGGCTTCTGTAGCACAATAAGTTATAGAGACCAATGATCTCATGCATGCATTGCAAAGTTTAACCTAAAGCTTAAGATGAGTGAACAATATAAACTCCCATAGATTTGAATTGAGAATGTGATACCCATAGGTCCATGAGTTCAGCTTAGAATACTTTGACAAACAGCTCAATGGCTTTGTGGATAATATCTCTCAAGATTAGGAACCAATGAGAATATTACTTCTAGGGGGATTGGAGGCAGGGACAGTACAATACTGTGAGTCTTTGTTGGAAACTTTGCCTGAACACACATCCTAGAAGATGTTCACATATATAAAATATAAAAAAAAAGTGGGCTTAAATAAGGCCATTGGTGATTTAACACTTTCCTTGTCAAAAGAAGTTTATTGAGTATACAATGTTATAAAGATACATAAAGATACATAAAGTAAGTTTACAAGGATCTATAAAGTAAGCTCATTGTTTTACAGTAGGGTTAATATAGGTAAATATCATGAAATTTCAAATATTAAACATTGGGTTCACGTAAACCTAAATTAAAGATATATATCATTTCCTTAGTTACTTTTGTAGGTATTTAAATGATTTATACCTACTATACATATTGTTTACAAGTAGAGTGTATATAGGTCAAATAAATTCTGATAATGAGCTTTAATCGTAAGGTGGAGCAAAGGAAAGAGAAAGAAGAAAAAGGGTTGAAAGGTAGAGGTATGGTCCACAAGGTTGTCCCGCTCGTCAGTTTATTATTCTTTTTAGTTCTCTTTGAAGCCTTAGAATGGGTGTCTCTGTAAGTCATTTAATCTGTTACCATGGCAACAGGACAGAGTCATTGAAATTTGACAGGAACTGTTGTTTTATCCAAGGATGCCAAAGTTTTTCAAATTTTGGAATTTGATTTTGATCGATGGCTACCATCTTAGCATGGGACATTGTATTATTCATTCTGTGAATTGTTTCTGCTAGTACCAATGTAGGAGATTTCCATGCCTTGGCCACTGTTTGTTTTGCAGCCGTTATTAGTTGGATCATAAGTTTGAATTGAGAGAGTGTTAACCATTCCGGTTTTAGATTAAGTAAAGTTAAATATGGATCTGGTTGTATTATTTTTTTAAATATTTTAGATGCAATCACAAAGACTTCCTTCCAGAAGGTTTGGATTACTGGGCACGTCCACCATATGTGTAAATATGTGCCTATTTCTGGGCATCCTCGAAAACAAAGAGTTGAGGTATTAGGTGAATATTTTGCCACTCTAGTGGGTACAAGGTACCAGCGAGTTAGGACTTTATAATTTGTCTCCAGTGCTAAGATGTTGGGTGAAGATGACTTAGATGTGAGCCATATATTAGACCAGTCCGTGTCTTCTAAAGTTCGTCCCAGGTCCTCCTCCCACCTCTGAACGTAAGAGGGTCTATTAAGATTTGCTACTCCATATAATTGATTATAAAGTGATGAAATTGTACCTTTAGCAAATGGATCTTTTGTACAGATTGATTCAAAAATGGATAATTGGGATAATGGTGTATCCCCCTTTAGGAATGGTGTATAGAAATTTTTGATTTGGAGATATCTAAATATCTCAGAGTTTGGTAGATCATATTTTTCTCTAAGCGATGGGAATGTAAGGAATGATTTAGATGCTATGAAGTCATTTAGTGTCTGAATGCCTGATGTTGTCCAAGCTTTAAAAGAATTTGGGTAGATCCATGCCGGATAAAAGGCCGGATTTCTGATAAAAGAAAGGAGAGGATTGTGTGGAGATTGTAACTGATATTTGGTTTTTAGTTTATCCCAGAGAGATAAGAAGTGTTTAGTTATGGGATTATGAATTTTATGGCGGTCTTTAGGATCAAGCCATAATAAATTTGATATTAATAGAGGGTCATTTTCTGAAGCCTCTATAAATACCCATAATGGTATTTCCTGTTTTGCATGGTATTTGGACAGACTGGCCAAATGTGCTGCTCTGTAGTAGTTAGTAAAATTAGGGTATCCCAGGCCTCCTTTATTTTTGGGAAGATGTAGTGTGTGTATAGGTATACGTGGTTTAGAAGAGCCCCATATAAACGAAGTTGCTCTTTTTTGTACTATTCTCAAAAAATAGGAAGGAATTGAAATAGGGAGGACTCTGAATAGATAAAGCAATTTGGGTAGAATAGTCATTTTGATTGCATTAATCTTCCCTATCCAGGATAAAGGAAGTTGCAACCATTGTTTTATTAGATTTGTGATCTGTCTTAATACAGGAGGACAATTGGTTGAGAATAAGTCAGAATGAGATGCTGTTAAATGAATTCCAAGATATGGGATTGATTTTTCTGCCCATGTGAATGGGAGTGCAGCCCTAGCCGGGATCAATTCCATGTTTGTGAGTGAAATATTAAGCACTAGGCATTTCTTAGGATTAATCATAAGGCCGGATAGGGCTGCAAATCCATCAAGAGCTGGTATTAAGTTAGGACCAGAGACCTGTGGTGATGATAGAAAAAGTAATATATCGTCTGCAAATATACATAATTTGTGTGTAATACCTCCTACTTCAATGCCAGTTATAGTTTGGTTTGTTCTGATGTATTGGGCCATGGCTTCGAGTATAAGGGCAAATAATAAGGGAGATAATGGGCAACCCTGTCGGGTACCTCTTTCGATATTAAAGGCTTCAGATTTGTATCCAGCATATTTTATATAGGCTTTGGGTTTATTATATAATGCTTTGATCCATGTTAAAAAGTGGGGTCCAAAACCCCATTTTTGTAATGAATATTGCATATATTGCCAGGATACTGTGTCAAATGCCCTCTTAATATCGAGAGATAGAAAACATAAAGGGATTTTCCATTTTTTAGCAATATGTGCCAATAACACTGCCCTGCGTATATTATCGCCTGCCTGTCTATTTGGCATGAAGCCTACTTGATCTCTATGTATTAATTTTCCTATAATGCTATTAAGGCGTTTTGCTATTATTTTTGCTAATAATTTAATATCGAGGTTTAACAGAGAGATAGGCCGATAATTCACACAGGAAGTATCATCAGAAAGGGGTTTTGGGATCATACAAACAATTGCCATTAGTGTTTCTTGCCGAAAAGAATGTCCATCTAGAAGTTTGTTAAACGTTTCAGTGAGAATGGGAGAGAGTATTTCTGAGAATGTTTTATAGTATAAAGCCGAGTAGCCGTCTGGGCCTGGTCTTTTGTTAAGTTTTAGGTCTTTTATGGCGTTTGCAACTTCATCTATAGTTATAGGCTCATCCAAACTGCTTTTTTGATTCTGAGATAACTCAGGTAAGGTTATTTTTGAGAAGAAGGATTCAGCCTCTGTAGGATTAAATTCATTGTTTGTCTTATATAAAGTTGCGAGATGTGAGTGAAATTTATGGACTATTTTAACTGGATTACAAGTGTAAACATTTTTTGATAATTTCAAACGTATTGGTTTGAAAGATTTGTTAGTTGAATTTAATGCCTGAGCCAAATATGTACCTGGTTTGTTTGTATTCATGTAGAAATTGTGTTTGGAGCGTTTGAGGGATTTATCAACTGACTCAGTGAGAAATAGATCGTATTCCAATCTAGATTTTTCCAGATGAGATTTTGTACTCTGAGATGGATTATCTTGAAATGATATGTAGGCTGCATTAAAATTGAGTTCTAGTTTTTTTGCTAGATTTTTGCGTTCCCGTTTAAATAGTGCCATTTGTCTTTGTATTGTACCACGCAAGACAGGCTTATGAGCTTCCTACAGTGTTATTGGGGAGATGTCTGTTGTATTATTAATTGATATGTATTCCTTTAAAGCTTGTTCAATGGCCATCTGATGTAGTGGGTGTTTGAGCATTATGTCTGGTAAGTACCACGTTGGGTCATGCGCTTTTGGTATGGCTGAGGCTATAGTAGTGTATACTGCATTATGGTCAGACCACGGAATCGGAATTATATCTGATGCAATAATTTCTGGTATCATTCCTATTGTTAGAAAAATATGATCTATTCTGGTGAAGGTTTGATGAGGGTGCGAGAAATAAGTGAATTTCTTTTTCATTGGGTTACTTTCTCTCCATGAATCTACCAGATTGTATTTGGAAAGAAGTTGAGAAAAAGGTAATCTAGAGGTTATTTTGGATGGTGTAAAAGGTGATTTATCTAGAAATGGGAGGAGGACCTGGTTCGAATCCCCACACATTATCACTGTTCCTATTTTGTGTGTATTAATCACTTGTAATATATGTGAGAGGAATGGTGTAGGTTGTTTGTTAGGAGCGTAGTAGGAAATCACCGTGATTGCTGTATCCATTATATAACCCATGAGTATCAGGTATCTACCTTCTGGGTCTTTAATTTCTGATGATAAGGTGAATGGTGTGGATCGGTGAAATGCAATTAGAGTTCCCCTTTGCTTGGTACAGGCAGAAGCCGTGTAAATTTGTTGATAAAAAGGAGAAATATATTTTGGAGTAGAATCTTTGGTGAAGTGTGTTTCTTGGAGGCATACTATGTGAGCCTTCTTGTTATGGAAAGTACGGAAGGCTTTGGTCCTTTTTTGAGGGACATTTATTCCCTGAACATTCAGGGAAAGTATATTCAGTGGTGCCATGGCAATAGATCAAATAGTTTTGACTTACTTTTTGTTATGCAGAGCTGACTGCGCAGATCAACCTGTGTGGACTGAAGAGATGAATAGATAGAAAAGAAACCAGTGAATTCTGGAGTAAAGAGTAAACAAAAAACATATGAGATTAGATGATACATTGTATAAATTATTTTTTGCAAGTAATCAGAATTTACCCGTGAAAGAGAATAAATATCTCTCTCAGGGGAATAAGTGCCTTCGTCACACTCCCACATAATATGGTTGGGAGAATGAGGAGGGCTAATGGGGGTACACGGATCTTCCGCTTACAGGAGAGAAGTGCTATGTCAAAAGACATCAAAATGATGTTTCATTAATTGGAGTGCAGAATATAGTTTTTGTTGAAATTATTTATTCCAGGGTGGTTGTATATGGTTAGTCTTGCCCTAGGCTAAATAATTCAGTTAGAAAGGTACTGTTAATAACTTTGGTATTGATGAAGATAGTTTGAATTATTTTGGGATTTTAACCCTTTTAGAGTAAACAATTACATATTTTATTCATATGTAACTGTTTAGATATGTTAACTCATAAAATTGAGGTTGTATTGCTTCAGATTAGAATAAACAAAAACATAATTCTAGGAACTAGTTAGGTAATAATATATTTGTTTTAAGAAAAGAAAGAAAAAGCTTCCATTACTTCTGGATTATTGAACATATTTGTCCTAAAAAGTAATAAATCTATTGTTATTGCCTGATAATATATAACTGAACAAGAATTTCCTTATTTCACTTATATATTCTAAGGCTATATGAATCAGAAGCAATAAGAAATATAACTGGAATGTAACATGATCCCACACAGTGTGTGACTATCAGAATGCAGTTACATTCAGTTATAAATACAGGTTTTTTATAGAGAACCATCTCTTAGTATAATAAATGAAGAGATATCAGGAATTAGGATGTCAGTCCATTGAATCTTCTTGGTCCATGGATGATGTGGCATAACGGCCTCTTTTGTGAGAATGATGATTCCCATTTTGTTCTGAAATTTTCTGGGTGCTGCCTGAAGGTGAAGATGACGCCATTCTTCTGCGTGTGGGGGTGTTGCTGCTTGTGGGTTCTGTCAGATTTAATTTTAAAAGGGTTTGTTGTAGTTCATCTACTGATCTGCTTCTGTAAATTGTACCTTGGTAGTTAAATCTGACTGAAAAGGGGAAGCCCCATTGATACATAATGTTGTGGCGTTGCAGTTCCATTAGTTGGGGTTTCATGGATCGTCTTTTAGTAATAGTAAGTTGGGATAGGTCAGCAAAAATTTGATAATTGTGTCCTTGAAAATTAAGTTCCTTTTTTTCTCTTGCAGCAATTAGTATTTGTTCTTTCGTTCTGTAATAATGAAATTTTGTAATTATATCACGTGGGGGTCCATCTTTCTTTTTGGCTGTGAGGGCTCTGTGTACTCTGTCCAGTTCTAAACGTTCAATAGGGATATCTGGCTTTAGTTCTTGTAATAGAGCAGTAATAGTAGATTGCAGGTCTGTCACAGTTTCAGGTATTCCCCTTATGCGCAAGTTTGAACGTCTGGCTCTATTTTCGTAATCTTCGAGCTTAGTTTGAAGTATTAAATTCTCTTTTTTTAATTGTTCCAATTCTGTTATATTTTCTTGGGTTGTAATTTCAATTTCATCCATTTTTATTTCTAAGGCTGCGGTGCGGTTTCCCAGCTCTCTTATTTCTTTGGTTAGGCTTTTTGTTATTTGGTCTGAGGTTTGTTTTAAAGCCTTATGAAGCATCTTTTCAAATTGTAATAATATTACTGGGGATATTGAGGAGGCTTGTGGAGAAGTTTGTGAGAGGATTTGTTCTGTATCTGACTCAAATGGAGAGTCTTGCTGTGACATTTTCTGTCTGTGAGAGCGCCCTGATGCTGTATCTTGTGAGGTGACTGGAGCTGCTTCAGCTGCAGTGAGTGCCTGTGAGCTCTTTGTGAGGTGATTTTTATTTCTGCCACGGGTTCCTCCCAGTACCATATTTCCTGCCCAAACTTTCACAGTTTGTTCCCTGGGGCAAAAAGGTTCAAATGGATACCTTTTGAGCCTGCAGGCTCCGCTTTGTCCTTCTCTTCTCTCCTTAGCGGTGTGGAGATCTAACAATGCATGTCTGCTCTTCTAGGCTCCGCCTCCTGCCCCCCGATTTAACACTTTCTATCCATCAAACAAAGACAACAATATTGTTTGAGGATGACTATGCATCCACCATTTGGGCAGATAGTGTTGGAACATGCACCCAGACTATCCACACAAAAGTATTTACATATACTGAACCCACAGTAAAAACACTTTAAAACAAGTCCTTAACTAATCTGCCAATTTCACAATAGAGGCACAGAAATCTTTGTTTTTTCCTATTACTTTCTATTGCACCAGAATCCTGGCAGACTACCAGGACTTTAATGTAAGCACACAACAGATATTTCCATGCTGTTGGAAACTAACTGAATCCCGAATTTACAGTCTTTGTTGGGATCATTGAGGATGTTTGAGAATTACCATAATTACTTCACAGCGCAAGTAGCTAGAGAGGCGAGGGAGGACTTGTTTTAAAACTAATTATCTGTTTGTTAAGAATCTGTAAATACCATATGTATTGGCATATAACATGCACAGGCATATAACACACACCTTAACGTTAAGAAGTTTCAGGAAAAACTTACAGCCCCCTGCATAATACACAGACTCCCTGCATAATACACAGCCCCCTGCATAATACATAGCTCCCTGCTCAACACACAGCCCCCTGCACAACACACAGCCCCCTGCATAATACACAGATCTCTGTACAACACACAGCCCCCTTCATTATAAATCCCCCCTGCACTCCCGTGAGAACCCCAGTCTCCTGGAACAGTGCTGCCAGCATACTCTAAAGTTAAGAAAACATCACTGCCAGCCCCTTCTCATACACCGTTCCTCCTGTGTCAATCTCATTTACATCAAAGTTTCTAAATACCTCAATTAATGCCGCTCTTTCATGGACCCAGTCATGTGACTGCTTTCCTCTCTTTCATTGATGGTCACGTGAGGAGGAGGTGGAGCGGGAGGAGGAGAGCGGCTAGAATTAGTGGCATTAATTGAGGGATTTAGGGGCTTAGATTTACATTGAGAGTGACACAGGAGGAGCGGTGTATGAGAAAGGGCTAATAATGAATAATAGGGCTGATAATGAAAAAGTTTTTCTTGGGACCGAAAAAAAAAGTGTGGCACAAACTTGTAACCTTTTGTTCAGAAGTGCTGAATAAGGTTCTTCTACATTTGTGGTTCTTGGCATTTGGTCATGGCATCTTAGATCTGCAAAGAAAATTGGTGCTTGGAGACCTCCGTCTGCCAGATGCTGTAGTCACAGGTCTGAATGGGGAGTAGGCAACAAGATCGGAGTTGTGTGGGAATAGCGATGGAGGAATAACAGGGAAGAATGCATGGACTACACTGATAGCGCCTGTACCAGAAATCTACAACCCCTTAATGCCTCTTTACCATAATTTGAAGGTGAGAGTTTTGTGAGACTACACACAGGAGACACCACCAGGAGTGTCACAGGCTCATCACATTATATTGAACACCTACCAGTTATTGATCAGAAGATCAGAGGGTCTCCATCAATCCAATTTTCTTTTTTAAAGACACTATTGCTGTAATTTCAATTTTATCCATTTCTCCAGTGGACTTTATCACATTAACTTCTTTATTGCAATTTAGCACTAGTGTGCATTATTTATTTTTTCAGTTTATCTTTATTCTTATTTCTTTGTGGTTTTATGACACTATTGCACGATTTGCACATATTATCACCAATCAGGTGCTAGTGGCTGCAGCAACTAACTGTAATGTAGAGACAATTGGTCCTCACAGTGAAGGCTGTTTATGTCACTTTCACCATTACCAATTAATAATCCTATTCAATACATTTTTCATTATATTTAGATACATATTGTGTTTACCTTGATGCACTTTATTCTACTTTATTATCACCAATTAGGAGCTAGTGGCTACAGCAATAAACTGCAGTACAGAGACAATTGGTCCTTGCAGTGAAGGCTATATATGCCACTACCACTATTAATTATTAATTTATTTGATTATATTTTTCATCATTTTAGATACACATTGTGTTCACTTTGATGCACTTTATTGTACTCATCCTCTTAATATTTTCACTCACTAAAATATTGCGTGAAATTTTAATACATTATTTACTTGATTAAATGTTGGTGTGAACACCCTCATTTTGCTGCATTATAATATTTTGTTAGGTTATTTATACACTTACACCATACAATATTATTGAGATTTTTCACTCATTTTTCACCTTTACCATCCGACGAGCGCAAAGGACATTTTTTTATCGATTTTTTTTATGAGAAAGGGCTGGCAGTAATGTTTTCTGAACTTTAAAGTATGCTGGCAGCATGGTCCCAGGGCAAGAAGAGGCCTGACACCCTCCCAATGGGTGGCACCAGGGGCATACTGCCCGATCCCTGCCCCTTTGGTAAAAAAAAAAAACAGATATCGGCGTATAAGACGCAGGCACGATGTACCCTGTATTTTCATAGTAAAAAGTGTGTGATATACGCTGATAAATATGGTATCTTTTTGACCATTATCTGGGCACATACTGTATGTCATTTTTAGCAAGTGAGATGAAAGACTGGCTAAAATTTGTACTAAAATAGGTAATAATAATAATATTGGTATAAACAAATCAATTGTACAATAAATTGGACAAAAGATGGCCTATACAGTGAACTGGGAGAGTTCAGGACACTTAACCACAAGGCTACTGTGGTTTACAGTGGGTTATATGGTAGGAGATAGTGAACTTGTAGCCATTTTTCCAAAATGCTTCTCAATAAATAAGTGAGGTTCCACACAGTGGCAACACAGCTGGGAAAAAAAATCCATGATGTAATTTGCCCTGAACTGGTGAAGTGACAATGTACAGTGCCTTGAAAAAGTATTCATACCCCTTCAAATTTTTCACATTTTGTCATGTTACAGCCAAAATCGTAAATGTATTTTATTGGGATTTTATGTGATAGACCAACACAAAGTGGCACATAATTGTGAAATGATAAAAAGTTTTCAAATTTTTTTACAAATAAATATCTTCAAAGTGTGGCATGCATTTGTATTCAGCCCCCCTGAGTCAATACTTTGTAGAACCACCTTTCACTGCAATTACAGCTGCAAGTCTTTTTCTGGGTATGTCTCCACCAGATTTGCACATCTAGAGAGTGACATTTTTGCCCATTCTTCATTGCAAAATAGCTCAAGCTCTGTCAGATTGGATGGAGAGCATCTGTGAACAGCAATTTTCAGTCTTCCATATAAGTCTTGCAGTCTTGTTACAGATTCTCAATTGGATTTAGGTCTGGACTTTGGCTGGGCCTTTCTAACACATGAATATACTTTGATCTAAACCATTCCATTGTAGCTCTGGGTGTATGTTTAGGGTCGTTGTCCTGCTGGAAGATGAAGTTCTGCCCCGGTCTCAAGTCTTTTGCAGACTCCAACAGGTTTTCTTCTAAGATTGCCCTGTATTTGGCTCCATTCCTCTTCCCATCAACTCTGACCAGTTTCCCTGTCCCTGCTGAAGAAAAACATCCCCACAGCATGATGGTGCCACCACCATGTTTCACGGTGGGGATGATGTTTAGGCTGATGTGCAGTGTTAGTTTTCCGCCACACATTGCATTTTGCTTTTAGGCCAAAAAGTTCAATTTTCGTCTCTGATGAGAGCCCCTTCTTCCACATATTTGGTGTGTCCCCCAAATGGCTTCTCACAAAATGCAAATGAGACTTCTTATGGATTTCTTTCAACAATGGCTTTCTTCTTGCCACTTTTCCATAAAGGTCAGATTTATGGAGTGCACAACGAATAGTTATCCTGTGGATAGATTCTCCCACCTGAGCTGTGGATCTCTAAAGCTGCTCCAGAGTTACCATTGGCCTCTTGGCTGCTTCTCTGATTAATGCTATCCTTGCCTGGCCTATCAGTTTAGTTGGACGGCCATGTCTTGGTAGGTTTGCCATACTCTTTCCATTTTCGGATGATGAATTAAACAGTGCTCCATGAGATTTTTAAAGCTTGGGATATTTTTTTATAACCTAACACTGATTTAAACTTCTCCACAACTTTATCCCTGACCTGTCTGGAGTATTTCTTGGTCTTCATGATGCTGTTTATAAGGTTCTCTAACAAGCTTCTGAGGGATTCACAGAACAGCTGTATTTATACTGAGATTAAATTACACACAGGTGGACTCTATTTAGCTATTAGGTGACTTCTCAAGGCAATTGGTTCCACTAGATTTTAGTTAGGGCTATCAGAGTAAAGGGGGCTGAATACAAATGCACGCCACACTTTTCAGATATTTACTGTATTTGTAAAAAAATTTGAAAACCATTTATCATTTTCATTCCACTTTACAATTATGTTCCACTTTGTGTTGGTCTATCACATAAAATCCCAATAAAATACATTTACGGTTTTGGTTGTAACATGACAAAATGTGAAAAATGTTAAGGGGGATGAATACTTTTCTGTTTCAATGATTTTTATTGAAATTTACAAGACAATTAGTAAGTAAAGAGATTGAACAACATATCATATATCTGTATCGCAGTACAGTGAACATTTCGGGAAGAATTTTTAACATCTTATGACCTGCACATCCTTTACAGCTCATTACTCCATATCAGGGATAGAAGAAAAAATTACACAACAAAACAGCATTTCTGCACCCTAGAGGTAACGATAAGTATCTTGTGATTTCCCTATCATTCAGCATTTGAGCAGAGTATTATAGCCTTCCCTTTATTGTTATACTCATTGTTATAGATTTTATAACATCCATCTCCCTGGTGCTGCAGAGAGAGTATAGGGGAAGTGGTAAGCCAACGAAAAGAGGGGGAAAAATAATAGAAAAAGTGGATAGAATACCAAAGAAGAGAGTGCACTCCATAGTATGAGCTTGTCTGTTCCCTGACAGCTCACAAGGGGTCAGACAAGTATTTAATGCAGGGTTCCCAGATCTTATTAAACCTAGCTCATTTGTCTAATAGAATTGCCAAAAGGCATTTGTTTACCACGATCCATGACAACTTGGTTTTCACCAAGTCGAAGGGGATCGTAGGTGTCCTCCAGGATCTAACTATCGCTATCCTAGGCTATGAGTTTCCCTGCCTGTCTTGGTGTTCCATCAACTGGTTGTCCCAAAAGAGCTCGCTATGGTGATTTGAGTAGATTCACCTGTGTAAGTGAATAAATGATGTTGTAGATATGGATCCAGAAGCGATGAATACGTTTTCAAGGCACTGTATGTAGGAGTGGTATGAGGCCTAATCTTGTTCTTGTTCAAAGCTGCCTCAAGCTGATATTATATTAATATTGACCCTGAAGCATTACACACTCCTATTTGCCTAAAGACTCAGTTCACCTTTTTTTATTTCTAATTTCCAGCTCACCTATGTACCAATATAGCATTAATGTACTTATTTTGCAAAAATAAAACAGTTTTTCATTTATTCTACATGTGTTTACCTCACTGTCTTCATAGCTGTTTAAAAACACTGCTTGATTACTTTTGCCTTACTTCCTGGACAGACTTTAGGTCATGACACAGGAAGGAGTTGACCAGCTGAGAGTAGATGATGTAGGGTGTGTGCTAATGAGATCAGCTGGTCAACTCTGTCCTGTGTCATGACCTAAAGTCTGTCCAGCTATGAAGACAGTGAAGTAAGCGTGTGTAGAATAAATGGAAAGTTGTTTAATTTTTGCAAAAGAAGTACATTAATGCTATATTGGTACATATGGGGAGCAGGAATTTAGAAAAAAACAAAAAGGTGAACAAAGGTGAACTTAGCCTTTAAATAATGAATGTCTAAAAGCATGTTCAATATCAATTACTGTATGTGTTTGTTACTCTTAAAATAAGTAATATGCTATAGTGACGGAACAATTTACTTGTTCTTTGCCATCTCTGGAATTCTTTTTCATTGTCACTATCGCAGTCACTACTGGCACGTCTGCTAGACAGGTGGTTAGACTTTTTAGTGTAATCAATATCTATTCCTCCTCCTCAACATTCATATCATGCTGTTGGCTCTCTTCAACTTTCTTAAAGTGCTTCTGAGCATGAGTCATTGATAGCAACATGGAATTATGTACTACCCTGAGGTTGGCCTGTCTTTTTGCATTGCTGCAATTTATTTCTACTTATTAATCTAGTTACCTCTTCAAAATGGCTAAGTAGATAACATATATTCCTCATTAGCAGCTTCTTCCTGTTATTAAAAAGATGTGCTCCTTTATTCGCCGCAGCAATAGTGTTGACCATTTTCCATTGGATGCAGAGTGCAGAGCATGTTCAGAGTGATATTCCTTTAAATTAGGTCACTGCAGATCTACAGCAGAAGTGACAACAGTTCAGGATGTTAGCAGTATATGAACTACTAAAAAGAGTGGCTACTTTCCTGGCCTCACTGAAGACATTTTTCAACCTGCATATTTTATTTAAAAATGTGAACAATTAGTTTGACTATGTAAGTTATGCAGGGAAGATTTGTGTATAGTCCCAAGTGCAGTGCAATGATGATATTTTCTTCATTGTCAGTGACGTCAGTGCTCACATGAAAAAAAAAAAAAAGATGTTCTGAGGAAAGTGACTATCTGCTGTATGACTGCACGTCAATTGGATCATGGAATAAAGGTATGGTCCCTGGTCCTTGCTACTGTTCCAATTGCTGTTATACTCCTGGCATGCAAGCATACAGTGCAGGGGAAGATTTGTTTGAACATTTACAGCAGCTAGATATCCTAGATAATTTACCCCCATATTTCTGTTTCTTGCCTAGATGTCCAATGAATTGGGAGCCTAAGGGGTAAAAAAAGAGGAACAGAAAGGAAGTCTTGGTGGTATCGGCTGTTGTGCTTCTCTATCATGTCAATGTGGTCGCACTTTTTACATTGTTATGAAATGATAACTTCCAAAGTGTACACCTAAATGGCCATACAAAGTTTACCAAGATGGATTTATTGTCAATCAATGTGAAAAAAAAAGCATGTCAAATCAGAAACAAACACAGAGGGTCTATTTTTAAAGCAATGAATGCAACTTTTACCAAGCATCCTCTGGTGAGGAATCAATCACTGTCATTTAAAACAGTGGTTCTCAACCCTGTCCTCAAGTACCCCCAACAGTCCATGTTTGCAGGTTTTCCTTTATCTCGCACAGGTGCTTTAAATCAGAGTCAATGACTTGGTATTTTGGACAGCTATTTTATCTAAGAGAAATTCCCAAAACATGGCCGGTAGGGGTACTTGAGGACAGGGTTGAGAACCATTGAGTTAAAACACATGCACTGATATATATATATATATATATATATATATATATATATATATATATATATACTGTATATATACACTACATTACCAAAAGTATTGGGACACCTGTCTTTACACACACATGAACTTTAATGGTATCCCAGTCTTATGCCCCGTACACGCGGTCGGACTTTGTTCGGACATTCCGACAACAAAATCCTAGGATTTTTTCTGACGGATGTTGGCTCAAACTTGTCTTGCATACACACGGTCACACAAAGTTGTCAGAAAATCCGATCATTCTGAACGCGGTGACGTAAAACACGTACGTCAGGATTATAAACGGGGCAGTGGCCAATAGCTTTCATCTCTTTATTTATTCTGAGCATGCGTGGCACTTTGTCCATCGGATTTGTGTACACACGATCGGAATTTCCGACAACGGATTTTGTTGTCGGAAAATTTTATATCCTGCTCTCAAACTTTGTGTGTCGGAAAATCCGATGGAAAATGTGTGATGGAGCCTACACACGATCGGAATTTCCGACAACAAGGTCCTATCACACATTTTCCGTCAGAAAATCCGACCGCGTGTACGGGGCATTAGACTGTAGGGTTCAATATTGAGTTAGCCTACCCTTTGCAGCTTTGCAGCTATAACGGCTTCAAATTTTCTGGGAAGGCTGTCTACAAGGTTTAGGAGTGTGTCTATGGGAATGTTTGATCATTCTTCACTGATGTGGACAAGAAGGTCTGGTTCACAGTCTCTGCTCTAATTCAGCCCAAAGGAGTTCTATCGGGTTGCGATTGCAGGTAATTCAAGTTCCTCCATGCCAAACTCGCTTATCCATGTCTTTATGGACCTTGCTTTGTGCACTTGTGCACGGTCATGTTGAACCAGGAAGAGGCTATCCCCAAACTGTTCCCACAAGGTTGGGAGCATGGAATTGTCTAAAATGTATTGGTATAATGGTGCCTTAAGATTTATCTTCACTGAAACTAAGGGGCCAAGCCCAACCCCTAAAAAACAACTCACACTATAATCTTCCCTCCACCAAATTATTTGGACCAGTGCACAAAGCAAGGTCCATAAAGACATGGATGAGCAACTTTGGGGTGAAGGAACTTGACTGACCTCAACCTGATAGAACAACAAACTTTGGGATGAATTAGAGTGGAGACTTCGAGCCAGGCCTACTCGCCTATATCAGTGCCTGACTTCAAAATTGCGCCTCTGGAAGAATGGTCAAACATTCTCATAGACACACTCCAAAATTTTGTGGACAGCCTTCCCAGAAGAGTTAAAGCTGTTACAGCTGCAAAGGGTGTAGAGGCAGGTGTCCCAATACTTTTGGTAATATAGTGTGTGTGTGTATATATATATATATATATATATATATATATATATATATATATATACAGTGGGGACGGAAAGTATTCAGACCCCCTTAAAATTTTCACTCTTTGTTATATTGCAGCCATTTGCTAAAATCATTTAATCATTTAAGTTCATTTTTTTCCTCATTAATGTACACACAGCACTCCATATTAACAGAAAAACACAAAATTGTTGACGTTTTTGCAGATTTATTAGAAAAGAAAAACTGAAATATCACATGCTCCTAAGTATTCAGACCCTTTGCTGTGACACTCATATATTTAACTCAGGTGCTGTCCATTTCTTCTGATCATCCTTGAGATGGTTCTACACCTTCATTTGATTCCAGCTGTGTTTGATTATATCGATTGGACTTGATTAGGAAAGCCACACACCTTTCTATATAAGACCTTACAGCTCACAGTGCATGTCAGAGCAAATGAGAATCATGACGTCAAAGAACTGCCTGAAGAGCTCAGAGACAGAATTGTGGCAAGGCACAGATCTGGCCAAGGTTACAAAAATTTTCTGCTGCACTTAAGGTTCCTAAGAGCACAGTGGCCTCCATAATCCTTAAATGGAAGACTATTGGGATGACCAGAACCCTTCCTAGAGCTGGCCGTCCGGCCAAACTGAGCTATCAGGGGAGAAGAGCCTTGGTGAGAGAAGTAAAGAAGAACCCAAAGATCACTGTGGCTGAGCTCCAGAGATGCAGTCGGGAGATGGGAGAAAGTTGTAAAAAGTCAGCCATCACTGCAGCCCTCTACCAGTCAGGGCTTATGGCAGAGTGGCCCGACGGAAGCCTCTCCTCAGTGCAAGACACATGAAAGCCCGCATGAAGTTTGATAAAAAACAACTGAAGGACTCCAAGATGGTGGGAAATAAGATTCTCTGGTCTGATAAGACCAAGATAGAACTTTTTGGCCTTAATTCTAAGCGGTATGTGTGGAGAAAACTAGGCACTGCTCATCACCTGTCCAATACGGTCCCAACATTGAAGCATGGTGGTGGCAGCATCATGCTGTGGGGGTGTTTTTCAGCTGCAGAGACAGGACAACTGGTTGCAATCAAGGAAAAGATGAATGCGGCCAAGTACAGGGATATCCTGGATGAAAACCTTCTCCAGAGTGCTCAGGACCTCAGACTGGGCCAAAGGTTTACCTTCCAACAAAACAATGACCCTAAGCACACAGCTAAAATAACGAAGGAGTGGCTTCACAACAACTCCATGACTGTTCTTGAATGGCCCAGCCAGAGCCCTGACTTAAACCCAATTGAGCATCTCTGGAGAGACTTAAAAATGGCTGTCCACCAACGTTTACCATTCAACCTGACAGAAATGGAGAGGATCTGCAAGGAGGAATGGCAGAGGATCCCCAAATCCAGGTGTGAAAAACTTGTTGCATCTTTCCCAAAAAGACTCATGGCTGTATTAGATGAAAAGGGTGCTTCTACTAAATACTGAGCAAAGGGTCTGAATACTTAGGACCATGTGATATTTCAGTTTTTCTTTTTTAATAAATCTGCAAAAATATCAACAATTCTGTGTTTTTCTGTCAATATGGGGCGCTGTGTATACATTAATGAGGAAAAAAATGAACTTAAATGATTTTAGCAAATGGTGCAATATAACAAAGAGTGAAAAATGTAAGGGGGTCTGAATACTTTCCGTCCCCACTGTATATATATATATATATATATATATATATATATATATATATATATATATATATATATACCCACACATACGGCGAGTTAAATAAGTATTGAACATGGTCCAATTTTTCTAGGTAAATATATTTCTAAGTGTGCTACTGATATGAAATTTTCACCACAAGTTCAGAAATTAAGTTATGTGTAAAAAAATGGAGTGACACAGGGAAAAAGTATTGAATACATGAAGAAAGTGAGGTGCAAAAAAGCATGGAAAGCCAAGACACCAGCTTAGATTTATCAGTAATTAGAAAGCAATCCTGCCCTTTGTCAGTGCAAATTAATATCTACGGCTCAGTCTCAACTGATGGCCTATAAAAAGGTGTCTCATTACCAAGGTGTCACACAAGAAACATCTCATGATGGATAAAAGCAAAGAGCTCTCTCAAGAAGACCTTCACAACCTTATAGTTGCAAAACATTCTGATGGCATTGGTTACAGAAGGATTTCTAAACTTCTGAATGTTCCAGTGAGCACTGTTGGGGCCATAATCTGGAAGCGGAAAGAACATCATTTCACCATAAACTGGCTATGACCAGGTGCTCCTTGCAAGATTTCTGACAGAAGAGTGAAAAGAATTATCAAAAGAGGTGTCCAAGAGCCAAGGACCACTTGTGGAGAGCTTCAGAAAGACCTGTAATTAGCAGATACATCTGTTTCAAAGAAAAGAATAAGTAATGTTAACCACCATGGCCTGTATGCACACTCACCACGCAAGACTCCATTGCTGAAGAAAAAGCATGTTGAAGCTCGTTTAAAGTTTGCTGGCCAACATTTAGACAAGCCTGTGAAATACTGGGAGAATATAGTCTGGTCAGATGAGACCAAAATTCAACTCTTTGGATGTCATAAAACACACCATGTTTGGAGGTCAAATGGCATTGCAGATCACTCCAAAAACACCATACCAACATTGAAGTTTGGAGGTGGAAGCATCATGGTGCGGGGCTGTTTTTGAGCATACGGTGGTGGCAAACTTCATGTCTTTGAAGGAAGGTTGAATAGAAAACTGTACCGAGACATTCTTGATAAAAATCTGATTCCATCTACCAGGATGATGAAGATGAAATGAGGGTGGACAATTCAGCAAGACAATCATCCCAAACACAAAGCCAAGGTAACTCTCAGTTGGTTTCAAAGAAAGAAAATAAAGGTGCTAGAATGGTCCAGCCAATCACCTGCCACTATCAAATCTATTCGAAAATCTATGGAAAGAACTAAAGATCAGAGTTCATAGAAGAGGCCCACAGAACCTTCAAGATGTGAAGACTTGTTTGTTTGGAAGAATGGGCCAAAATCACACCTGAGACACCATGTGACTATTTTCTCCATATAGGAGGCATCTTAAATCTGTCATTACCATATATGGGGTCCCCCAGGGTTCTGTGCTGGGACCAATCCTATTTAATTTTCATAATCAACATGGAGGATGGAGTAAACAGCTCAATCTCTGTATTTGCTGATGACACTAAGCTAATCAGGGCAACAATATGCAATCTACTCACTAGGGGGGACCTCTGGGGGAATCTAGGATGGAAAAGGACCTGGGGGTCCTAGTAGATGATAGACACAGAAATAGCATGCAATGCCAAGCTGCTGCTGACAAAGCAAACAGAATATTGGCATGCATTAAAAAGGGGATTAACTCCAGGGATAAAGTGATAATTCTCCCACTCTACAAGACTTTGACCCGGCCTCACCTGGAGTATGCTGTCCAGTTCTGGGCACCAGTCCTCAGGTAGGATGTACTGGAAATGGAGCAAGTACAAAGAAGGACAACAAAGCTAATAAAGGGTCTGGAGGATATTAGTTATGAAGAAAGGTTGCTAGCACTGAACTTATTCTCTCTGGAGAAAAGACGCTTGAGAGGGGATATGATTTCAATATACAAATACCATACTGGTGACCCTACACTAGGGATAAAACTTTTTCACGGAAGGGAGTTTAATAAGACACATGGCCACTCACTAAAATTAGAAGAAAAGAGGTTTAACCTTAAACTGCTTAGAGGGTTCTTTACTGTAAGAGCAGCAAGGATGTGGAATTCCCCTCCACAGGCGTTGGTTTCAGCAGGGGGGGGCATCGATAGTTTCAAAAAAATATTAGATAAGCACCTGAACGACTGCAACATACAAGGATATACAATGTAATATTGATATATAATCACACACATAGGTTGGAGTTGATGGACTCGTGTCTTTTTTCAACCTCACCTACTATGTAACTATGTGAAAGGGTGGAAAGAGATGTATGATAGAGAGGAGGTTATAGAGAATGTGTGTAGTGTGGAGGTCTGAGATAAAGCCCCTAGGATAGGCCCAGCTGGGCTAAGAGGGAGGGGGGGTAGGGGGGGTGGGGGATGGAGGGTAGGGGGGAAAGGGGGGGAGGGGGGTGGAGAGGGAGAACGGGGGGAGGGAGAAGGGGGATGAAGGGAAAGGGAGGGAGGGGGAGGCACATCACAAACAAATAGTGGAAGTTATCACAAACACAAGTTATGCTATATACGTTTTTTATGTTCTACCGTTGACAGGCGGGAAAAAATGGGGAATTTATATGGATATGCATTTTACGCTTGTAGGTCTTTGGGGACAGGTGTCACCCAGAAGGGCAAATGTGTCTTGATTCACTCTTTTTATTCTTATTTTTGGTTTCACTTTGCACAGTTCCTGGTTTGTTCCTCACAATGGTTAATGTGAAGATTAGGGGTATAACACTAATGACATGGAATGTGAGGGTACGGGATGAAGTGAAAGTGAGAGAACAGGCCCTAATAGCTGATCCATCTCAATCTAATCATGACTCCTGGACGGAGGCACAAGCAATGTATAATTCGGTTTTGCTGTCCACAGCGGAGAAGAGGAGATATTTCCAGCAACAGAGCTATTTTGAAGAGGGGGAAAACACTGGCCACCTTCTTGCTCTCATAGCCAGAGAACAGTGGGAATCCACTAATATCTTGGCTGTGAGGGCAGAATCTGGGGAGAAGCAGACCCTTAGCTCAGATATCTTAAACAACTTTCAGTGGTTCTATAAGGATTTATACTCCTCCAAAACTAGCTATACCCCATTTGATTTGGCGCGGTTTCTACAAGCCTGCCCGTTTCCACGGCTATCTGAGGCGGACAGGGAAATGTTGAACTTTCCAATCACAATGGCGGAACTGGCAGAGGCATTGGAGGGGGCATCACATCATAAATCCCCAGGCCCAGATGGGATACCGGTGGAGGTATACTCCCACAATAGAGAGGACCTTCTACTACCCCTGTTGCAGGCCATAACGGAGGCAGATGAAGTAGGCAGCCTACCAGATAGCATGCAAGAGGCAATAATAACAGTATTCCCAAAACCAGGAAAAGATAGGCTCCTATTGGACTCTTATCGCCCAATATCTCTACTAAATGCAGATGTCAAGCTTTTTGATAGAGTCTTGGCTAAGAGGTTATCCCAAGTAATCGGCAAGTTGGTACATAGTGATCAGTCTGGCTTTATACCCACCCGTTCCATGGCCGATAACATAAGGCGATTATACATAAATCTACAGGTGCCGGTGGATAACCCGGGGGGTAGGGCCATTCTGTCACTGGATGCTGCAAAGGCATTTGACAGTGTGGAGTGGCCCTACCTCCTGGAAATATTGGCAAGATTTGGAGTGGGGAACAAATTTATAACGTGGGTAAAGGTGCTTTATTCTAAGCCTAGAGCCAGACTGCGCATCAACAATAACCTCTCTTCTCCATTTGAGCTATATAGAGGTACCCGACAGGGATGCCCATTGTCTCCATTACTGCTTGCCCTGGCAGTAGAGCCTCTGGCCATATTGATCCGCAATACACCGGAGGTGGTAGGGTTCCGTAGGGGCCAGAGGCAAGAAAAGATATCTTTATATGCAGACGATGCGCTTATATATTTTGGCGACACAGCCGCCTCGTTGCAAGCAGTGATGGAGATAATAGGGGATTTTGGAAGCTTCTCAGGCTTTACCATTAACTGGTCAAAATCAATTTTAATGCCCATAGATCAGTTGAAGGAACAGCTACCAGAGGGGGGGAACAAATAGTTATAGTCAACAGCATCAAATATTTGGGAGTGGTGGTATCCCCGGATTCGGCTGAGTACCTTCAGCTAAATCTGGGTCCACTGTTGGCTAGACAAAAAAGGAAATGTAACAGCTGGTGTAAGCTTCCACTATCAGTAATAGGATGAGCAAATTTAATAAAAATGGTATGGGCCCCACAGCAACTGTATGTTCTCCACAATTCCCCAATGTGGATTTCAAACAAATGGTTTAAGCAAATCGATACATTGATGAGGGAATTAATATGGAAAAAAAAGGCAGCTAGGATCAGTTTAGCCACATTGCAATATGGAAAGGACAGAGGAGGACTGGCAGTACCCCATTCCAAAATTTATTTTTTGGCCTCACAGCTACAGCAGATGGCAGGGTGGGGGCGGGAAGGAAATGAGGACCCTATATGTAAATTGGTGACCATATCAGACCCCGCATTAGAGGCAGCCTCCCATATGGAGATGAACTTGCCAAGCATGAATGGTTCAGAACCTACGAGTATCCTCCTTAAAAGGGTATGGGAGAGATTCGGAAAGCACTAAAAATAATGGGTGTGCTCCCCTTTACCCTGATATGGCACAATAAAAGACACCCAGAGGTACAGGAATTGCAGGGTTTCACCCCCTGGAAAGAAAGGGGGATCTGGTTCTTTGCACAACTTTATGAGGGGGAAGTGCTAAAGACATATGAACAGTTATGTAGGGAATTTCAATTAAACCCCAGGAGCTTCTATCAATATCTTCAACTCCATCACGCGTTGCAGGCACAACAAACAACACACCCCTTGACAGTATCAATATCACCCTTGCTGAGAGAAGTTCTAGTAGCAGACACTAGGAAAAGATTAACATCAAAAATTTATAGGGAATTGCTGTCCTCAGTCCAGGACCATGCTTCGTTAAAATGTCCAAACAAGTGGGTGGAGGATATAGGGGAGATAGATGGAAGCCAGTGGGAAATGGCACTTGAATCTATTCCAGCGGTATCGGTATCCGCATCCCATAGATTGTCACAATTATTTATTTTGCATAGGGCATACAGAACACCAGTGCAGCTATATAAAGGGGGAGGAAGAGACTCCCCTCTGTGCCCTAAATGTAGAATACATAAGGGGGACTTTATACACCTAATTTGGAGGTGCCCAAAACTACACAGGTACTGGGAAGAAGTCTCCCAGTGTATTACTAGATTAGCACAAGTTCCTGTCCCTCTAAACCTGGTAGTGTACCTGCTTGGAGCCATAGATGCAGAAATTTTCCCAAGAGGAATGTACTACATGTTAACTAGATTGATGTATCTAGCCAGAAAACTTATTTCAAAATACTGGATGGCACCAGTGGTACCCACGGGGAAGCAGTGGATCTCCTATGTAAATTCCCTGCTTCTTAGAGAGCGATTGACATATAGTCGTAGGAGAGAAAAGGGTAAATTTGACACCATATGGCAACCATGGTTGGGGGACGTGGATCTAGCACCATCTCAACTGGTAGTGGAAAGACTCCAGATGTAGAACTCTGGGGGAGGCTTAGGAGAGGGAAGGGCAGAGAGGAGAGGAAAAGAATGGCCTGAAGGAGTAAAGGTAGAATATTAAGATAGGAGAGAGCACTGGTTGTGATGGAGAAAGGGGAAGGGAAAGGAAGGGAAAGAAAAAGGAAAGGGAAGAAGAAGAAGAGAAAAAGGTAGAAAGGGAAAAAACGAGTTGTGGTGATTAGATATTAGGAGACACAGTCAAAAGTCAAATGGCTTTGTGTGCCATTGAGAAGCTGATTAGCTAGACCTGATTGAGTTTACAAGTCATTTTTAGAAGGGAGTGATCCTTTTTCCAACTCAGCAATTCTGTTTTTGAATTATTTAAAAAAAAATTCTGACATGTTGTTGTTCACTTGGATGTAATAAGTTGCACTGAGTAAATACAGCTGGATAAAACTATGTGAAATGCGTCAAACTCTTGGAACATATAGCAAAGATTTTGTTTTGTAGTCGTTTTATATGGCAAACATCGTCCAATTAGAGTATTCCTTCATGGTTTTATGAATGTTTTTAATAATATTTTTTGTAATAAACATGTATATATTTTATTTAAAAAAAACGGCCGTTCCTCTCTGGTACCAGTAAAGTCTAATAAAATGAGGTCTTTTTTTGGTAATGTAATAATGGATGAGGTACCCTTTAAATTGCCTACTTCTTTTTTCTTTATATGTTAACTCTTCAACCAAGGGAAGCTTCAAAGTCCCATACTAAGAAGTATTATTATCTAAAACTCTTGAAGGTGCACACCCAGCAACTCTGCCTGGGTTTTGGTTGCACAGAACATTGAACAGAACCCAGAATAAGTTAATTCAGGTGAACTTTTTATTTGTGATAGAGTTGCAATATTTGACTAAATAGCATTTCTAGCTCACTGATTAGAATCAAGTATTGTCTAAGTCTAGGAAAGGCACATGTGTTATGATTATATATTAAAATTGTATTATGTTATTGCTGAATTAAAAAAATTGTATCTTGGGTTCTCCTATACAATTTGAACTTTTTATTTACCAGCATTTCCAGAAATGTGTTGCTTTGTCACTTACTGTTTTACATGTAAGGAAACTATTTCATAAGTATACTGTATATAGTGTATAAAATAAAATGAAAGTTACCCTATGGAAAACCTCAGAGGATTAAAGTTATTCCCCTCTTTAATATGTTTAGAGAATGAAACATAAAAATGGATACTGAACTAAAGGACCAATCACAGCCATTGAAGTAAGAGATTAACAATGTTTACAATTTAAGAGTATGCAGTGGAAATCCCAACCACTTTAATCTGAAATTCATTTACTAATGCAGTACAAAATTATGGCCTCAGGAAAAGTAACACATATATCTTCCTTAATCCTCTATGACAACAGCCAGCAGAGCAGACAGAGTAGATTTAGTCCTATCTGCTTGGTGCTGAAAATAACTAATAAGAGTTTTAAGCCCGTACAATGTCATAATAAAACATCCAATCAGAATGTAACATCAGATCAGAATAAAGCAATCACCACAGTGACAGGCAGCAACTTGTTATTCCCTGTAACTATGAGAAAAGAAATCTATGAAAGTTAAACTCATTGGGGGAAAGGAATTTGGCTTATGCTGTTGACATGGCAGCACCATGAATTTGGGCAGAAACAATATTCACTGTTTTCAGCTTTATCTCCATAGCAACTTTAATTAATTGGGAAATTACAGTTTATAGCAATAGACAAAATAACAAAGACAAATAAATTATTCAAACATTTATTATTCATCATTACCAAATAAATACATAAATAAAATGTATCACTATTTTAAAGTAAACTTGTTGTAAAAGAGAACAGTATAAACTAACATTAGAAGAGAACAGTCTCTAATATAAAAAGAGAACAGTCACATTTAGGTGCCAGTATATCCATTTTATTTTACTGGCACTTTGATTTTTATCAACAAGAACCCAGAGCTTGGTGGGTTTTTTTTTTATCCTGGGCTTTTGGGGCTAAAAATGAGTGCAGCTATTTCTTCCATTGAATCCTAAAATGTAAAGTATATGTTCATGCAAAGCTTTTTTTGGTTTATAGTGTGGAAAGATTAGAACCTTTGTTGGGTTTTAATGCTCTGTTAAAGAGATTTCTCTTGATTACTGTGACAATGGTTTCACTAGACAGGAAATGAAACCTACAAAAAGGGACACAGACAGAAATACTGTATAATATATATATCTATACAGTATATATTTTATATATAATATTTAATATTTTCCTATAAATAAGTCCCTAACCTTAACCCGTAAACCAAAATATAACAGGTGATTTCCTAGTACCTGAAACTATCATTAATTCTTAACCTTGTCCCCTAACAGTAACCTTATTTTATTCACTAACACCTAGTAAATCCTTAGGGGGATGGGGGCCCACGAGGGTGCCAAAAAATCTGCATTTTTTTTGCTAGAAAATTACTTAGAACCTCAAAACATTATATTTTTTTCTGAAAGCAGAGGCCTTGGAGAATAAAATGGTGGTTGGTGCAGACATTTATTAAGTGCAAATTTTCAGGAAAAAAATACACTTAAATGCATTTTAGTGCACCCGAACATAATATAAAACCCAATGTTTTGCTAAAGTATAAAAGATTATACTGGGCTGAGTAAATAGATACCAAACATGTCAAAAGTTAAAATTTCACACTCCCGTGAAAGAGCGACAAACTACTCTACCTCAAAATCTCCATAGGCAATGCTTTAAAACTCTTAACAGCGTAATAGTTTAGAGATAAATGTAAGCTCTGGCACTAAAATTATTGCTCTCACTCTGACGTTCACAGTAATACCTCACATGTGTGATGGAATCAGCATTTACATATGCAAGTGGGACCTATACACGTTTTTGCACATCATGTGAGCGCAAGGAGATAGGGTGTTTAATTTTTAATTTAAGTTTATTATTTATCTAGTTTTAAAAAATAAATAAACATATATATGTATATGTATATATATATATATATATATATATATATATATATATATATACACATTTCTTTATTTTTTTAACCACTTGACGACCGCCTCACGCCGATATACGTCGGCAAGGTGGCACGGACAGGCAGAATCACGTACATATACGTGATCTGCCTTCCGCGGGTGGGGGGTCCGATCAGTCGTCATTTCTTCCCGGGCGATGAGAGGTGAGGGGGATGCCATCCATTCGTGGCCACCCCCTCCCGATCGCTCCCGGCGAATGAAAAGCTTCCTTTCCCTCTGTAATGTAAACAGAGGGAGAGGAAGTGATGTCATCCCTCCTCAAGCCGGTCTTTTCGATCTGGCGCTGAGGAGAGAAGACATCAATTTAGTTACACTAACACTACAGTAACAGTAGAACACGCCAGGCACACTTTTCACCCCCCATCACCCCCCGATCACCCCCCTGTACCCCCTGTCACACTGACACCAATAGCAGTTTTTTTTTTGCATTGGTGTCAGTTTGTGACAGTTATAAGTGTTAGGGCAGTTAGGTTAGCCCCTTTTAGGTCTAGGGTACCCCCCTTTAGGTCCAGGGTACCCCCCTAACCCCCCCTACTAAAGGTTAACTCCTTGATCACCCCCGTCGCCAGTGTCGCTAAGCGATTGTTTTTCTGATCGCTGTATTAGTGACACAGGTGACGCTAGTTAGGGAGGTAAGTATATAGGTTCGCTGTCAGTGTTTTATAGCGACAGGGACCCCCATATACTACCTACTAAAGGTTTTAACCCCCTGATTGCCCCCTAGTTAACCCTTTCACCAGCGATCACCGTATAAGTGTTACGGGTGACGCTGGTTAGTTGGTTTGTTTTTTATAGTTTTAGGGCACCCGCTGTTTATTACCTTATAAAGGTTTAACCCCCTAATTGCCCGGCGGTGATATAAGTTAAGTTTTTAGTGTCAGATAAGGTCTGCGTCGCCCCAGGCAGTGTCAGGTTAGCGCCAGTACCGCTAACACCCACACACGCAGCATACACCTCCCTTAGTGCTATAGTATCTGAACGGATCGATATCTGATCCGATCAGATCTATACTCCCCAGCAGTTTAGGGTTCCCAAAAATGCAGTGTTAGCAGGATCAGCCCAGATACCTGCTAGCACCTGCGTTTTGCCCCTCGGCCCAGCCCTGCCCAGCCCACCCAGGTGCAGTATCAATCGATCACTGACACTTACAAAACACTAAGCACACATAACTGCAGCGTTCGCAGAGACAGGCCTGATCCCTGTGATCGCTAACAGTTTTTTGGTAGCGTTTTGATACAGCCGCTGACAGTCAGGAGCTTTTTTGCCTGTGAGTCTCACTAGTGTACCCCTAAATTTAGAGCCCAAAA
This sequence comes from Aquarana catesbeiana, assembly GCF_042186555.1. NCBI lineage: Eukaryota > Metazoa > Chordata > Amphibia > Anura > Ranidae > Aquarana > Aquarana catesbeiana. The sequence goes on along the minus strand of NC_133328.1, from coordinate 407,696,708 downwards.
TGGCAAATCGAAGGTACACTAGTGAAGAGGCCTACATGTTTCTGAGCATGACAGATAGTGAAGAGGAAGTCACTCATCTGTCAGATTCAGGCTCAGAATACGATCCTGCAGAGGACAGCGGCTCCATGACAGATAGCTCTGATGACGGAGTTGTGGTCCCTGCTAAGGTCAGGCGTACCAGACCCCAATCTTCTTCTTCTGTCCTTGAAGTGCAAGAACCGCAGGCTCTCATATGAAGCAGAGAAGAACTAGCGCTGCTATTCCTTCTGGTGAACTGGCAAGCACCAGCGGCCTAGTACACCCTGGTCTTACATCCAGCACTGCAGTATCACGTGGTGACGTGGCGAGTCCCATAAGTGCAGTTCAAGCTGGCGAGGTGGCAAGCACAAGTAGTGTCCCGCTGCCACCAAGAAGACAAAGACAGGCCCGTCGTGCCCATAGTGCCCTTCCTGCTGCATTCGCCAATCCGAATTGGGAACTCACCACTTCTGCAGCACCCGTACTTCCCCCATTCACTGGCCAACCCGGAATTCAGGTGGAAACAGTTGATTTTACGCAACTGGATTTTTATTCGCTGTTTTTCACCGAAGATCTCTATAGATCTATTGTGGACCAAAGCAATTTATATGCTGGTCAACACATTGCCGCTAATCCCCAATCCTCCCTTGCCAGAGATTGGAGACCAATTACGGTCTCCGAATGTAAGATCTTTCTGGGCCTTTCCCTCAATATGGGCTTGAATAAAAAGAGTAAGTTGCGGTCATATTGGTCCACTGACCCAATTTACCATGCGCCCGTGTTCTCTGCCTCCATGGCCAGGGCACGATACAAGCAGATTTTGCGGTTAATGCACTTCAATGACAATGAACTCTGTCGTCCTCGTGCAGACCCTGGATACGATCGGCTCTACAAAATTCGGCCCCTCCTAAACCACTTCAACTAACGTTTTGCAGACTTGTTTACTCCCCATCAAGTTGTCTGCATTGATGAGTCCCTGATTAAATTTTCTGGCCGCTTGTCATTCAAACAGTACCTTCCCAGCAAGTGTGCCAGATACGGGGTCAAGATGTATAAGCTCTGTGACAGGGCCACAGGCTATACATGTAGTTTTATGGTTTACGAGGGCAAAGATAGTCACGTAGAGCCGACAAACTGCCCTGACTACATAGGAAGCGCTGGCAAGATAGTGTGGGACTTGGTGTCACCCTTATTCGGAAAGGGGTACCACTTGTACGTGGACAATTATTACATGAGCGTGCCACTTTTTAGTCACTTGTTTGATCAGCAGATTGGAGCATGTGGCACCGTGCGACCTAATCGCCGGGGCTTTCCCCAGCGGCTTGTAGATTCCCGTCTTAGGCTGGGGGAGAGAGCCTGCTTGAAGTGTAATAACTTGCTCGCTATGAAGTGGAGGGATAAGAAGAATGTTTTCGTTCTCACCTCCCTTCATGCAGACACGACGACCCAAATTACTACGGCGACTGGTGTTGTGGAGAAACCCCTCTGTGTCCATGAATATAACCAAAATATGGGAGGGGTGGACCTCAACGACCAGTTGTTGGCGCCATACCTAGTTGCCCTTAAGGCCAGACACTGGTACAAAAAAGTGTCTGTTTATTTATTTCAATTGGCTTTGCTGAACGCTCATGTGCTATACAGAGCTTCAGGACAGACTGGATCCTTCCTTAAATTCCAGGAAGAGATCGTCAGAGCCCTTCTGTATCCAGACGGTGCTCCACCTCACCATCCCCAACCAAATGCAGTAAGCCGGCTGCATGAGAGGCATTTTCCTTATGCCCTCCCGAGTAACCCTACCCAAAAAGCCCCCCAAAAAAGATGTCGTGTCTGCAGCAAGCACAGATTTAGGCATGACACCCGGTGTTATTGTCCCTCCTGTCCTGGCAATCCTGGTCTTTGCATGGGTGAATGTTTTGAACGCTACCATACACTAGTTGAGTATTAGCGTAGGGTACAGCACTGCACAGACTAGGACACACTTTCACAGGGTCTCCTAAGATGCCATTGCATTTTGAGAGACCCAAACCTGGTACCAGTTACAAAAGTTAAAAGTTACTAAGAAAAATGTAAAAAAAAATAAATAAAAAAAATAAAAACACAAAAAAATATAAAATAAAAAAACAAAAATAGTTGTTGTTTTATTGTTCTCTCTCTCTCTATTCTCTCTCTATTGTTCTGCTCTTTTTTACTGTATTCTATTCTGCAATGTTTTATTGTTATTATGTTTTACCATGTTTGCTTTTCAGATATGCAATTTTTTTATACTTTACTGTTTACTGTGTTTTGTTGGTAACCATTTTATTGTTTTCAGGCACGCCATTCAGCTGCAGAGTGGATTTATTTATCTTGACAGCAACAGCGTTTGCTCCCACAATACATAAAGCCGTGACTCCAGCGCTGTCGGAGGTGATTTCACCACCACAGTTACATACTTCAGCATATATGCCGAAGCGTGGGGGCAGCAGTGGGTGGAGGAGCGATTTGCTCCTGCCTTTTGCGGGAGGATGCCCCCATGCTTCGGCATATATAAATGGTGCATGTTTGCCCGTCATTAGAAGTGGGTGGATGAAGGGAGGTATTCTAATGGTGGGCATACCCAACGATCAATATCTTATTTTCGTTCAGCCCACAGGCTGCATGAAAAAAAAGTTTACAATATATGCCCAACAACGACCAGCAACGTACTGGTATGTTGCTGGACTTTGAGTGGTTATACCAGAATGATGCCTGCAGGTTTAGGTATCATCTTAGCATCATTCTTTTCAGCCAGTGGTCGGCTTTCATGTAAAAGCAATCCTAGTGCTAATTAGCCTCTAGACTGTTTTTACAAGCAGTGGGAGGGAATGCCCCCCCCCACCGTATTCCATGTTTTTCTCTGGCTCTCCTGTCCCAACAGGGAACCTGAAAATGCAGCCGGTGATTCAACCAGCTGACCATAGAGCTGATCAGAGACCAGAATGGCTCCAAACATCTCTATGGCCTAATAAACCGGAAGCTAAGAGCATTTCATGACTTAGATTTCGCCGGATGTAAACAGCGCCATTGGCTAATTGGGAAAGCATTTTATCACACCGATCTTGGTGTGGTCAGATGCTTTGAGGGCAGAGGAGAGATCTAGGGTCTAATAGACCCCAATTTTTTTAAAAAAGAGTACCTGTCACTACCTATTGCTATCATAGGGGATATTTACATTCACTGAGATAACAATAAAAATGATTAAAAAACATAAAAATGAAAGGAACACTTTAAAAATAAGATAAAAAATCAAAAAAATAATAAAGAAAAAAAAAAAAAAAAAAAAGCACCCCTGTCCCCCCCTGCTCTCGCGCAAAGGCAAACGCAAGCGTCGGTCTGGCGTCAAATGTAAACAGCAATTGCACCATGCATGTGAGGTATCACTGCGAAGGTCAGATCGAGGGCAGTAATTTTAGCAGTAGACCTCCTCTGTAAATCTAAAGTGGTAACCTGTAAAGGCTTTTAAATGCTTTTAAAAATGTATTTAGTTTGTCGCCACTGCACGTTTGTGCGCAATTTTAAAGCATGTCATGTTTGGTATCCATGTACTCGGCCTAAGATCATCTTTTTTATTTCATCAAACATTTGGGCAATATAGTGTGTTTTAATGCATTAAAATTTAAAAAGGTGTGTTTTTTCCCAAAAAAATGTGTTTGAAAAATCGCTGCACAATTACTGTGTGAAAAAAAAAAAAAATGAAACATCCACCATTTTAATCTGTAGGGCATTTGCTTTAAAAAATATATAATGTTTGGGGGTTCAAAGTAATTTTCTTGCAAAAAAAAATAATTTTTTCATGTAAACAAAAAGTGTCAGAAAGGGCTTTGTCTTCAAGTGGTTAGAAGAGTGGGTGATGTGTGACATAAGCTTCTAAATGTTGTGCATAAAATGCCAGGACAGTTCAAAACTCCCCCAAATGACCCCATTTTGGAAAGTAGACACCCCAAGCTATTTGCTGAGAGGCATGTCGAGTCCATGGAATATTTTATATTGTAACACAAGTTGCGGGAAAAAGACAATTTTTTTTTTTTATGCACAAAGTTGTCACTAAATGATATATTGCTCAAACATGCCATGGGGATATGTGAAATTACACCCCAAAATAAATTCTGTTGCTTCTCCTGAGTATGGGGATACCACATGTGTGAGACTTTTTGGGAGCCTAACCGCGTACGGGACCACGAAAACCAAGCACCGCCTTCAGGCTTTCTAAGGGCGTAAATTTTTTATTTCACTCTTCACTGCCTATCACAGTTTCGGAGGCCATGGCATGCCCAGATGGCACAACCCCCCCCAAATGACCCCATTTTGGAAAATAGACACCCCAAGCTATTTGTTGAGAGGTATAGTGAGTATTTTGCAGACCTCACTTTTTGTCACAAACTTTTGAAAATTGAAAAAAGAAAAAAAAATACATTTTTCTTGTCTTTCTTCATTTTCAAAAACAAATGAGAGCTGCAAAATACTCACCATGCCTCTCAGCAAATAGCTTGGGGTGTCTACTTTCCAAAATGGGGTCATTTGGGGGGGGTTTGTGCTATCTTGGCATTTTATGGCCTTTGAAACTGTGATAGGTAGTGAGGAGTGAAATCAAAAATTCACGCCCTTAGAAATCCTAAAGGCGGTGATTGGATTTCGGGGCCCCGTATGAAGCTAGGCTCCCAAAAAGTCCCACACATGTGGTATCCCTGTACTCAGGAGAAGCAGCAGAATATATTTTGGGGTGTAATTCCACATATGCCCATAGCATGTTTTAGCAATATATCATTTAGTGACAACTTTGTGCAAAAAAAAAAAAAATTGTCACTTTCCCGTAACTTGTGTCATATTATAAAATATTCCATGGACTCAATATGCCTCTCAGCAAATAGCTTGGGGTGTCTACTTTCCAAAATGGGGTCATTTGGGGGGGGGGTTTGTGCCATCTGGGCATTTTATGGCCTTCAAAACTGTGATAGGTAGTGAGGAGTGAAATCACAACTTTACGCCCTTAGAAATCCTGAAGGCGGTGCTTGGTTTTTGGGGCCCCGTATGCGGTTAGGCTCCCAAAAAGTCCTAAACATGTGGTATCCCCGTACTCAGGAGAAGCAGCAGAATGTATTTTGGGGTGTAATTTCACATATGACCATGGCATGTTTGAGCAATATATCATTTAGTGACAACTTTGTGCAAAAAAAAAATAAAATGTGTTACTTTCCCGCAACTTGTGTCAAAATATAAAATATTCCATGGACTCAACATGCCTCTCAGCAAATAGCTTGGGGTGTCTACTTTCCAAAATGGGGTCATTTGGGGGGGTTTGTGCCATCTTGGCATTTTATGGCCTTCAGAACTGTGATAGGTAGTGAGGAGTGAAATCAAAAATTTACGCCCTTAGAAATCATGAAGGAGGTGCTTGGTTTTCGGGGCCCCGTACGCGGCTAGGCTCCCAAAAAGTCCCACACATGTGGTATCCCCATACTCAGTAGAAGCAGCTAAATGTATTTTGGGGTGCAATTCTAGGGTCTAATAGACCCCAATTTTTTTTAAAAAGAGTACCTGTCACTACCTATTGCTATCATAGGGGATATTTACATTCACTGAGATAACAATAAAAATGATTAAAAAACATAAAAATGAAAGGAACAGTTTAAAAATAAGATAAAAAATCAAAAAAATAATAAAGAAAAAAAAAAAAAAAAAGCACCCCTGTCCCCCCCTGCTCTCGCGCAAAGGCAAACGCAAGCGTCGGTCTGGCGTCAAATGTAAACAGCAATTGCACCATGCATGTGAGGTATCACTGCGAAGGTCAGATCGAGGGCAGTAATTTTAGCAGTAGACCTCCTCTGTAAATCTAAAGTGGTAACCTGTAAAGGCTTTTAAAGGCTTTTAAAAATGTATTTAGTTTGTCGCCACTGCACGTTTGTGCGCAATTTTAAAGCATGTCATGTTTGGTATCCATGTACTCGGCCTAAGATCATCTTTTTTATTTCATCAAACATTTGGGCAATATAGTGTGTTTTAGTGCATTAAAATTTAAAAAGGTGTGTTTTTTCCCAAAAAAATGTGCTTGAAAAATCGCTGCACAATTACTGTGTGAAAAAAAAAAAAAAAATGAAACACCCACCATTTTAATCTGTAGGGCATTTGCTTTAAAAAATATATAATGTTTGGGGGTTCAAAGTAATTTTCTTGCAAAAAAAAATAATTTTTTCATTTAAACAAAAAGTGTCAGAAAGGGCTTTGTCTTCAAGTGGTTAGAAGAGTGGGTGATGTGTGACATAAGCTTCTAAATGTTGTGCATAAAATGCCAGGACAGTTCAAAACTCCCCCAAATGACCCCATTTTGGAAAGTAGACACCCCAAGCTATTTGCTGAGAGGCATGTCGAGTCCATGGAATATTTTATATTGTAACACAAGTTGCGGGAAAAAGACAATTTTTTTTTTTATGCACAAAGTTGTCACTAAATGATATATTGCTCAAACATGCCATGGGGATATGTGAAATTACACCCCAAAATAAATTCTGTTGCTTCTCCTGAGTATGGGGATACCACATGTGTGAGACTTTTTGGGAGCCTAACCGCGTACGGAACCACGAAAACCAAGCACCGCCTTCAGGCTTTCTAAGGGCGTAAATTTTTTATTTCACTCTTCACTGCCTATCACAGTTTCGGAGGCCATGGCATGCCCAGATGGCACAACCCCCCCCAAATGACCCCATTTTGGAAAATAGACACCCCAAGCTATTTGTTGAGAGGTATAGTGAGTATTTTGCAGACCTCACTTTTTGTCACAAACTTTTGAAAATTGAAAAAAGAAAAAAAAATAAATTTTTCTTGTCTTTCTTCATTTTCAAAAACAAATGAGAGCTGCAAAATACTCACCATGCCTCTCAGCAAATAGCTTGGGGTGTCTACTTTCCAAAATGGGGTCATTTGGGGGGGTTTTGTGCTATCTTGGCATTTTATGGCCTTTGAAACTGTGATAGGTAGTGAGGAGTGAAATCAAAAATTCACGCCCTTAGAAATCCTAAAGGCGGTGATTGGATTTCGGGGCCCCGTATGAAGCTAGGCTCCCAAAAAGTCCCACACATGTGGTATCCCTGTACTCAGGAGAAGCAGCAGAATATATTTTGGGGTGTAATTCCACATATGCCCATAGCATGTTTTAGCAATATATCATTTAGTGACAACTTTGTGCAAAAAAAAAAAAAAATTGTCACTTTCCCGCAACTTGTGTCATATTATAAAATATTCCATGGACTCAATATGCCTCTCAGCAAATAGCTTGGGGTGTCTACTTTCCAAAATGGGGTCATTTGGGGGGGGGGGTTTGTGCCATCTGGGCATTTTATGGCCTTCAAAACTGTGATAGGTAGTGAGGAGTGAAATCACAACTTTACGCCCTTAGAAATCCTGAAGGCGGTGCTTGGTTTTTGGGGCCCCGTATGCGGTTAGGCTCCCAAAAAGTCCTAAACATGTGGTATCCCCGTACTCAGGAGAAGCAGCAGAATGTATTTTGGGGTGTAATTTCACATATGCCCATGGCATGTTTGAGCAATATATAATTTAGTGACAACTTTGTGCAAAAAAGAAATAAAATGTGTTACTTTCCCGCAACTTGTGTCAAAATATAAAATATTCCATGGACTCAACATGCCTCTCAGCAAATAGCTTGGGGTGTCTACTTTCCAAAATGGGGTCATTTGGGGGGGTTTGTGCCATCTTGGCATTTTATGGCCTTCAGAACTGTGATAGGTAGTGAGGAGTGAAATCAAAAATTTACGCACTTAGAAATCATGAAGGAGGTGCTTGGTTTTCGGGGCCCCGTACGCGGCTAGGCTCCCAAAAAGTCCCACACATGTGGTATCCCCATACTCAGTAGAAGCAGCTAAATGTATTTTGGGGTGCAATTCCACATATGCCCATGGCTTGTGTGAGCAATATATCATTTAGTGACAACTTTGTGCAAAAAAAAAAAAATTGTCACTTTCATGGACTCGACATGCCTCTCAGCAAATAGCTTGGGGTGTCTACTTTCCAAAATGGGGTCATTTAGGGGGGGTTTGTGCCATCTGGGCATTTTATGGCCTTCAAAACTGTGATAGGTAGTGAGGAGTGAAATCAAAAATGTATGCCCTTAGAAATCCTGAAGGCAGTGATTGGTTTTCGGGGCCCCGTACGCAGCTAGGCTCCAAAAAAGTCCCACACATGTGGTATCCCCGTACTCAGGAGAAGCAGCTGAATGTATTTTGGGGTGCAATTCCACATAGGCCCATGGCCTGTGTGAGCAATATATTATTTAGTGACAACTTTTTGTAAATATTTTTTTTTTTTGTCATTATTCAATCACTTTGGACAAAAAAATAAATATTCAATGGGTTCAACATGCCTCTCAGCAATTTCCTTGGGGTGTCTACTTTCCAAAATGGGGTCATTTGGGGGGGGTTTGTACTGCCCTGCCATTTTAGCACCTCAAGAAATGACATAGGCAGTCATAAACTAAAAGCTGTGTAAATTCCAGAAAATGTACCCTAGTTTGTAGACGCTATAACTTTTGCGCAAACCAATAAATATACGCTTATTGACATTTTTTTTACTAAATACATTTTGGCCTAAATGTATGACTAAAATTGAGTTTATTGGATTTTTTTTATAACAAAAAGTAGAAAATATCATTTTTTTTCAAAATTTTCGGTCTTTTTCCGTTTATAGCGCAAAAAATAAAAACGGCAGAGGTGATCAAATACCATCAAAAGAAAGCTCTATTTGTGGGAAGAAAAGGACCCAAATTTCGTTTGGGTACAGCATTGCATGACCGCGTAATTAGCAGTTAAAGCGATGCAGTGCCAAATTGGAAAAAGTCCTCTGGTCCTTAGGCAGCATAATGGTCCGGGGCTAAAGTGGTTAATGTAACTTAATGAACTTAATAACTTAACCACTTGACCACTGGGCACTTAAACCCCCTTCCTAACCAGACCAATTTTCAGCTTTCGGTGCTCTCACACTTTGAATGACAATTACTCAGTCATACAACACTTTACCCATATGAAATTTTTGTCCTTTTTTTCACACAAATAGAGCTTTCTTTTGGTGGTATTTAATCACCGTTAGGTTTTTTATTTTTTGCACTATAAAAGAAAAAAGACTGAAAATTTGGTAAAAAAATGAATTTTTCTTTGTTTCTGTTATAAAATTTAGCAAATTAGTAATTTTTCTTCGTAAATTTTGGCCAAAATTTATACTGCTACATATCTTTGGTAAAAATAAGTACAACTTGGTGTATATTATTTGGTCTTTGTGAATGTTAGAGAGTCCAAATGCTATGGTGCCAATATCTGAAAATTGATCACACCTGAAGTACTGACGGCCTATCTAATTTCTTGAGACCCTGAGGCTCGGTTCACACTGGGACGACTTGGGATCCGACTTGTCGCCCCTCAAGTCGCCCCAAGTCGCCCCAGAAAGAGATTCACATGATAGTGAATGGGAGCGTCTTAAATGACACTACTGAAGTCGCTCCGACTTCAGAGCGTACTCCCTGTACTACTTGGATCCGACTTGGTAGGCGACCTGTACCATAGAAATCAATGGAAGTCGCCTCCAAGTCGGATCTCTCTGTAAAGTCAAGCGACTTCACAGGAAGTAGTTAAAAAAATGACACCACTACACACCCTCCCTCCCTCCCTCCCTCCCTCCCTCACACAGAGCACTGCCTGACATCCTGAACTGCCGTTATCTGCCATTATCCCTGTGTTATCTCTGTGTAATAATGTCTACCAGAGCCAGAGAGGTAGTACACAGAGAGGCAATAGACAATGAGACACTGATCAGGCTTGTGAGACAGCGCCCCTGTCTGTATGACAAGGAAGACAACCAGTACAAGGACCAATTAAAGAGGGACACTGCCTGGCTGGAGATCTGCAGAGGATCATTTGAAAATTGGGACCTCATGACGTCGGCCGAACGTAGTCAGAAATGTAAGTTAACAAGTTTATTTTAGTTATGTCTGTTTTTTTTTCAAGTTGCTGCGATTTGAAGTGTGTGAATCATGGGGTACGACTTGACATGTGACCTTTCAGTTCGTACGACTTGTCATGCGACCTTTCAGTCCCAGATCGCATGAAAAGTCATGCGACCTTTCAGTCCATACAACTTGTCATGCGACCTTTCAGTCCCAGATCGCATGAAAAATCATGCGACCTTTCAGTCCGTACGACTTGTCATGCGACCTTTCAGTCCCAGATCGCATGAAAAGTTGCACTAGTGGAAACCTAGCCAAATCATGGGGTACGACTTGTCATGCGACCTTTCAGTCCCAGATCGCATGAAAAGTCATGCGACCTTTCAGTCCGTACGACTTGTCATGCGACCTTTCAGTCCGTACGACTTGTCATGCGACCTTTCAGTCCCAGATCGCATGAAAAGTCGCATTAGTTGAAACCTAGCCAAATCATGGGGTGCGACTTGTCATGCGACCTTTCAGTCCCAGATTGCATGAAAAGTCATGCGACCTTTCAGTCCGTACGACTTGACATGCGACCTTTCAGTCCCAGATCGCATGAAAAGTCTTTATTAATATATATAGATAATGAATGATCAATACCAATACAGGCTCAAAAAAAAAATGGTTTATTTTAACATGTTATTTATATCAAACACAAGAATAGTATAATGAATGATCAATACCAATACAGGCTCAAAAAAATTATGGTTTATTTTAACATGTTATTTATTTCAAACACAAGAATAGTATGCGATACATACGACAGTATAGCATAGTCAAATTAAACTAAACAAATTAAACTAAATAACTATACAGACTTTATTAGTCAAGCAACAAAATATAAATGTAAAGAACTTAGGAAATAGCATCCAATTGCCATTCTACTTCACCAGCCGGTGAAAGGAAATAGGAAGCAAATCGCTCCCGAACACTGATACCATCGCTGGATCCCCTAGTAGCACTGAGGTGTGCACTTTCCATTTCGTGCATTAGGGAATCCTCAACACAGTACCCGTCACGTATTCGTACAAAATTGTGGAGAACGCATGCTGCCTTGACAGCAGTAATTGTGTTTTCAATATTTAACGCAATAGGCGTGTGTAACAAACGCCATTTATTTGCAAGGATTCCAAAAGCACATTCAACCACCCTTCTTGCCCTTGTGAGACGATAATTAAACACTTTCTTGGGTGTACTCAGATTCCTGTTGGAATAAGGCCTCATTAGGTGTTCCCCCAATGCGAAAGCCTCATCAGCGATGAACACATAGGGTAGCGAGGGTTCAGATGTGCCAGGAAGTGGACAGTTCTCCGGAATACATAGTTGATTATTCCTCAGCCTTTGACCAAACGAGGAATTAGCGAAAATTCTTGAATCGCAGCTACTGCCATAGGATCCTATATCTATGTAGGAGAAGCAGTAGTTTGCATCGGCCACAGCAAGCAGCACAAAGGAGCAATACTTCTTGTAATTGTAGTACATACTTCCACTACCTACAGGCTTAATTACACGTATGTGCTTCCCATCTATAGCTCCAATGCAATTCGGGAAATTGCTACGCCTCCAAAAGAGTCTTGCAATATCCCGCCAGTTCTCTTGTGTCGGCCTCTTCATTACTATTCGGTTAAGCACATCCCATATGATTTGGCAGGTTTCTCGGATGATGTAGCCGACTGTCGACCTGCCCACCATGAACTGATAGTGAAGGCTAATTAGGGAATGACCGGTTGACAGGTACCTGAAAGACAAAATACATAATTGATTATTTTTAAAAAATTTTTTTGCAGTGTCTCAAATACAAATACGTTGGAAAGGCTTGAGGGACTGTTTCAAACGATATTTACGAAAGATAACAGAGGCTCGAAGCGGATCGGGATCGAAAAGGCTGGTACCCTATGTTCACGCGGACGAACTGGACTTCCTTAGACCGCACATGGAGCTGAGAGAGTGAGATAACATCTTTCACATTTGAAAAGTGCTACTATACAGTTATATTAAGAAGGTTGTGCCTGACATTATTATATCTTTATTACAGAACACAATCCAGTTGGGAAGTGGGTGAAGAAGGGCACGAGGCACCTCTGGAACCTCAAGAGTCGCAGGACCAACATGCGATGGCTGAATTGCATGCTCCTGAATCAAACCCATCGGAAACATTGGTAAATACGCCGGTGACAGCTGGACCTAGTCGCGTCGAAATCCCTCGCCCAACACAACTAAGAGTACGTAACACCAGACCAGCAGGAAGGATATGGATCGGTTTGCAAACCTCGTCGATCGACTCCACCAAAAGTTAGATGATTTAGAATCCGAGGAGCACGGATTTGGGATTATGGTGGCCGGCATGCTAAAGAAAATCCCAGAAGAGAGGAGAAACCAAGTGAAAAAGGCGGTGATGGACTTAATGGAATCCAATGTGCGCAATGAGCAATCAAATTGCTCTTCAGAAATGTTCGGACCGCCGCCGCCATCCGGTCCATATTATCCCCACTCAAACCCCCCACCACCCAGAACCCACCCCTACTATTCCCCTCGCTTCCACCCATACTCCGACGAGTATGGCAATGTGCGACCTTCATCCCATCCACCGATCCCATATCCATCCCCGTCCCCGATTACCTCCACCATTGGCATACAAAGCTTTACACCATCTCCAGGCCCTTCCACCAGCAATTTAAACCCCCATTCCGAATACTAACCTTCTTATCATCACTTATAAAAAAGTATAACTTGTTATAAAAATATTCTTATTTTTATTATTTTTGTTATAACTAATATACAATAATTAAAAAAGTTCCTAATGTTACAGTTAAGTTGGTCAGCGTGGATAGTGTACAAGCCTTTTCGATCCCGATCCACTTGTTACAGTTAATGTACAGTAACATTTTTGGAGTATTATTACCTGCTAATAAATTTTTTAAAAAGTAAGAAGTTTTTCAAAATTTTGTGGATGTTTGTGTGCTACACTATACAATATATGTTACACATTATTTTATTTATGATACTTACCTAGGTGGATGCAGCATCGCACCGATGTTGCATCTGTCAAATGCCGCTTCTTTACACAGAACTGAGTCAACAAACATTGTCGATGGCTCTGTTCTCTACCCTCCTGAGAGCTGCTGACATTCAGTCACCAGGTCTCCTGTTCTGCTCCTCCACACTCATTGGAGCGCAGAACTGTGGCGTAGCATGGAGCGGCTTGCTTGGGGGAGTCCAGGTAGCTGGTGAATCAAGACGTTTTGAAATAAGGATGATGCGCTGCCTGAAATGAACTTGGTGATTTCAATGCAGAGCGGATTTCTGACCACTGCATGCTGAAAAGCGTTAACAGGAGTACAAAAGAAATGCAGACATGTGACCCATTGGAGAAGAACAGCTACTGTTGTGCGTAATGTTATGCATAAAATTAAATATAGATTACCTTAGTGTAATAATCAGTCTTTCAGTCGCTGAGATACTTCTCCTCCATGATGTGTTCTGTCGTTGCAGATGGATGGAAACCAGACCAAGCAATTCGTCAAAACTGTTATAAAAAAAGGAGGGAATTTAGTATATTGAAACACACACATTAACCCCTATTCTGCAGGGTCACTGAAAAACAAACAGATATCTAAGCTTTGGGGCTTAGAAAGACTTTGGATATGGGAGGACGTGCCTGGACCTCCTCCCGTGCTCCAGCGAGATCGACCACTTTATATGATCTGTGATCAGGCTAGTCTGATAGACTCGGTGATCACAGAGCACACCGTGTGCGCCCTGCAAGGGGGCGCACAGGTCGCTGGAGCACGGGAGGAGCTCCAGGACCCCTTACCACGTGATCCACTGTCATGACAACTGATCATGTGATGTAATAAAAAGCTGGTAATTGGCTATTTTTATTATTTATTTTTCATTTCCTTCGCGATGAGAGAAACAAAAAAAAATAAGGAACACGGCTGATGAGAGAGGGACTTCAGTCAAGATCGTGAGGTAAATACCAGCGCCTACCAGTGCCCACCAAGGCCACCTACCAGTACCACACATCCATGCCCACAATGACACCTACCAGTGCCACCTCACGGTGCCACCTATCAGTGCCCATCAGTGTCAACTATCATTGCCACCCATTTGCCACCATCAGTGCCACTCATCTGTGCCGTCTTATCATTGCCCATCAGTGCTGCCTTATTTGTTCCTATCAGTGTCGCATAATCTGTGCCTTTCAGCCTCGCCTTATCAGTGTCCACCAAAAGCCCATCAGTGTAGCATCATCAGCGAGTATCAATGTGGGAGAATAAATAACTTTTACCACAATTTTATAACAAACTATGAAACATGCTTTCTTTTTCTCAGAAATATATGCAGATCCACATATAGCATTTTAACTTACCTTGTGATAGACATCCGGGTGTAGTTAAAAAACTTGTCATCATAAGCACGCAAGTTTTCATACATGGCCCAGAACTGGCCTCTGGTATCTCGGTTTCTAATGATTGGATGTATCCAATAGCGACGTCTTCGTCTCATCCTCATCCTCCGCTTCCTCTCTTCCTCTTCATCTTCCATCAACACTGCTACACCAGCTGTTACCACAGCTGTCATCAAATAATGCAAGGATAACATTGTTGTTGTCACAGGACACAGGGAACTTGGAACCAGGAACAACAGGAAGCAGGAAGAGAACAGGAACATGTCACAGGAGTTGATGAGCTCTGATTGGCCACAGGCAAATTCTGAGGGCCTGGGGGCGACTTGAAGTCGCGTTGAAGTCGCGTTAAAGTCGCGTTAAAGTCGCGTTAAAGTCGCGTTGCAAGGTCGCGTCGAAGTCGCGTTGCCCCAGTGTGAACCGAGCGTAACATGCCAGAAAAGTACAAATACCCCCCAAATGACCCCTATTTGGAAAGAAGACATTCCAAGGTATTTAGAAAGATGCATGGTGAGTTTTTTTGAAATTGTCATCTTTTCCCACAATTCTTTGCAAAATCAAGATTTTTTTTTTTCTTTTTTTTTTTCACAAAATTGTCATATTAGAAGGTTATTTCTCACACACCGCATATGCATACAACAAATTACACCCCAAAACACATTCTGCTATTACTCCCGAGTAAGGAGATACCACATGTGTGAGACTTTTACACAGCGTGGCCACATACAGAGGCCCAACATGCACGTAGCACCTCCAGGTGTTCTGGAGCACCCAGGCCAATTCTTATATTTCTCTCCTACATGTAAAAATAATAATTTATTTGCTAGAAAATTACATAGAACCCCAAAACATTATATATTTTTTTTTAGCAAAGACCTTAGAGAATACAATGCCGGTTGTTGCAACTTTTTATCTCGCACGGTATTTGCGCAGCAATTTTTTGAACGCTTTTTTTGGGAAAAAAAAACAGTTTTGTGCTTTAAAAAAAACAAAACAGTAAAGTTAGCGCAATGTTTTTGCATAATGTGAAAGATGAAGTTATGCCGAGTAAATAGATACCTAACATGTCACCCTTCAAAATTGCACACTCTCGTGGAATGGTGCCAAACGTCGCTACTTAAAAATCTCCATAGGTGAGGCTTTAAAATTTTTTACTGGTTACATGTTTTGAGTTACAGAGGAGATCTAGGGCCAAAATTATTGCTCTCGCTCCAACGTTCGCAGTGATACCTCACATGTGTGGTTTGAACACCGTTTTCATATGTGGGCGGGACTTACGTATGTGTTCGCTTCTGCATACGAGCACACGGACATTGGAGCTTTAAAATTTTTTATTTTTTTTATTGTTTATTTTACTTTTTTTGTTTTAGTTTGACACTTTTTCCCCCCAAAAAAATGTTTTGATCACTTTTATTTCTATTACAAGGAATGTAAACATCCTTGTAATAGGAATATGGCATGACAGGTCCTCTTTACAGTGAGATATGGGGTCAATAAGACCCCACATCTCACCTCTAGGCTGGGAAGCCTGAAATTAAAAAAAAAAAAAAATGATCCTGGCTTCGATCGTAGCGGTGAGTCGGTAGAAGCACCAGAGGGTGGCGGGAAGGGGGGGGCGTCCCCTCTCGCCTCCCATAAGAACGATCAAGCAGTGGAACAGCCGCTATGATCATTCTTATGGTGTAGGAAATCGCCGGCTGAAAAAGCTGATGTCTGAATGATGCCTGTAGCTGCACCCATCATTCAGATGTCCCCGCTCAAAGTCAAGGACGTCATATGACTGTGGGTGGGAACTGGTTAAAAATTGCGGAGTATTGCGGGGTATTGCAGAGTATTGCGGAGTAGTGCAGGGTATATTGCAGAGTATTGCTGGGCATATTGCAGAGTAGTGCTGGGTATATTGCAGAGTAGTGCTGGGTATATTGCACAGTAGTGCCGGGTATATTGCACAGTAGTGCCGGGTATATTGCAGAGTAGTGCCGGGTATAATGCAGAGTATTGCGGGGTATAATGCAGAGTATTGCGGGGTATTATGCAGAGTATTGCAGGGTATAATGCAGAGTATTGCAGGGTATTATGCAGAGTATTGCAGGGTATAATGCAGAGTATTGCAGGGTATAATGCAGAGTATTGCAGGGTATTATGCAGAGTATTGCAGGGTATAATGCATAGTATTGCAGGGTATTATGTAGAGTATTGCAGGGTATATTGCAGGGATGGCTGAACATGGAGGGATGGATGAATGTGACTGCAATTGTCACTGAGCACCGCTGTGGGCACTACACATGCAGCTCACAGCAGTGCTGCCATCCGATCCTTCCCCCTCTCCCCTCGCACTGTACCGATCGGTACAGAGAGGGGAGGGAGGAACCGGCGTCATGACATGACGCCGGTCTGTTGACATGTGATCTCTCCGTCATTTGACGGAGCGATCACATGGTAAACGGCCGCGATCGGGTGCGCACCCCCTGAGAGCAGTATTCTGGGAGGACGTCCATGGACGTCCACCCAGAACTAGCCGACTGCGCTGCAGCCGTCTTTCGGCTATGGCCCGGTCGGCAAGTGGTTAAAGTGAAAATTTTTATAATAATTATATGTAAAATATCTTAATATCTTTATCTTTGACATTATTCATTTTCTGTATAGCTGATTGCCAAGCTTAGAAAGTCTAATTAAAGCTAGACAAAAAGCTTCTTCCTGTTCTTCAGGGACAACCTTACTTCCCTATTTCTGAATTTTGCATGCTGCCTCTCATTACCTGAAAACGTTGTCCTTCTACTCTACACAGGCATGCCTACTGTTCATTCTAACCACTCCTGTCTTGCCCAGCCCCGCCCCTATCCCTCCTATCCTTTTTAGGCAGACATGCCTAGACCTGCCCAGCCCCACCCCCATCCCTCCTCTCCTTCACAGATCTGCTCCTGTCTTCATTGCCTTGTTTTGGCCAGTAGTTTCTCCTGAGAGAGAAGGGGGAGGGAGAAGACAGGCTTTGGAAGTATGTTCTGTTTGTTAGATTACAATGCAACATGCTGCAGATTTTCTACAGTGTACAACCATGTGGTTATTTCTGCATGGCACTGTGATGGCACTGATGGGCACTGTGTGCATGGTGTGGCACTGTGATAGGCACTTTAAAGGGCACTGTGGTGGACACTGTGTGCATGGTGTAGCACACGTCCAGCTGAGGGAGCTACATGTGAGTAATGAGTTTAAGGCTATGTTTACTCTAGTGCAACTTGTCATGCGACTTTGGACACATAAAGTTGCATGACAAGTCACAGCCCATTAATTTCAAAGGCAAATGTTCCCATCTATGTGCCTTTGAAAATCAGCAACTTTGAAAAGGTACCTGTACTACTTTGATGCAACTTTTGTTGTGACTTAAAGTAAAGTTGGATCAAAGATGCACTCAAAGTCGCACTCTAAATCGCACAGCTTTGGAGTCGCACTAGTGAAAACATAGCCTAAGGCTAGAGTGCGACTTTGGAGTGTGACTTTGATGCAAGTTTCCAGTCTCTGGATCAAAGTTGCATCAAAAGTCACATCAAAGCATTGCAGGTACCTTTTCAAAGTTGCTGATTTTCAAAGTTGCATAAATGGGAATAGGTGCCATTGAACTCAATGAGCTGTGACTTGTCATGCTACTTTATGTGTCCAAAGTTGCATGACAATTCATACTAGTGGAAACGGAGCCTTATGCCGGCCATACACTATACGAAACATTGGCCGAGATTCGGTCATTTAGACAGTTAGTTCGTTTTTCGGCCAGTTAATGGGCACAAAATCGATAATCGTTGGGATGTTTTTGAGTCACAAGTTTGGAAATTTTCTGCTGAATGAACAATAAATTGAAAGGTTAATGTGCTTTCCGTCCTAACTGTTTGCACTAGGTATATGTAAAAAAAGGAAAAAAATACACTCATTTATGTCCACTAAATGATTTATCGGTCATTACATGATGGCACTATCGTTTGTGCTGATGACCAAATGTTAGTTTTTCTAAAATGGGTTTGGCTGCTTTTTTTCATGTAGTGTATGGCCAGCATTAGTCTACGTTCCCACTATTGCGACCCCAAAGTTGCACGATTTAGAGTGTGGCTTTGGCCCAACTTTACACTCTCTGGATCAAAGTCTCATCAAAAGTTGCATCAAAGCATTGCAGGTACCTTTTCAAAGTTGCTGATTTTCTAAGTCGCATATATGGGAATGGGTGCCATTGAAATCAATGAGCTGTGACTTGTCATGTGACTTTATGTGTCCAAAGTCTCATGACAAGTCGCACTAGTAAAAACAAAGCTTTAGTGTGGTTGCCTGTACAATGATCATTGCAGACTGTGAGCTGACACCCCAGAGCACTTCCAGCTACACTGACAGTCCCCCTCCCCCTGTGTCCAGCTCCCTTCTCCTGTGCACAGCTATACTGTATATGTGCACTACACCTCCCATCCCCCTGTGTGGATGGGGCTTTTTATTTCTTAATTTTCTCATTTATTAGGATGTACAATGAGAGAACACTGGGCGGGAACCTATGATCAGCTCCTCCTATCCTGTATACGTCCACTGGAACAGTGTCCCTCCCAGGAAGTGGTGTCACTAGCTTTCAGTAACCACACCCACTGGCAGAATTGAAGTCCTGTGATGGCACTGGATTCTGCAAAATAAAAGTAGAAAAATTTTGATTTTTTTTTGTGATTTTGAGGCATAAGGCTGAACTTAGGTTACATTAATGATCGTAGGGTTAGAATTTAAGTGTTAGGGTGGACTTCCACTTTAATTGCTATCACAAGGGATGAGCAACATGAGCAAAAGTGACAGGTACTCTTTATTGAGAGATCTAGGGTCTAGTAAACCCCTTAAACCGCAGTATTAGGCCCCAGTATTAGACCCCAGTAAACAACAAACTAAGACTGGAAGTGATAAAGCCCTCGTTGCTTCCAGGGTCTGTCACGGAGGAGTGGGAGAAACAAATGTTCCTCCTTCTCTGTGTTTAGCCAACATGACAGCTTGCAATGGTCCTAGACTCCCTGGTGGAACAGGAGAGCCTGGGAATGGGGATGGGTAGTGGTGGGGGGCCCCCTTCCGAGCCCCGTAAAAGTGATCTGGCAACTGTAGAGCCACTCGGATCACTTTTACTTGAAAGCCAGTCGTCAGTTGTAAAAAAATTATACCAGATCATGGTTGCAGTTTTTAAACATTCAATCTGTGCCATAATAAGACATATTACAATAAGATATATTTAATCCTAAGGGAAAGCAGTTACTACATTTACTGGAGACTGGTATCCTGTGAAATGAATATGCTGTGTTTAAGCATTTTCCTGTAGCTGCAATATGCCTAGTGTAACATCAGTATCTAAGATACTATTATAAAATGCAAGCCAACCTGATTCTTTTTTAATGCCTACAGGTATCTAGCTGTGCAATCCATATTTATTCTCTGAAGCAATTTTTTATTTGGTGAAAAAATCAATGACAAATCTTATCAAAATAATGTGAATGAATCAAAAGTTAACTGAATAAACTAGCACTGGAGCAAAATTCTCAAACACTTCTGTATCAATGTATAAGCATTGAAGATGTAGTTTCTTTAGAAGTGTATTGTGCATAGATGGGTACAGAAGATAAACACATTATTAAATTATATTAAGATACATTTGGGCTCACTTTAAGAAGTACTGATAAAAGCAAGAATTATGTGCAAACTCGAATGCCCTGTACACACGGTCAGATTTTCCGACGGAAAATGTGTGATAGGACCTTGTTGTCGGAAATTCCGACCGTGTATCGGCTCCATCACACATTTTCCATCGGAATTTCTGCCACACAAATTTTCCGACAACAAAATCCGTTGTCGGAAATTCTGATCGTGTGTGCACAAATCCGACGCACAAAGTGCCACGCATGCTCAGAATAAATTAAGAGAAGAAAGCTATTGGCTACTGCCCCGTTTATAGTCCCGAGCAGAAGAACTGTTCTTTCAGCTCTTTTCCTTCTCTTCTTCCTCCTCCCTTCCCCCAACTCCTTCCTTTCCCCCCCTACCCCCCTCCCCTTTCCTGCCCCCCCTTTCCTTCCCTCTCCCTCCCCCCCTTTACCCATCCTCCCTCCCCCTGTCCTCTTCTTTCCCCCCTTTTTCCTTCTTTCCCCCCCTTTTTCCCTCCCCGTCTTTCCCTGCCTCTTTCCCTCCCCCTTCCCTTTCCTCTCCCCCTTCCCCTCTCCTCGCTTCCCACCCTTCTCTCCCACCCCCCCTCTTCCTCCCCCTCTCATTTCTCTTCCCCCTCCCCCACCCTCCTTCCCTCATTTGCCATTCACAACGTGGCTCTCTTACCACCACACCTCCCCACTTCCTAATAATCATATGTTTACTATTCATATTTACCCTATTCATTATTACCTCAACTAGAGACGGTCCTCTGTACTCCCCCTTGCCCGCCGCGGGGGGAATTTGTGGGATCCTGCCGCTAGACGTGTTTTGGTCCACCCGGGTGAGCAGGCCTTCTTTTGTATTAATGCCCATTGTACTTAGTTTGCCTCGTAATTATTGTTCATTCTACTTTTATGTATGTTTTGAATATATTGTTCTTCCAGAGACTCTTTATCCTCCTGAAGAAGCGGTCATTCCGCGAAACCGGTGGAGGAATATCTATACCCCACCTTGACAGAAATTTATGGGGGAACCTGTTATTGTTCAGTTAATGTGTGGTGTATATTTTTTAACCAAATCTTATTTGTATGCTAGTATAGAATAAAAATAAAATTTATATTTTACTAAATCAATATTTTCATTGTATCAGTACCGAGAAAGTCCATTCAATTTTCTTTGGGTGTCCATGTGGACTGGTCAGCCTTGGCAACTGCCCTCACATCTTCACCTCCCCGTTTTCAACACGTGATTGTTCCCTAGTGTCGGGCTGACACTCAAAAAATGTGAGTGTATTTTAACTGAGTTTTAAACAATAAAACCTTTTTAAAAAAAAAATGAGATTACACTATGGAGATTTTTCTTCTTTCTTCCCCATAACTATCTGCTGTTCATTACGGGAGAGATACTGATGGATGGATACGGTGAAAATCAGCAGAGTGGAGAGTGGATCTTCCTAATATATAAACACTGCATTATTGCTGGTTTATAATCTGATCAGCCATAGCCTCTGGTAAGTCATTTTAGGACTTTTTTGATGAAGGAGCACATCAGATATTTGAACACAGGAATTGTTGGATCACATTTTTTTCTTGAAGATTGGAATCTGGATTTTGTTTGGCTGCACACACGCATTTGGAGATATTTTATATTTTTTCTGTTTTTTGCTTTTTTCTTGGATTTTTGTAATTTGGGACACTTTTTTTATTTATCATATTTTTTTTAGTTTTGAAAATATATTCATATATACACTTTTCTGTCAGCACTGATTAGCAGTTAGTTGTAGTAATTTCATTTCTCTTGCAAAGAAATCTTTGCATTGTAATATTGTGGTGATATACATATTGATTGACACACATAATATAGTTGCACTTGCACGTTATGTTTATATAGACACATACATAGAGGGTTATTTACTAAAGGCAAATCCACTTTGCACTACAAGTGCACTTCAAAGTGCACTTGCAGTACACTTTGAAGTGCAGTCGCTGTAGATCCGAGGGGGACATGCAAGAAAAATAAATAAAGGAAAATTTATTGTCAAATACTTACCGTAATTTTCCTTTCATGATGGACTCCATAGCAGCCTACGTGTGGGTTAACCCTGCCTCCTCTCCAATGCTATAGGACCCCATTCCCATAAATGAGTACTCAGCACTAGCTACTGCGTTCCGTAACTAGCCTACTCTTTGACCAATGGGTGGGAACTCCATCTGCCATGGAGTCCATCAGGAAAGGAAAATTACAGTAAGTATTTGACAATAAATTTTCCTTTTCCCTGACAGACTCCATGGCAGCCTACTTGTGGGAAATAACTAGCCAACCACAGGGGTGGGTATGCTGAACAAAACATAACTTTAATTTGCCCTATCAGCTGATAGGATTTTCAAACCAAAGTTTACAGAGGACAGTGAAGCAGTCTCTATACAGTAATGAGACATGAATGTATTAATAGAAGCCCATTAGGCCGCTTTGCAGATGTTGTCTGGAGCCACATGTCTGGCTACCGCCCACGAGGTTGCCATTTCCCTGGTGGAGTGAGCTGTCACGTCTTTGGAGGAGCCAAGCCCTTAGCCCTGTATGTTTGCTGTATGGTCTGCACGATCCTGGCTGCGAGTGTCCTGGTTGAGGCTTTCTTCCCTATATTACTGCCCGAGTGTAAGACAAAGAGATGATCAGAACGTCTAAAGGGAGAAGTAATTTTTAGATATTCCTTTATAGCTTCTTCTACATCCAGAGGGTGAGTTTCAGTGGACCCCGGGGACCTGAATGTAGGTAAGACAATCTCCTGATTGACGTGGAATACTGAAGACACTTTCGGGTTTGAACCCAGCATAGGGATGAGAACTACACGGTCCGGGAAAAATGTCAAGAAGGGTTCTTCATGACCCAGTGATCCAATTGCTCCGCGGAAAAATTGCCGAACCAAAGGATGAACTGCCCACGAAGTACCGGAGAAGGCCAATAATGCAGATACTTGGACTCTAAGAGAGCTCATAGATAAGGGAAGATCTAGGCCCGCTTGAAGGAAGCTGAGAACATCTTGGATATTTGGATGTCTAAAAGACCTGCCCGGAGGAGAGCAAAATTCCACAAATTTGGACCAGATTTTTCCATAGACCTTATTTGTGCTAGATCTTCTTGAACTCATGAGAGTGGAGATCACTTCTGAGGCACAGCCCAGGGATTCTAGCCTCTCCCTCTCAAGAACCAGACCATCAGTCTCAGCACTGCCGGACAAGGGTGCAGGACTGACCCCTGAGAAAGAAGGTCCGGCTTGAGAGGGAGAGGCACTGGGTCCCAAAAACTGAGTTGGACAAAGAGAGGGAACCAAGGCCCGAGAAACTCTGGCCCGTACCGTCTGGATTTTCTGTAGTGCAAGGGAGATAGTGTTTGCCACTGTGTCGAACGGAACTCCTAGGTAAATTAGACATTGAGCTGGGTCTATCTGGAGCCACCCAAAGCTGGACAGGGTGGAGATCACTTGTTCCCGGTGGGCCAGCAGCTGCTCTCTGTTTTGGGACAATACCAGCAGGTCGTCGAGGTAATGGTAAAGACATACCCTTTTAATCTTATGAATGCCACTGTGGCTAGGAGAACCTTTGAAAAGACCCGGGGGGACGTTGTCAGCCCAAAGGGGAGGCAGATAAATTGTAGATGATCTGGCCCGACTTAGAATCAGAGATATTTGTGAAACTCCTTTTCCACTGGGACGTGGAAATAAGCATCCTTCAGGTCAATCGAAATCATCTAGTCGCCTGGCTGTATGGCTCGCTGGATAGTCGACAAGGTTTCCATTTTGAATCTTCCATGCTCTATAAATCTGTTGAGATAGGTCAGGTATATGACTGGGCGCCAAGAGCCATTCTTTTTTTGAACTAGGAAGAGAGGGGAGTATATCCCCTGGAACCATTCATCCTTTGGGATGTGTACCACTGCTCCCTGAGTCTTCAGAAGGTCCACATAGGACAGCAATACCTGTCTCTGCTCCTCTGAACGAGGAAGAAGAGTGGAGACGAATCTGGAGGGAGGAGTACTGGAAAAGGCCCATCTGTGGCCTGACAAGACTGTCCTTATAACCCAGAAGTCTGAGATTGAGGCCACCCAGGCGTGCCGGAAGAGGAGCAGACGAGCCCCCACCCGGCCCGCAATCTCAAAAAGACTTGGCCTGGTCACGACCACCGGATGTCTGGCTTTTAACAGGCTTATGAAAAGATGCCTGCCCTCTGCTCCAATTTTTCCTGAAGTCCCAGCCAGGCTTGTAAGAGCATGCTTCTCTGGAGCGCTCCAGGCTACGTCTTCTGAACTGGGGTTTCTTCTGACCAAGCAGGCACCTGTCCTGGGGAAGGAAGCCCGACTTACCACCTGTGGCCCACGTTATGGCATTATCAAGCTTGTTGCCAAACAGTGAGGACCCCTCGAAAGGAATTTTACACCATGCTTGCTTGGAAACCGGGTCAGCGAGCCAGGGGCGCAACCATAGGGCTCTTTTGGCCGTGACCGAAGACAACATAATACGAGCCAGTAGGTGGATCAAATCAATAGACGCCTCCCCCAGGAAGACTGCTGCCAGCTTTAGTTCCTCCGACATGCCCCTGAGGAAGGATTCCACGTTCTCCGTCCAGGCCTCCATGGCCTTCGACATGGCCGCTAGTGCCAGGGCCTGTTTACAGGCCATGCCGGCGAGCCCATAAATTCTTTTTAGAGTCAGATCTATCTTCCTCTTGAGCCCATCCTTGAAAGACACTGTGTCTTCTAAAGGAAGAGTCACGTGTTTGGCCAAACGCATAAGGGCTGCGTCCACAAGGGGAGTATTCTTCAGACTCTTCACTTCTTCTGACTTGAAGGGGTATAATCTGGAGGTTTTATTAGACATGGAGGACTTCTTCTCTCCATCTTACTCCATTCTTCATCAATGATGTCCTTTAGTTCAGGAAGGAGCAGAAAATTTGAGCGTTCTTTCCCCAGATGTTTAAAGAATTTTTTCTGTTTTGCTGGGGGAGTGGAAGGGTAAGCCCAATTCATAGCTTCCTTGATAGCCTTGATTAATGGTGAGACCATAGCGAAGTCAAAGCCTCCGATGTCCTCTTTGTTTACAGATTCGTCGTCCGAAGAGTCAAGAGAGGCAACATAGGGCTGAGAAGTGCCCGGATCATCACGGGCCTCATCAGCCGGCGGGCCAGACAAGGTAGTGGACTGGCTCATCGTGTCCCACTCCATTAGGGATTGATGCACCACACGTTTCACAAGAGACTCTAAACGCTGGTTTTTCAGTCTCCTTTTCCCCAACCGCACGGGCAAAGCAACGGTCACACAAGGACTTGCCCTCCAGGACTTGTGTCCTACATCCCCAGCAGGCTCTGTGATCAGAGTGGCTGTCATGGCGGTGGGAGCGGTGTCTGGAGGATGAATGAGAGCGTCTCCTCTGGTGGGATCCGGAGGAGATGCTCTCCTCCGGATCCCACCAGAGGAGACGTCTCGTCTGGATCTGGATGAAGAATGATATTATGGCCTGGCAAGGTCTCTGTCATTCTGGACCATGATTAGAGGGTCTGACCTGGAAGGGCTGGAGAAAAAACAGAAAAGGGGAAGGGGAAAAGGCGAGAAATAGTAGCAGAACCGCAAATATTTGCGCCTGTATCTCAACCCCTCACTTCACAAGCACATACCTTATGTGTGAGCGCTGGCCACTTAAAGGCAGTGACTTGTCCATGACCTTGGATGAGGCACGTCACATAATAGCAGTCTGCAGAAAATGGCCTGAAAAAAGCCAAGGGATCAAATGAGGAGGTTTCAAAAAACCTGCTCCTAAAAAAATATATAAATGTACATGTTTATACGTATATTGACGCATCCATAAATATTATGCCAAGGAAAAAGAACCTCTTTCCACATATATTATTATTTTTTAAAAAGGTTTAAAAATATAATTATTCCTTTAAACATTTTTAAATTATATATATATATATATATATATATATATATATATATATATATATATATATATATATATATATATATATATAAATATATATATATATATATATATATATATATATATATATATATATATATATATATATATATATATATATATATATATATATATATATATATTTTTTTTTTTTTTTTTTTTTTTGAAAGTTTTACCAAAAATAATATACTTTAAACACATCTGGTTTTTTTTTGTTTGTTTTTTTTTGTACATTTATACATGTGCGGAAAAAATAAGTCCTATAGGCCACTCACCTGGAGACCATGCAAACCACAGCAGGGAACCGACTGCCTCCTTTCCCAGCAAAGGGAAATGCCATTATACCAGAGCTGGAGGGTGGATTTAAATTCCCCGTCCGTGACGTCATCATCTTCTCATTGGGCATGCGCAATAGGACGGTGCCGAACGGCGCCTGCGTGACCGACGAGCGAACCGCCGAACTGCGCATGCGCAAGCCAAGCTTCACTCTCGAGGCAGCTACAGCACAGGCACAAGCAGCGGAGACGGCCGCAACCCGGAAGTGCCATGGCAGGCTGGAGCGCACAAGAGCTCCAGCCGCCATGAGGAGGAAAAATACACTGTTTTAAGGATAGAGAGAAAACCAGGCATGCCAACAAACATAGATAAACTGTAATGGAGAAAAGATGAGGATACCACAGACCTTGCCAGCAGTTGATGTGTCCGTCCATCGGGCATACAGAGGTGATCACCCATCCACCAAAGGGGGAATACTTGAGCCTCTTAACCACTTGCCGACCGGGCCATAGCCGAAAGACGGCTGCAGCGCGGTTGGCTAGTTCTGGGTGGACGTCCATGGGATGTCCTCCCAGAATACTGCTCTCGCGCGCCCCCTGGAGCACGCACCCGAGAACTTCTGTGACCGCCGGGTCCTCTGGATCATGGATCACGGTAAACGGCCGCTGATCACGGCCGTTTACCATGTGATCGCTCCGTCAAATGACGGAGCGATCACATGTCAACAGACCGGCGTCATGTCATGACGCCGGTTCCTCCCACCCCTCTCTGTACCGATCGGTACAGTGCGAGGGGAGAGGGGGAGGGATCGGATGGCAGCACCGCTGTGGGCTGCATGTGTAGTGCCCACAGCGGTGCTCAGTGACAATTGCAGTCACATCCATCCATCCCTCCATGCTCAGCCATCCCTGCAATATACCCTGCAATACTCTGCATTATACCCTGCAATACTCTGCATTATACCCTGCAATACTCTGCATAATACCCTGCAATACTCTGCATTATACCCTGCAATACTCTGCATAATACCCTGCAATACTCTGCATAATACCCTGCAATACTCTGCATAATACCCCGCAATACTCTGCATTATACCCCGCAATACTCTGCATTATACCCCGCAATACTCTGCATTATACCCCGCAATACTCTGCATTATACCCCACAATACTCTGCAATATACCCGGCACTACTCTGCAATATGCCCCGCAATACTCTGCAATATGCCCAGCAATACTCTGCAATATGCCCAGCAATACTCTGCAATATACCCTGCAATATACCCTGCACTACTCTGCAATACCCCGCAATACTCCGCAATTTTTAACCAGTTCCCGCCCACAGTCATATGACGTCCTTGACTTTGAGCGGGGATATCTGAATGATGCCTGCAGCTACAGGTATCATTCAGATATCAGCTTTTTCAGCCGGCGATTTCCTATACCATAAGAATGATCATAGTGGCTGTTCCACTACTTGATCATTCTTATGGGAGGCGAGAGGGGACGCCCCCCCTTCCCGCCACCCTCCGGTGCTTCTACCGAGTCACCGCTACGATCGAAGCCAAGATCGTTTTTTGTTTTTTTTATTTCAGGCTTCCCAGCCTAGAGGTGAGATGTGGGGTCTTATTGACCCCATATCTCACTGTAAAGAGGACCTGTCATGCCATATTCCTATTACAAGGATGTTTACATTCCTTGTAATAGAAATAAAAGTGATCAAAAATTTTTTTGGGGGGGAAAAAGTGTCAAACTAAAATAAATAAAGTCAAATAAACAATAAAAAAAAAAAAAAAAATTTTAAAGTGCCCATGTCCGTGTGCTCGCATGCAGAAGCAAACACATACGTAAGTCCCGCCCACATATGAAAACGGTGTTCAAACCACACATGTGAGGTATCACTGCGAACGTTGGAGCGAGAGCAATAATTTTGGCCCTAGACCTCCTCTGTAACTTAAAACATGTAACCAGTAAAAAATTTTAAAATGTCACCTATGGAGATTTTTAAGTAGCGACGTTTGGCACCATTCCACGAGAGTGTGCAATTTTGAAGGGTGACATGTTAGGTATCTATTTACTCAGCGTAACTTCATATTTTACATTATGCAAAAACATTGGGCTAACTTTACTGTTTTGTTTTTTTTTAAAGCACAAAACTGTTTTTTTTTCCCAAAAAAACGCGTTCGAAAAACTAAAATGTGTGTGTCACTGGCGCAAAACCTATTCTATCAATCAATATAAAAGTGATATCTATAGCTGCTGCATCCAAAAAATTCTCAAAAGAAAAAAATTAAAAGTGCTATGTGTGTGGATGCGCTGCTCTCATTTATACTCTCTTTCCTATCTATGTATATCCTATCTGTTAGACATAATCTTATTCACCATCCACCTATTTAAATATATCACATTAAACAACAATCATATGCAAATTGTGTAAATCATATATAAGTCCGGTGACATGTATCACATGGTAATAAAGTCCCTTCATATATGCTTGCAAATCTTCCGTTAGTTTGCCGTGATCGGCGTGCTCTTGTGTTTAATCAATTTAAAGTGACTTAGTGCTTCACCACCACCTGTGAGATTGGCCACTCACCAGATATTTCTTTAAAACTGCACCTTTGGTTCATTCATAGGGATAACCACTCCACTCAAAGGGAACTTCTCCAATAGCTATACTAGGGTCTTAGTGTTCCTCATAAAAATGGATGAAAACGATCATCGCACAATAACGTTTAAAACCTTTATTTCATAAAACACAAAAAAACTATGCACTCACATTTCCAAGTGCCATTATGCCGGCACAGAGCTTTTCCAGCAGTTAGGGACAGGGTGGGCGCTGCAGCCCGGTTCGCCTGGTGTATACTATGCTGTCTCCGTGTGCCGCTTGCGTTCCCCCCTTGTGTTCGTTCGCGTCCTCACCAATCACGCTCGTTCCCGGTCACGTGGGTGCAAAAATCTCCCAGCAGCCTCTACGCGTTTCGCATTCCAATGTGCGTCATCAGGAAAACTGCTGTGCAAATACCGTGCGAGATAAAAAGTTGCAACAACCGCCATTGTATTCTCTAGGGTCTTTGCTAACAAAAATATATATATAATGTTTTGGGGTTCTATGTAATTTTCTAGCAAATAAATTATTATTTTTACATGTAGGAGAGAAATATAAGAATTGGCCTGGGTGCTCCAGAATGTCTGGAGGTGCTCCATGCATGTTGGGCCTCTGTATGTGGCCACGCTGTGTAAAAGTCTCACACATGTGGTATCGCCATACTCGGGAGTAATAGCAGAATGTGTTTTGGGGTGTAATTTGTTGTATGCATATGCTTTGTGTGAGAAATAACCTTCTAATATGACAATTTTGTGAAAAAAAAAAAGAAAAAAAAAAATCTTGATTTTGCAAAGAATTGTGGGAAAAGATGACAATTTCCAAAAAACTCACCATGCATCTTTCTAAATACCTTGGAATGTCTTCTTTCCAAATAGGGGTCATTTGGGGGGTATTTGTACTTTTCTGGCATGTTAGGGTCTCAAGAAATTAGATAGGCCGTCAGTACTTCAGGTGTGATCAATTTTCAGATATTGGCACCATAGCTTTTGGACTCTCTAACATTCACAAAGACCAAATAATATACACCAAGTTGTACTTATTTTTACCAAAGATATGTAGCAGTATAAATTTTGGCCAAAATTTACAAAGAAAAATGACTAATTTGCTAAATTTTATAACAGAAACAAAGAAAAATTCATTTTTTTACCAAATTTTCAGTCTTTTTTCTTTTATAGCGCAAAAAATAAAAAACCCAATGGTGATTAAATACCACCAAAAGAAAGCTCTATTTGTGTGAAAAAAAGGACAAAAATGTTATATGGGTAAAGTGTTGTATGGCTGAGTAATTGTCATTCAAAGTGTGAGAGCACCGAAAGCTGAAAATTGGTCTGGTTAGGAAGGGGGTTTAAATGCCCAGTGGTCAAGTGGTTAAAGCTACTCACCCGCCCATGGCTGGGCTCTGAGCTGCACCACTTAAAGGTATGCCAAATCCTGGATCCATCCAACCCGACACAAATAGCATGTGTAGGTCCATAGGAGGAGGACAAAAAAGGAACGCAGTAGCTAGTGGTGAGTACTCATTTATGGGAATGGGTTCCTATAGCATTGGAGAGGAGGCGGGGTTAACCCACACGTAGGCTTCCATGGAGTCTGTCAGGAAAACAGCATTTTAGCTTGCACACGATTGGATGAAAAAATCTGCAGAGCTTCCCCTCATTTCAGATCTTCCCCTCAGATTTACAGCGACTGCACTTCCAAGTGCACTTGCAGTGCACTTGTAGTGCAAAGTGGATTTGCCTTTTGTAAATAACCCCCATAGTGTTCTAGCACTTGCACTTTACCATTATACACTAAACATATTTAATATGTATTTAATAGAGGTAGAATACTGATAGGAAGATGCTGGTACATTTATTTATATATATATATATATATATATATATATATATATATATATATATATATATATATATTGAATAGGAGTCCATCATTGTTGATTTTAAGAATGGTTCTTGTAATTGTGGATTTTCTATAGATTTGCGCTTTTTTTGTTTATTTTTATAATGCCTTTAAACTGGACATACACATATAGACTTATTTTGTTCAGCCATGGATGAATGAATCTCACACTGCAGCTATTGCATTTTAGATGCAGGCACTGTTCATCTGACAATTTTCAATTTTTAAATCAAGGAATGTTGGGCGGGATGCAGCATATAGGGCATCCTGGTTTCCCAGGAACAAGCCAGAATTCATACAGGGGGTCATTTACTATAGAGCTGCAGCACTAATTAGCGCTAATTAGTGCTAAAACGGTATTCAC
Organism: Aquarana catesbeiana; assembly: GCF_042186555.1. Classification (NCBI taxonomy): domain Eukaryota; kingdom Metazoa; phylum Chordata; class Amphibia; order Anura; family Ranidae; genus Aquarana; species Aquarana catesbeiana. The sequence continues at coordinate 407,665,522 of NC_133328.1, read as the reverse complement.
TATAGCGCTGGTGAGAAAATACTCCCAAAATCGAATTTACTATAGTTCCCTGAAACCAAATAGCGCCCAAACCCTTACTCTGCTAAAACCTGGAGTAGTGCACATGGAAATAATGTTTAGAGCATGATATAATTGCCTAAATGGTACGGAAATATGCGGTATATTATTTAAAGATAATCTGCTTTTAAACTGTGTGAAAAAGTGATTTCTACACTGAAATATCTTTAAAAGTCTGAGAAGTGAAAAATTCCCCATTTTGGACAACTAGGTACCAACACAACTGAGCATATTCAAACCTGAAAATAACTCTCATTTTAACTCAAGTGACTTTTTTAGCCGGCGCTATAGTAAATACCAAAATGAGAGCTAATTTTTTTTTAAATGAAAATCTGCTCTATTTTAGTCAAATCAAGTATTAGCCATTGATTCTAATGGAACAATTCTAACTTTCACAAAAAAAACTTTTAATAATGAGATGAAATGTATCTTTCTGTGAAATAAATTTTCCTTTGCAACATTGTTGCTTCTACTTAAAATATTTTGATATTAAGAATACTAGAATGTGGAATGTTTTGATGTTTTGGTAAAATATGTTTTTCTCTGTCACTTTCACTTGTTACTCTCAATCTCAATTGTTCCTGTCTGATCATGCAAACATTGTTTGGAAGCAACTGCTGACCTACTCTTTTTGATCTCGTTTAATCGTGTACACCGAAATGCAGCTTCCAGCAGAACATGGTCACCAATGTATGTATGTGTGGATTGTGGGCTGGTGGTGGGTGTTTTGAATAAGTCTTTTGTAATATTATGTTGGAATGCTTTGTAAGAATGACTGTTAAGTATGTTTCTATAATCTTGCAGATAAAAATGTGATGTGTTGCCCGTTATACACTGAAATTAAAGCTGTGTCCACTCTAAGGTTTTGTCAAATTTTAGATTGTAAGCTCATATGAGCAGGGCACTTAAAATCCCATTGCTAAATGTAGCACCATATATCCTGTCCAAATTTTTTTGAAGCTAGTAAATGAATGTAATTTTTCTTTTTCTGCTGGTAAAATAAAAGTACGTTATTGAGCTTTGTTGTGGTGTTTTTTTTTTCTTCTACTTTTCTTTTTAGTTTTTGTGGATGGTGGTTTTGGGAAAGTGCAATATCTCTTATATTTTATTTCAATATGTATTTGTGCACCAAAAAACTAATCTCTTTGCCCTGGTTCACATTGATGCTACTTTGAAATCACTCTACTTCCCTTGAAGTAGCACGATTTCAAAGTAGCAAGGTCAGTGTGGTTTCAGTTGCAACTTGATAGACATCTGTGTGGCTTCATACACAAATGTCTATTGAAGTCGCACCTGAAATCGGCAAAAAAAGTGCAGGAACTACTTTAGCAAATTGGTGCGGCGCCACAAAAAAAAACGTTGCATTGATTGGAATAGTGCCATTGCTGCCAATAGTCATGCAATTTGATCTCTCAAATCACATGACAAATCGCTCCAATGTATACCTAGGCTTCTGCACACCTGCAAGTTAATGATAAAGGTGGAATCTTTATATATATAACAGCTGTGGAGAATTGCAGGTAATGAATTCAGCTGGTGGATAGGCATTGTTGTATGTGTCAGCTTTAGTTTACATTGGTGCGATTTGACATGTCAAAGCGGTGACAATTGCACTGTTTTAATTGGTGCGACTTTGGGGTGTAATTTGTATTGATATCAGTGCAGAAACCTGCACAGATGTCTCTGAAATTCTCCCTGCAGTCGGGACTGACATGCTGGAATGAAAGTGTGTGATTTCAGTTGAACGATTTCCTCCCTCAGTCAGTGTGAACCAGGGCTCACACTGGGCCTTTTGTTTTGGTCATTCACCTGCTGCTAACCCAGGGACACCATTTCTTATGGAACGCCTTTAAATATCATAAGTAGAAATACAAATTTGAATATCTGCAAATAAACAAAAATAATAAAATTCTAATAGTGGTTGTGATCAAATATTCGCAGCAGCGATCAAAAGAGTGTGGTTTCGCCTTCTGACCCAGAAATAAGTCATTGTAATCACTCGGAAGTTCCTGTGCTGGACAGGATCTCCATCTAGGTGGACATGGCGAGGTCCCTCTTTAGCAAAGAGGAGGTGCTGCTCATTTTCCGGATAAGGGTATGATATGTACTTGTGCTTAATCAATGCGGGGGTGGATGTGGTAGTTAGATTTGGTGTGGGTGGGGTTCATTGATTTGTTTGGCATCCCCACACATTTGCTTCTGGCCCATGTGCACACATCACTTCCTGCATTTGTTCTGCTGATGTAAATGCAAGTATAAATGAGAGCTCCTTTCTATTAAAATATATATGACTTGTTTCACAGTTGGGCGACTTTGGACCTCTGAGTTGCTTGACAAGTTGTACCCCATGATTCTCAATGATAACTAGGGATGGGCCGAACATCCTCCCTGTTCGGTTCGCAGCAGAGCATGCAAACAGACAAAAAATTTGTGCGAACACCGTTAAAGTCTATGGGACACAAACATGAATAATCAAAAGTGCTAATTTTAAAGGTTAATATGCAAGTTATGGTCATAAAAATTGTTTGGAGACCTGGGTCCTGCCCCAGGTGACATGTATCAATGCAAAAAAATTTAACAATGGCTGTTTTTTCGGGAGCAGTGATTTTAAAATGCTTAAAGTGAAACAATAAAAGTGTAATATTCCTTTAAATTTTATACCTGGGGTTGTCTATAGTATGCCTGTAAAGGGGTGCATGTTTCCCGTGTTTAGAACAGTCTGACAGCAAAATGACATTTCAAAGGAAAAAAAGTCATTTAAAACTACTCGCGGCTAATAATGAATTGCCGGTCTGACAATACACATAAAAGTTCATTGATAAAAACGGCATGGAAATTCCCCACAGGGGAACCCCGAACCAAAATTAAAAAAAAAAATGGCGTGAGGGTCCCCCTAAATTCCATACCAGGCCCTTCAGGTCTGGTATGTATATTAAGGGGAACCCTGGCCAAAATTTAAAAAAAAAATGGCGTGGGGTCCCCCTCAAAATCTATACCAGACCCTTCAGGTCTGGTATGGATTTTAAGGAGAACCCCGCGCCAAAATTTAAAAAAATGGTGTGGGGTCCCCCCAAAAATCCATACCAGACCCTTATCCGAGCACCTAACCTGGCAGGCCGCAGGAAAAGAGGGGGGGAAGAGAGAGCGCCCCCCCTCCTGAACCGCACCAGGCCACATGCCCTCAACATTGGGAGGGTGCTTTGGGGTAGCCCCCCAAAACACCTTGTCCTCATGTTGATGGTGACAAGGGCCTCATCCCCACAACCCTTGCCCGGTGGTTGTGGGGGTCTGCGGGCGGGGGGCTTATCAGAATCTGGAAGCTCCCTTTAACAAGGGGACCCCCAGATCCCGGCCCTCCCAAAAGTACCCCTACCATTTCACAAAAAAAGTGTCAAAAATGTTAAAAATGACAAGAGACAGTTTTTGACAATTTCTTTATTTAAATGCTTCTTCTTTCTTATATCTTCTTTCTTCTATCTGCTATCTTCCTTTGGTTTCTTCCTCCATCTTCTTCTTCTTCTGGTTCTTCTGGTTCTTCCTCCAGTGTTCTCGTCCGGCATCTTTCTCCGCGCCGTCTTCTTCCTTTCTTCTCCTCGGGCCGCTCTGCATCCATGATGGCATGGAGGGAGGCTCCCGCTGTGTGACGCTTCTCCTCTTCTGACGGTTCTTAAATAACGGGGGGCGGGGTCACCGGGTGTCACCTGTGGCATTCCCCGTGATGTCAGAGGGGGGCGGGGTTACGTAATGGGTGACCCCGCCCCCCTCTGACATCACTGGGAATGCCACAGGGAAGTCCCCGTCAAGTCCCCATGCGTCAGAGGGGGCGGGGTCACCGGTCGGCCCCCCCGTTATTTAAGAACCGTCAGAAGAGGAGAAGCGTCACACAGCAGGAGCCTCCCTCCACGCCATCATGGATGTGGAGCAGTCCGAGGAGAAGAAGGGAAGAAGATGGCGCGGAGGAAGATGCCGGACGAGGACACCGGAGGAAGAACCAGAAGAACCAGAAGAAGAAGAAGATGGAGGAAGAAACCGAAGGAAGATAGAAGAAAGAAGATAGAAGAAAGAAAAAACATTTAAATAAAAGAATTGTCAATAACTGTCTCTTGTCATTTTTGAGATTTTTGACACTTTTTTTGTGAAATGGTTGGGGTACTTTTTTACCCCCTTACCATTTCACACAGGGGGAGGGCCAGGATCTGGGAGTCCCCTTGTTAAAGGGGGCTTCCAGATTCTGATAAGCCCCCCACCCGCAGACCCCCACAACCACCGGGCAAGGGTTGTGGGGATGAGGCCCTTGTCCCCATCAACATGGGGACAAGGTGTTTTGGGGGGCTACCCCAAAGCACCCTCCCAATGTTGAGGGCATGTGGCCTGGTACAGTTCAGGGGGGCTGCTCTCTCGTCCCCCCCTCTTTTCCTGCAGCCTGCCAGGTTGCGTGCTTGGATAAGGGTCTGGTATGGATTTTTGGGGGGACCCCATGCCATTTTTAAAAAAAAATTTGGCCGGGGTTCCCCTTAATATCCATACCAGACCTGAAGGGCCTGATATGGAATTTAGGGGGACCCCCACGTCATTTTCTTTTAAAATTTTGGTTCGGGGTTCCCCTGTGGGGAATTCCCATGCCGTTTTTATCAATGAACTTTTATGTGTATTGTCGGACCGGCAATTCATTAATAGCCACTAGTAGTTTTAAATGACTTTTTTTCCTTTGAAATGTCATTTTGCTGTCAGACTGTTCTAAACACGGGAAACATGCGCCCCTTTACAGGCATACTATAGCCCCCCCCCAGGTAAGAAATTTAAAGGAATATTACACTTTTATTGTTTCACTCAAAGCATTATTAAAATCACTGCTACCGAAAAAACGGCCATTTTTAAAAAAAATTTTGGCATTGATACATGTCCCTTGGGGCAGGACCTGGGTCTCCAAACACTTTTTATGGCAAAGAACTTGCATATAAGCCTTCAGTGAGAACTTTGGACTTTACAGGTTCGAGCCCCATTGACTTCCACTATTCCAGCATATGTGATCTGACAGGCATTATTGTCGCAATAGCGCTGCTTTCCATTTGCATTAGCACTGACTTTCTGAGAGTTTAAGTCTTTCCGGCCTTTTTTGAGAGTTAGTTTTTGGTAATGCAGGAGAATTTTTTGGCGCTATAGTAAATGACCCCCACAGTGTTTTTGACCAGCTTTAACCTGATCAAAAGTAATGCTGATTAAACATGTTAAAAAAAAAAAAAACTTTTGAGATTATTCTTTTCTCCATGGTAGGTTGAAAGTGTCTGCAGCATTCCTTTCCCACCTTGTTCCATAAACAAAATATTATATGACAGCAAAAGCCAATTAAGGTCATTTTAAGACACTTAGAAAACTGAGCCCCTTGGGGGAACAGGAATTTTAGGAGCATTTTTTAACACTCCTCAATCTCCTATGCAATTAATAATATGGACAGCACACAGTGCTGTTCATACTATTAAAACATGAAGTTATAGCGTTGCGTCACTTCGCTTCAAAGATGAAGCTTCATGTGCAGTTCGGAAGGAGTTGAAGCATTACATTCAAGTTTATGGTAATGCACCATAAAAGTTCACACGTTTGCAGAGTGTTTGAATTGTGATTCATTTGCGGCACGTTAGGCCTTGTCCTCAACAGCCAAAAAAAAAAAAAAATCCCAAGTGCACCTTTAACGAGCATCAAACGTGGATTTTAGCATGCTTTGCCGACTGCCGCACGACGATGTACGTCGACAGAGCGGCACGGGCAGGCAAAAGGGCTTACAGGTACGTCCTTGCCTGCCCGCGGGTGGGGGGTCCGATTGGACCCCCCCCCCGGTGCTAGCGGCGGTCGGATCGAGGTCAGGGTCGATCAAAGGTGAGGGGGAGGCCACTCATTCGTGGCTCCCCCTCGCAATTGCTCCTGGCCAATGACAAGCTTCCTCGGCTTCTGTGAATGTAAACTGAAGCGGAGGAAGTGATGTCATCTCTCCTCGAGCCGGTCTTTTCGTCCCGGCGCAGAGGAGAGAAGACATTCAAGTAAGTGCACCAACACTACACTAACAGTAGAACACGCAGGCACACTTGTCACCCCCCTGTCACCCCCCAGTCACCCCCTGATCACCCCCCTGTACCCCCTGTCACTCTGACACCAATAGCAGGTTTTTTTTTCTGATTTATTGCATTGGTGTCAGTTTGTGTCAGTTACAAGTGTTAGGGCAGTTAGGTTAGCCCCCTTTAGGTCTAAGGTACCCCCCTTTAGGTCCAGGGTACCCCCCTAACCCCCCTAATAAAGTTTTAACCCCGTGATCACCCCCCGTCGCCAGTGTCACTAAGCGATCGTTTTTCTGATCGCTGTATTAGTGACACAGGTGACGCTAGTTAGGGAGGTAAGTATATATAGGTTCGCTGTCAGTGTTTTATAGCGACAGGGACCCCCATATACTACCTACTAAAGGTTTTAACCCCTTGATTGCCACCTAGTTAACCCTTTCACCAGTGATCACCATATAATTATTACGGGTGACGCTGGTTAGTTGGTTTGTTTTTTGTAGTTTATTACAGTTTTAGGGCACCCGCCGTTTATTACCTTATAAAGGTTTAACCCCCTAATTGCCCGGCGGTGATAGAAGTTAAGTTTTTAGGATCAGATAAGGTCTGCGTCGCCCCAGGCAGCGTCAGGTTAGCGCCAGTACCGCTAAAACACCTCCCTTAGTGCTATAGTATCTGAACAGATCGATATCTGATCCGATCAGATCTATACTCCCCAGCAGTTTAGGATCCCCCAAAAAAAATGCAGTGTTAGCGGGATCAGCCCAGATACCTGCTAGCACCTGCGGTTTGCCCCTCGGCCCAGCCCAGCCCAGCCCACCCAAGTGCAGTATCGATCGATAACTGTCACAAAACACTAAGCACACATAACTGCAGCGTTCGCAGAGTCAAGCCTGATCCCTGCGATCGCTAACAGTTTTTTGGTAGCGCTTTGAATCAGTCGCTGACAGTCAGGAGCTTTTTTGCCTGTGAGTCTCACTAGTGTACCCCTAAATTTAGAGCCCAAAATGGCAAATCGAAGGTACACTAGTGAAGAGGCCTACACGTTTCTGAGCATGACAGATAGTGAAGAGGAAGTCACTCATCTGTCAAGTTAAAGCTCAGAATACAAACCTGTAGAGGACAGCGGCTCCATGACAGATAGCTCTGACGACGAAGTTGTGGTCCCTGCTAGGGTCAGGCGTACCAGACCCCGAACTTTTTCTTCTGTCCTTGAAGTGCAAGAACCGCAGGTCCCTCGTATGGAGCAGAGAAGTACTAGCGCCGCTATTCCTTCTGGTGAACTGGCAAGCACCAGCGGCCTAGTACACCCTGGTCGTACATCCAGCACTGCAGTATCACATGGTGACATGGCGAGTCCCATAAGTGCAGTTCAAGCTGGTGAGGTGGCAAGCACTAGTAGTGTCCCGCTGCCACCAAGAAGACGAACACAGGCCCGTCGTGCCCATAGTGCCCTTCCTGCTGCATTCGCCAATCCGAATTGGGTACCCACCACTTCTGCAGCACCCATACTTCCCCCCTTTCACTGGCCAACCCGGAATTCAGGTGGAAACAGTTGACTTTATGCCACTGGATTTTTATTCACTGTTTTTCACCGAAGATCTCTATAGATCTATTGTGGACCAAAGCAATTTATACGCTGGTCAACACATCGCCGCTAATCCCCAGTCCTCCCTTGCCAGAGATTGGAGACCAATTACGGTCTCCGAATTTAAGATCTTTCTGGGCCTTTCCCTCAACATGGGCATAACCAAAAAGAGTGAGTTGCGGTCATATTGGTCCACTGACCCAATTCACCATATGCCCGTGTTCTCTGCTTCCATGACCAGGGCACGATACGAGCAGATTTTGCGGTTCATGCACTTCAACGACAATGAACTCTGTCGTCCTCGTGGAGACCCTGCATACGATCGGCTCTACAAAATTCGGCCCCTCGTAAACCACTTCAACCAACGTTTTGCAGACTTGTTTACTCCCCATCAAGTTGTCTGCGTTGATGAGTCCCTGATTAAGTTTTCTGGCCGCTTGTCCTTCAAACAGTACCTTCCCAGCAAGCGTGCCAGATACGGGGTCAAGATGTATAAGCTCTGTGACAGGGCCACAGGCTATACATGTAGTTTTATGGTTTACGAGGGCAAAGATAGTCACGTAGAGCCGACAAACTGCCCTGACTACATAGGAAGCGCTGGCAAGATAGTGTGGGACTTGGTGTCACCCTTATTCGGAAAGAGGTACCACTTGTACGTGGACAATTATTATACGAGCGTGCCACTTTTTAGTCACCTTTTTGATCATCAAATTGGAGCATGTGGCACCGTGCGACCTAATCGCCGGGGCTTTCCCCAGCGGCTTGTAGAGTCCCGTCTTAGGCTGGGGGAGAGAGCCTGCTTGAAGTATAATAATTTGCTCGCTATGAAGTGGAGGGATAAGAAGAATGTTTTCGTTCTCACCTCCCTTCATGCAGACACGACGACCCAAATTACTACGGCGACTGGTGTTGTGGAGAAACCCCTCTGTGTCCACGAATACAACCTTAATATGGGAGGGGTGGACCTCAACGACCAGTTGTTGGCGCTGTACCTAATTGCCCGTAAGGCCAGACGCTGGTACAAAAAAGTGTCTGTTTATTTATTTCAATTGGCTTTGCTGAACGCTCATGTGCTATACAGAGCTTCAGGACGGACTGGATCCTTCCTTAAATTCCAGGAAGAGATCGTCAGAGCCCTTCTGTTTCCAGACGGTGCTCCACCTCACCTTCCCAATCCAAATGCAGTAGGGCGGCTGCATGAGAGGCATTTTCCTTATGTCCTCCAGAGTACCCCTACCCAACGAGCCCCCCAAAGAAAATGTCGTGTCTGCAGAAAGCGCGGATTTAGGCGTGACACCCGGTATTATTGTCCCTCCTGTCCTGGCAATCCTGGTCTTTGCATTGGTGAATGTTTTGAATGCTACCATACACTAGTTGAGTTTTAGCGTAGGGTACAGCACTGCACAGACTAGGACACACTTTCACAGGGTCTCCCAAGATGCCATCGCATTTTGAGAGACCCAAACCTGGAACTGTTACAGTTTTAAAAGTTACAGTTATAAAAAAAAAAGTAAAAAAAAAAAAAAAATACACAAAAAAAATATAAAATAAAAAAAACAAAAATAGTTGTCGTTTTATTGTTCTCTCTCTCTCTATTTTCTCTCTATTGTTCTGCTCTTTTTTACTGTATTCTATTCTGCAATGTTTTATTGTTATGTTTTATCATGTTTGCTTTTCAGGTATGTAATTTTTTTATAGTTTACTGTGTTTTAAACATTTTTTTGTTTTCAGGTACGCCATTCAGCTGCAGCGCGGATTTATTTATCTTGACAGCAACAGCGTTTGCTCCCACGATACATAAAGCCGTGACTCCAGCGCTGTCGGAGGTGATTTCACCACCACAGTTACATACTTCAGCATATATGCAGAAGCGTGGGGGCAGAAGTGGGTGGAGGAGCAATTTGCTCCTGCCTTTTGCGGGAGGATGCCCCCATGCTTCGGCATATATATATTTTAGGTAGGCACAGGTTGCGTTAAATGTTTTATTTTTTACTATGTTTTTTTTTTGTATTTGCTTTGCAGGTATGGTAAGTATTACTGTTATACTGTAATGTTACTTTGTTTTTTGTTAACCATCATTTGCTTAGCAGGTACACCATTCAGTTGCAGCGCGGATTTATTTATCTTGACAGCAACAGCGTTTGCTCCCACGATACATAAAGCCGTGACTCCAGCGCTGTCGGAGGTGATTTCACCACCACAGTTACATACTTCAGCATATATGCCGAAGCGTGGGGGCAGAAGTGGGTGGAGGAGCGATTTGCTCCTGCCTTTTGCGGGAGGATGCCCCCATGCTTCGGCATATATATATTTTAGGTAGGCACAGGTTGCGTTAAATGTTTTATTTTTTACTACGTTTTTTTTTTTGTATTTGCTTTGCAGGTATGGTAAGTATTACTGTTATACTGTAATGTTACTTTGTTTTTTGTTAACCATCATTTGCTTAGCAGGTACGCCATTCAGTTGCAGCGCGGATTTATTTATCTTGACAGCAACAGCGTTTGCTCCCACGATACATAAAGCCGTGACTCCAGCGCTGTCGGAGGTGATTTCACCACCACAGTTACATACTTCAGCATATATGCCGAAGCGTGGGGGCAGCAGTGGGTGGAGGAGCAATTTGCTCCTGCCTTTTGCAGGAGGATGCCCCCATGCTTCGGCATATATAAATGGTGCATGTATGCCCATCATTAGAAGTGGGTGGATGAAGGGAGATATTCTAATGGTGGGCATACCCACCGATCAATATCTTTTTTTCGTTCAGCCCACAGGCTGCATGAAAAAAAAGTTTACAATATATGCCCAACAAGGACCAGCAACGTACTGGTATGTTGCTGGACTTTGAGTGGTTATACCAGAATGATGCCTGCAGGTTTAGGTATCATCTTGGTATCATTCTTTTCAGCCAGCGGTCGGCTTTCATGTAAAAGCAATCCTAGCGGCTAATTAGCCTCTAGACTGCTTTTACAAGCAGTGGGAGGAAATGCCCCCCCCACCGTCTTCCATGTTTTTCTCTGGCTCTCCTGTCCCAACAGGGAACCTGAGAATGCAGCCGGTGATTCGGCCAGCTGACCATAGAGCTGATCAGAGACCAGAATGGCTCCAAACATCTCTATGGCCTAAGAATCCGGAAGCTACGAGCATTTCATGACTTAGATTTCGCCGGATGTAAACAGCGCCATTGGGAAATTGGGAAAGCATTTTATCACACCGATCTTGGTGTGGTCAGATGCTTTGAGGGCAGAGGAGAGATCTAGGGTCTAATAGACCCCAATTTTTTAAAAAAAGAGTACCTGTCACTACCTATTGCTATCATAGGGGATATTTACATTCCCTGAGATAACAATAAAAATGATTAAAAAAAAATAAAAATGAAAGGAACAGTTTAAAAATAAGATAAAAAATCAAAAACTTAATTAAAAAAAAAAAAAAAAAAAGCACCCCTGTCCCCCCCTGCTCTCGCGCAAAGGCGAACGCAAGCGTCGGTCTGGCGTCAAATGTAAACAGCAATTGCACCATGCATGTGAGGTATCACCGCGAAGGTCAGATCGAGGGCAGTAATTTTAGCAGTAGACCTCCTCTGTAAATCTAAAGTGGTAACCTGTAAAGGCTTTTAAAGGCTTTTAAAAATGTATTTAGTTTGTCGCCACTGCACGTTTGTGTGCAATTTTAAAGCATGTCATGTTTGGTATCCATGTACTCGGCCTAAGATCATCTTTTTTATTAAATCAAACATTTGGGCAATATAGTGTGTTTTAGTGCATTAAAATTTTAAAAAGTGTGTTTTTTCCCCAAAAAATGCGTTTGAAAAATCGCTGCGCAAATACTGTGTGAAAAAAAAAAATGAAACACCCACCATTTTAATCTGTAGGGCATTTGCTTTAAAAAAATATATAATGTTTGGGGGTTCAAAGTAATTTTCTTGCAAAAAAAAATAATTTTTTCATTTAAACAAAAAGTGTCAGAAAGGGCTTTGTCTTCAAGTGATTAGAAGAGTGGGTGATGTGTGACATAAGCTTCTAAATGTTGTGCATAAAATGCCAGGACAGTTCAAAAAAAACCCAAATGACCCCATTTTGGAAAGTAGACACCCCAAGCTATTTGCTGAGAGGCATGTCAAGTCCATGGAATATTTTATATTGTGACACAAGTTGCGGGAAAAAGACAAATTTTTTTTTTTTTTTTTTGCACAAAGTTTTTACTAAATGATATATTGCTCAAACATGCCATGGGAATATGTGAAATTACACCCCAAAATACATTCTGTTGCCTCTCCTGAGTACGGGGATACCACATGTGTGAGACTTTTTGGGAGCCTAGCCGCGTACGGGACCCCGAAAACCAAGCACCGCCTTCAGGCTTTCTAAGGGCGTAAATTTTTGATTTCACTCTTCACTGCCTATCACAGTTTCGGAGGCCATGGAATGCCCAGATGGCACAAACCCCCCCCAAATGACCCCATTTTGGAAAATAGACACCCAAAGCTATTTGCTGAGAGGTATAGTGAGTATTTTGCAGACCTCACTTTTTGTCACAAACTCTTGAAAATTGAAAAAAGAAAAAAAAAATACGTTTTTCTTGTCTTTCTTTATTTTCAAAAACAAATGAGAGCTGCAAAATACTCACCATGCCTCTCAGCAAATAGCTTGGGGTGTCTACTTTCCAAAATGGGGTCATTTTGGGGCGGTTTTTTGCTATCTTGGCATTTTATGGCCTTCAAAACTGTGATGGGTAGTAAGGAGTGAAATCAAAAATTAACGCTCTTAGAAATCCTGAAGGCGGTGATTGGATTTCGGGGCCCCGTATGAAGCTAGGCTCCCAAAAAGTGCCACTCATGTGGCATCCCCGTACTCAGGAGAAGCAGCAGAATGTATTTTGGGGTGTAATTCCACATATGCCCATGGCATGTTTGAGCAATATATCATTTAGTGACAACTTTGTGCAAAAAAAAATTGTCACTTTCCCGCAACTTGTGTCAAAATATAAAATATTCCATGGACTCATCATGCCTCTCAGCAAATAGCTTGGGGTGTCTTATTTCCAAAATGGGGTCATTTGGGGGGGTTTTGTGCCATCTGGGCATTTTATGGCCTTCAAAAATGTGATAGGTAGTGTGGAGTGAAATCACAACTTTACGCCCTTAGAAATCCTGAAGGCGGTGCTGGGTTTTCGGGGCCCCGTACGCGGCTAGGCTCCCAAAAAGTCCCACACATGTGGTATCCCCGTACTCAGGAGAATCAGCAGAATGTATTTTGGGGTGTAATTCCACATAAGCCCATGGCCTGTGTGAGCAATATATCATTTAGTGACAACTTTGTGCAAAAAAAAAAAAATTGACACTTTCCCGCAACTTGTGTCAAAAAATAAAATATTCCATGGACTCAACATGCCTCTCAGCAAATAGCTTGGGGTGTCTACTTTCCAAAATGGGGTCATTTGGGGGGGTTTTGTGCCATCTTGGCATTTTATGGCCTTCAAAACTGTGATAGGTAGTGAGGAGTGAAATAAAAAATTTATGCCCTTAGAAATCCTGAAGGCGGTGCTTGGTTTTCGGGGCCCCGTACGCGGCTAGGCTCCCAAAAAGTCCCACACATGTGGTATCCCCGTGCTCAGGAGAAGCAGCAGAATGTATTTTGGGGTGTAATTCCACATATGCCCATGGCATGTTTGAGCAATATATCATTTAGTGACAACTTTGTGCAAAAAAAAAAAAAAAATTGTCACTTTCCCGCAACATGTGTCCAAATATAAAATATTCCATGGACTCAGCATGCCTCTCAGCAAATAGCTTGGGGTGTCTACTTTCCAAAATGGGGTCATTTGGGGGGGTTTTGTGCCATCTGGGCATTTTATGGCCTTCAAAACTGTGATAGGTAGTGAGGAGTGAAATCAAAAATTTATGCCCTTAGAAATCCTGAAGGCGGTGCTTGGTTTTCGGGGCCCCGTACGCGGCTAGGCTCCCAAAAAGTCCCACACATGTGGTATCCCCATACTCAGGAGAAGCAGCTAAATGTATTTTGGGGTGCAATTCCACATATGCCCATGGCCTGTGTGAGCAATATATCATTTAGTGACAACTTTTTGTAATTTTTTTTTTTTTTTTGTCATTATTCAATCACTTGGGACAAAAAAAAAAATAAATATTCAATGGGTTCAACATGCCTCTCAGCAATTTCCTTGGGGTGTCTACTTTCCAAAATGGGGTCATTTGGGGGGGTTTTGTACTGCCCCGCCATTTTAGCACCTCATGAAATGACATAGGCAGTCATAAACTAAAAGCTGTGTAAATTCCAGAAAATGTACCCTAGTTTGTAGGCGCTATAACCTTTGCGCAAACCAATAAATATACGCTTATTGACATTTTTTTTACCAAAGACATGTGGCCGAATACATTTTGGCCTAAATGTATGACTAAAATTGATTTTAATGGTTTTTTTTTATAACAAAAAGTAGAAAATACCATTTTTTTTTCAAAAATTTTGGTCTTTTTCCATTTATAGCGCAAAAAATAAAAGCGGTGATCAAATACCATCAAAATAAAGCTCTATTTGTGGGAAGAAAAGGACACAAATTTCGTTTGGGTACAGCATTGCATGACCGCGCAATTAGCAGTTAAAGCGACGCAGTGACAAATTGTAAAAAGTGCTCTGGTCAGGAAGGGGGTAAATCCTTCCGGGGCTGAAGTGGTTAAACACGCATCAAACACAACAAGAAACTCGCACTAACGCCATAGGCTCATTTGCTAAGAGTCAGTATTTTGAGCAAGTGTGAACAAGGCCTAAAGGCTGCCTTTAGAAAGATACAGGGACTGAATACAAGACTAGTCACCCTGCACAAGGAGAGAGCAGCAGTTACTGGTCTTCATTAAAAAAAAACTCAAACTCAGAGGAAAAGTACAGAAATCATTTCATACTGAATTACTGTACAAATTGGGAAATTATACAAAAAAAGACACCAATTATCATTTAGCTCTTACAACTCGTGTCTATTCTAGATTTCAGCTTTAACAGTTCATAGAGACTATTTAGATTTCACTGCTCATTAGTTTTGAGAAATCAGAACAATATAAAATACCTGTTGAATGTTGTTATAGGTTACTGAACTTTTGCAACATGTACAGTCAGCTATAGCTCAAAGAGAGACAAACTTTTCACTTTGCAGTTTTCTGCCTTCTATTTCTTTCTTTCTATTTAACCATCTATTAAGCAGGGTAAGGCACAGAACAAAATGTAACACTGAAGCAGTATATAACGTGCATGTTTAGCTAAACCCTTTTTTTAGGTTTGGATACAGTACTGAAAAGGTAAAAGCCTCATCAGCTTATGTTTTGCTATTTGTGTCCCACTGCTGAGATTTCCCTTTACTTCCTGTCATGAAAACACAGCAGGAATGAGAAGAAGTCTCCTTAAAGTGAGAACATTTCTTGGATGGGTTCCCCCCCTTCTTGCTCTAGTAACCAGCTGCTTACCTAGAGGAGGGTTGTGCCCCAGATACTACCACTAGAAGGTTGCTTTTATGGCCATTGCTAATCTTGTATGTAGCACCCTCCTGGCGTAGGATGCTAGGAAAAGTTGGCTTTTGGCTCCTTGTGTAGTCATAGTAGTGATTGTTTGTTCTTGTCTGTTAAGGGTTTCACAAGCTGGGAGTATAATTGTTTCCCCCTGCCCCTGAAAGAGTCTTCCAGAACATAGGGAGGGAGATTCAAATGACCAACCTGAATGTTTATCATGGCTTAGCCAAACCCTGGAGAGCAGTGTCCAGAAGGTGTCTGAGGAGGTGATAAATAGTCTAAATAGCGCTTTTCTTGGCAGGGAGGGTTCCAGAGTCTCTGGGCCTGTTGCCCCCTGAGACAATCTGTGGACTGGATTATGTATCTTTTCTTTAAGGCCTAGGCTGTGGAGCTGGCTGTGGGATTAGGACTGGAGAAGGATTGTCTCCCTCAGTAGACTGTTTGGAGGAAGCTGGTAGATGTGCAGCTGCCCTGGGGACTTGTGAGTACTGACCCTGAATTGCAATCCCTAGGGACTGTGTGTTTTTGGGATGTACAGTAAGTGGCAGAGAGTGACAGCTTGGATAGGGTCTCAAAATACTGTTCGTTCCCCTGTCCTTGGCATAATTGCAGAGTAGGAGCATAGAGAAGGGTGTCCTCTTGTTACCATGCAGCCTTTTGGAGTATCCCATGGCCTAAAGTTCTGCAAGAAATACATTTCAGAAAGACTTCCCCTAGACTGAGTTACTGAGTGCATGGACCGCCAGGACCGGTGCTTGTGTAGTGGGCGGCTTCTTTACTATTAGGGAAGAACCAGTTACTGCCAGTGCCCTCACGGGAGTATCACTAATTCCATACTGCAGATTGATTGATATGCTTCCTGGTAGTGTCTCTCTATAGTTATAGAACCTTGATCTTAGCCAGAACTATGTAGAAAATGTTGAAAAGCATAATAATCTGCCCAACTTGCGGGAACTCTAATGCTATCTCCTGCAATTTGCAGAGGACAAGTACGATTGATGCAACACTTACAGGTGAAGTAAATATTATAGGCACACATTATAAATAATTACAGTTGTGGCATTAATAGGTACTGTACAAAGTATTTTTTTACAAAATATGCTGATGCTTTACAGCTATATAAACACAAGAGAAAAAGTATATATATTGAAGCTTACTAGTCCTTAGATGTGGTGGCTGCATGAGTTTTCATTTTTCAGATGAAGAACATTTTCAACAAGTACAGAAAATACCTGCTTATCTTGTCAGATATGCTGTGACCTTCTTATTTTCTGTGAGTGGAACTGAACACAAACAATATTATCTTTCTTCTAAACACTTATTGATCTTACTCCCAAATTAAGCTACATTATGTATATGCTTCCCTGTGATATGATTATAATGTTTTTTGGCAGGGCCGTTTTTAAGGCAGGGCAAAAGGGGCAGCTGCCCTGGGCCCTGTCGTTGTGGGGCCCAAAGCAGCTGCCTCATACTTGCCAACTATCCCAGTTTAAATTCCCTTGTCCCTTGAAGTTTTAGTCCTGGGCTGTGTTCCGATATCTCAGTGTGAAGTGCTAGTACTAATGCTGCCCAGCTCTGCCCTATTGTTGTGTACAGATGACTCACTTGCAGACCCTGTGTTTACATGTAAATAACTGGTACTCATAAGTAAATAGCTGCGGGCAGTGGCATTGATATGTAAATGAAGGCGGCATTCATATGTATATCATGCCGCCCTGCAGTGAGCAGATGATGTGCTGTAACCTCTAGCAACCAATCAGTGAGCAGTATTACTGTACATTAATCTCTAGGAACCAATTAACAAGCAGAAATAATTTGCTGTAACCTCTAGCAACTAATCAGTGAGCCATAATGTGTGCTGTAACCTCTAGCAACCAGTCAGTAAGCAGTATTGATATGCTGTAACCTCTGGCAACCAATAGCAATTGCTGCCTGATCTGATACAGTAAACTGATTTTAAGTCTAGCTGCTACTTAGTGTATGTCTCAGAGCAGATGGAGAGTAAAATCACATGGGGGGCCCAAGAAAATTTTTGCCCAGGGTCCAATCAATATTACATCCTTGTTGTGTACTATTATTTTTTATATATGAATTGCCACACATGTGAAACGATCCTGTGGGCTGGAACCCCTCTTTGTGGTGTGGGCAGAGATGTCAGGAAAGGGCTTACGATCAGGGCACTTGCCACAGACGATTCAGCTAGTCCAATATGAAAGAATGTGTCTGGATTGGCAGTCTGAAAAAAAATTAATGCTGGTGCAGCGATGCTAAATGCACTTCAACATGAACCGAAACATTACCTGATGGAAGTGGCCTTTCCTTGCCAGCCGGAAACATGTCAATTGGGTGCAGGGCTAGCAGGAGAGGGATGGTATGGGAATGGGAAGGAGTGGACTTAACCCCTGGCACCCATCTTCCACCATGCAGATGCAATAGCAGCAGAAAATGTTGAGTGTCAGCACAACAACTGGAACTTATTTTTATTTTTTATTCCATATAGATTGATTCCCTATTACCCTATGCTTAGCTGTTTCATTATCTGTGTCTGTTCTTAGATTAAAAGCCTACATGTGTGTCCCGGTCTATGGGAAAGGCTCCTTGTCAGGTATATGACTGACTGGGGGACAGATTTAGTTGTATACAGTATATTTATGTTGTAAGCTGAAAGATATGGATTACATTGATGATTATATTATACTTAGTTTGAAAATAAGGTTGAAGAATAAGAGAATAAGGTTGAATAAAGTTGATATCTAAGAATCTGATTCATTACAGATCTTGATTATATGTAACAATTGGTGGAACGAAGTATAGCCAGTGCATACAAACAAATAGGAGGTCCTGAAAAAGCGGTGTTGTGTTGCCGTGAAACGCGTCAATCCAAGTTTATGGAGCAAATGAGGCTGGTGAAATGACAATAAAAATACCAGTAATGATCTTTGTTGCTATTTGCAAATAACACATGATTTTAATACGGTCTATGGAGAATATACACTGTGTGTATATATACGTGTATCTCCTATTGTTGCATTACGTAAATGATGAGTAACTTATAAAAATATGCTTTATATGATGCAGAGGCTGTGCCTACTGGAATTTAAAGTCCCAGGATTTTGTTGTTAATTAGATGTATATCTTTCTTCTGTAAACTGCTGATCCCTCACCTTGCATGTAAAAGAAATGAGAGAGGAAGTCATATACAGCCTGTATATGACAACCATGGCTCCTTCAACAGACAAATCTCATCTAAAGACTGGTAAGCTGCAAAACTTTATTTTTGTTGTTTTTGGTTTGGATACACTATAAATATTTTCTGGGGAGGCAATGAGGGTGGGGATGTGGAGGAACATTAGATGAAGTAAGGGGCACCCATTTGTTGCCTGCATGTGGTCACAATTGCCTAATTTTGTCCATGAATTGTCACAAAGTCATGACCATATTTTTAAAAACCCTATTTATTAAATGTCACAACTATAGTTGCAATACAAAGTATGTGAACCCTTTTGGAATGATATGGATTTCTGCACAAATTGGCCATAAAATGTGATCTGATCTTCATCTAAGTCACAACAATAGATAATCACAGTCTGCTTAAACTAATAACACACAAATTATTAAATGTTACCATGTTTTTAATGAACACACCATGTAAACATTCACAGTGCAGGTGGAAAAAGTATGTGAACCCCTAGACTAATGAGATCTCCAAGAGCTAATTGTAGGGAGGTGTTAGCCAACTGGAGTCCAATCAATGAGATAAGATTGGAGGTGTTGGTTACAGCTGCCCTGCCCTATAAAAAAACACACACCAGTTCTGGGTTTGCTTTTCACAAGAAGCATTGCCTGATGTGAATGATGCCTTGCACAAAAGAGCTCTCAGAAGACCTACGATTAAGAATTGTTGACTTGCATAAAGCTGGAAAGGGTTATAGAAGTATCTCCAAAAGCCTTGCTGTTCATCAGTCCATGGTAAGACAAATTGTCTATAAATGGAGAAAGTTCAGCACTGCTGCAACTCTCCCTAGGAGTGGGCGTCCTGTAAAGATGACTGCAAGAGCACAGCGCAGACTGCTCAATGAGGTGAAGAAGAATCCTGGATCCTCAGCTAAAGACTTACAAAAGTCTCTGGCATATGCTAACATCCCTGTTAGCGAATCCATGATACGTAAAACACTAAACAAGAATGGATTTCATGGGAGGATACCACAGAGGAAGCCACTGCTGTCCAGAAAAAAACATTACTGCACGTTTACAGTTTGCACAAGAGCACCTGGACATTCCACAGCAGTACTGGCAAAATATTCTGTGGACAGATGAAACCAAACTTGAGTTGTTTGGAAGAAACACACAACACTATGGGGTTGATTTACTAAAACTAGAGCGTGCAAAATCCAATGCAGCTCTGCACAGAAACCAATCAGCCTCCAGGTTTTATTTTGTCAAAGCTTAATTGAACAAACTGAAGTTAGAAACTGATTGGCTACTCTGCACAGCTGCACCAGATTCTGCACTTTCCAGTTTTAGTAAATGGCCTCCTATGTGTGGAGAAAAAGAGGCACAGCACACCAACATCAAAACGTCATCCCAACTGTGAAGTATGGTGGTGGGGGCATCATGGTTTGGGGCTGCTTTGCTGCGTCAGGGCCTGGACGTATTGCTATCATTAAAGGAAAAATGAATTCCCAAGTTTATCAAGACATTTTGCAGGAGAACTTAAGGCCATCTGTCCATCAGCTGAAGCTCAAAAGAAGATGGGTGTTGCAACAGGACAACGACCCAAAGCATAGAAGTAAATCAACAACAGAATGGCTTAAACAGAAGAAAATACGCCTTCTGGAGTGGCCCAGTCAGAGTCCTGACCTCAACCCGATTGAGATGCTGTGGCATGACCTCAAGAAAGCGATTCACACCAGACAACCCAAGAATATTACTGAACTGAAACAGTTGGGTAAAGAGGAATGGTCAAGAATTACTCCTGACTGTTGTGCATGTCTGATCTGCAACTACAGGAAACGTTTGGTTGAAGTTATTGCTGCCAAAGGAGGTTCAACCAGTTATTAAATCCAAGGGTTCACATACTTTTCCCACCTGCACTGTGAATGTTTATATGGTGTGTTCAATAAAAACATGGTAACATTTAATTCTTTTTGTGTTATTAGTTTAAGCAGACTGTGATTGTCTATTGTTGTGACTTAGATGAAGATCAGATCACATTTTATGACCAATTTGTGCAGAAATCCATATGATTCCAAAAGGGTTCACATACTTTTTATTGTAACTGTACCTGTTTGCTGTATGCATATTGTTACAACTTCTCATTTGTTGCTAGCATTGTATCACAATTTACCATTTATTACATGCTTTTTGTACAAATTGCTCATTTGCTGCCTGAGTACTGTAATGATTGCCCATTTGATTCCTGACTATGTATTGTCAAGTCCTCTGCTTTAGAGGACCATATTACTGTAATTTAGTTCCCTGAAGACTTGTCAATAACAAAGCAAGCTGCTATTATATCCATGCTTTGTCACAGTGCACTCTGTACACCAGTATATCTTGTTATATATAATGTGTATATACTGTAGATATCTACGGTATCTTACAAAAGTGAGCACACCTCTCACATTTTTGTAAATATTTTATTATATTTCATGTGACAACACGGAAGAAATTACACTTTGCTACAATGTAAAGTAGTGAGTGTACAGCTTGTATAACAGTGTAAATTTGCTGTCCCCTCAAAATAACTCAACACGCAGCCATTAATGTCTAAACAGCTGACAACAAAAGTGAGTACACCTCTAAGTGAAAATGTCCAAAATGGGCCCAATTAGCCATTTTCCCTCCCCAGTGACATGTGACTCCTTAGTGTTGCAAGGTCTCAGGTGTGAATGGGGAGCAGGTGTGTTCAATTTGTTGTTATTACTCTCTCTCTCTCATACTGGTCATTGGAAGTTCCATGTGGCACCTTGTGGCAAAAAACTCTCTGAGGATCTGAAAAAAAGAATTGTTTCTCTACATAAAAATGGCCTAGGCTAAAGGAAGATTGCCAAGACCCTGAAACTGAGCTGCAGCACAGTTGTCAAGACCATACAGTGGTTTAACAGGACAGGTTCCACTCAGAATAGGCCTCGCCATGGTCGACCAAAGGAGTTGAGTGCACATGCTCAGAGTCATATCCAGAGGTTGTCTTTGGGAAATAGACGTATGAGTGCTGCCAGCATTGCTGCAGAGGTTGAAGGGGTGGGGAATCAGCCTGTCAGTGCTCAGACCATACGCCGCACACTGCATCAAATTGGTCTGCATGGCTGTCGTCCCAGAAGGAAGCCTCTTCTAAAGAAAGCCAGCAAACAGTTTGCTGAAGACAGCAGACTAAGGACATGGATTACTGGAACCATGTCCTGTGGTCTAATGAGACATAAATAAACTTATTTGGTTCAGATGGTGACAATCATGTGGTGGAAACCAGATGAGAAGTACAAAGACAAGTGGTCTGAGGCTGCATGAGTCTGGGTTTGCATCAGTTTACAGTTCATTAAGGGAACCATGAATGCCAACATTTACTGTGAGATACTGAAGCAGAGCGTGATCCCCTCCCTTCAGAAACTGGGCCACAGGGCAATATTCCAACATGATAACGACCTCAAACACACCTCAAAAATGACCACTGCCTTGCTAAAGAAGCTGAGGGTAAAGGTGATGGACTGGCCAAGCATGTCTCCAGACCTAAACCCTATTGAGCATCTGTGGGTCAACGGAAGTTGCAGGAGCGCAAGGTCTCTTACATCCACTATCTCCGTAATGTCATCATGGAGTGGAAGAGGACTCCAGTGGCAACCTGTGAAGCTCTGGTGAACTCCATGCCCAAGAGGATTAGGGCAATGCTGGAAAATAATGGTAGCCACACAAAATATTGACACGTTGGGCCCAATTTGGACATTTTCACTTAGGGGTGTACTCACTTTTGTTGCCAGCAGTTTAGACATTAATGGCCGTGTTTTGCGTTATTTTGAGGGGACAGCAAATTTACACTGTTATACAAACTATACACTGACTACTTTACATTATAGCAAAGTGTAATTTCTTCAGTATTGTCATATTAAAAGATATAATAAAATATTTACGAAATTGTGAGGGGTGCAGGGCGGATCCAGGGGGGGCAACAATGCTATTGCCCCCCGAGAAATTAGTTGTGGGCAGGTGAGTGTGGGGGCGGTGCAGTGGGTGAGCCGGCGGGTGGATCAGCGAGCAAGTGAGTGTGCGGGTGGCGCGGTGGGTGAGCTGCCCAGCCGCCCAGCAGCCGGGCAGCTGGGCGGCTCGGTGGGTAGGTGAGAGAGAAGATGCAGCTGGGAGGCTCGGTGGGTGAGCTGGCCAATCAATGGGTGGTGGAATAGAGAGATGACATCATCTCTCACTGCCTGGCACCCACCCTGCAGTTCCACCCTCACTCACTGTGCAGGCAGCCATGGGCAGCAGAGAGATTTCATCTCTCTGCGAAATCCCTCTGCTGCCTGGGACACAGGAAGTGACAGTCCCCACCTTAGCAGGAAAGTGACAATTTGCAACGTGTGGCAGGTGACGTGGCAAATGACAATCCGCAACTTGTGGCAGGTGATGTGGTAAATGACAATCTGCAATGTGTGGCAGGTGATGTGGCAAATGACAATCCACAACGTGTGGCAGGTGACGTGGCAAATGACAATCCGCAACTTGTGGCAGGTGATGTGGTAAATGACAATCTGCAATGTGTGGCAGGTGATGTGGCAAATGACAATCCACAACGTGTGGCAGGTGACGTGGCAAGTGACAATTCACAACTTGTGGCAGGTGATGTGGCAAATGACAATCCACAACTTGTGGCAGGTGATGTGGCAAGTGAACAATCCACAACATGTGGCAGGTGACGTGGCAAGTGAACAATCCACAACATGTGGCAGGTGACGTGGCAAGTGGACAATCCGCAACTTGTGGCAGGTGACGTGGCAAGTGGACAATCTGCAACCTGTGGCAGATGATGTGGCAAGTGGACAATCCACAACTTGTGGCAGGTAATGTGGCAAATGACAATCCACAACTTGTGGCAGGTGACGTGGCAAATGACAATCCACAACTTGTGGCAGGTGACGTGGCAAGTGGACAATCTGCAACGTGTGGCAGGTGTTGTGGCAAGTGGACAATCAGCAACTTGTGGCAGGTGATGTGGCAAATGACAATCCGCAACTTATGGCAGGTGATGTGGCAAGTGACACACTCGGGGCTCACACTGATTCTGCATTATGATGAGTTGAACTATTTGATTTTCTATAACAATGTAATAATAGAATAACGTGCTTCAATCATCCTGACACCATAACAACCATGGCGCTGTAATGGTTGAAGCGTCAACACCAGCCATTTCCCCAATAAATTGCCTGCAAAAAATTGTATTTTCTGTCAGTGCCCCTCCCGAGACTAGATTCTGAATCCACCCCTGGAGGGGTGTACTCACTTTTGTGAGATACTGTATAAACTATATATATATACAGTGGGGATGGAAAGTATTCAGACCCCCTTAAATTTTTCACTCTTTGTTATATTGCAGCCATTTGCTAAAATCATTTAAGTTCATTTTTTTCTTCATTAATGTACACACATCAACCCATATTGACCTAAAACACAGAATTGAATTGTTGACATTTTTGCAGATTTATTAAAAAAGAAAAACTGAAATATCACATGTATTAATAGTTGTAGTAATAGTATTCAGACCCTTTGCTCAGTATTTAGTAGAAGCACCCTTTTGATCTAATACAGCCATGAGTCTTTTTGGGAAAGATGTAACAAGTTTTTCACACCTGGATTTGGGGATCCTCTGCCATTCCTCCTTGCAGATCCTCTCCAGTTCTGTCAGCTTGGATGGTAAACATTGGTGGACAGCCATTTTTAGGTCTCTCCAGAGATGCTCAATTGGGTTTTAGTCAGGGCTCTGGCTGGGCCATTCAAGAACAGTCACGGAGTTGTTGTGAAGCCACTCCTTCATTATTTTACCTGTGTGCTTAGGGTCATTGTCTTGTTGGAAGGTAAACCTTCGGCCCAGCCTGAGGTCCTGAGCACTCTGGAGAAGGTTTTCATCCAGGATATCCCTGTACTTGGCTGCATTCATCTTTCCCTCGATTGCAACCAGTCGTCCTGTCCCTGCAGCTGAAAACCACCCCCACAGCATAATGCTGCCACCACCACACTTCACTGATGGGACTGTATTGGACAGGTGATGAGCAGTGCCTGGTTTTCTCCACACATACCACTTAGAATTAAGGCCAAAAGATTCTATCTTGGTCTCATCAGACCAAAGAATCTTATTTCTCACCATCTTGGAGTCCTTCAGCTGTTTTTTAGCAAACTCCATGCGGGCTTTCATGTGTCTTGCACTGAGGAGAGGCTTCCGTCGGGCCACTCTGCCATAAAGCCCCGACTGGTGGAGGGCTGCAGTGATGGTTGACTTTCTACAACTTTCTCTCATCTCCTGACTGCATCTCTGGAGCTCAGTCACAGTGATCTTTGGGTTCTTCTTTACCTCTCTCACCAAGACTATTCTCCCCCGATAGCTCAGTTTGGCCAGACAGCCAGCTCCTATGAAGGGTTCTGGTTGTCCCAAACATCTTCCATTTAAGGATTATGGAGGATACTGTGCTCTTAGGAACCTTAAGTGCAGCAGAAATTTTTTTGTAACCTTGGCCAGAAGTGTGCTTTGCCACAATTCTGTCTCTGAGCTCTTCAGGCAGTTCCTTTGACCTCATGATTCTCATTTGCTCTGACATGCACTGAGAGCTGTAAGGTCTTATATAGACAGGTGTGTGGCTTTCCTAATCAAGTCCAATCAGTATAATCAAACACAGCTGGACTCAAATGAAGGTGTAGAACCATCTCAAGGATGATCAGAAGAAATTGACAGTTAAATATATGAGTGTCACAGCAAAGGGTCTGAATACTTAGGACCATGTGATATTTCAGTTTTTCTTTTTTAATAAATCTGCAAAAATGTCAACAATTCTGTGTTTTTCCTGTTAATATGGGGTGCTGTGTGTACATTAATGAGGAAAAAAAATGAACTTAAATGATTTTAGCAAATGGCTGCAATATAACAAAGAGTGAAAACTTTAAGGGGGTCTGAATACTTTCCGTCCCCACTGTGTGTGTGTGTGTATATATATATATATATTTATATATATATATATATATATATATATATATATAGGCAGAACATCGCCCTGCCAGGGTCTAGAAAGAGGTTATGACCCAGAACTCTCAACCAGTGAGCTTGTGTCATGGAGAGAAATTTGGCTTTTCTGTTTCCTCAATGTTTGGTAAAGTTCGTTTATGGACCTGGAGCCTGGAGATTTCAAAGTGATCCAGGTGGGATGAAATCCTGGGGGAAGATTTTGTGAGAAGCCAGCACACTGATTTCACAGGTATGTGCAGGTCTTTTAGTAGTGACCGGACCATGGTTCTGGGCTCCACCTCGGCAGACAGAGAAGGTCTTTGTCCAGGAGTCAGGAGGGCTTCACCTAGGAGAGAGGTGGGAGCCGGAGCAGCAAAGGGGCTGCTAAGTGCATGGTACAAACATTGGTGAATGAACAGTCTGTAGAAGACAGACAAGAACTTGGAGTGTAAGGCCAGAAAGGCAGTGCTGCAAGGAAAAAGGAATGCTGAATACCCCTGCAAGGGAAACTCCTGTTATGATGTTTTTCTGAACTTTATTTAGATAAAACTGGGCAAGAAAACCCCTAAAAAGGAGAATAAAGCGAGTGGCTCAGCCCTACATTTGATGCAAGTTCTCATAATATATATATTCTAAAGTTCAGAGGTATAGCAACAGTGATAGTGCTTTGGGATCACATGCACAGCGGTTTCTCATAAACATAAAAAGTATTTATTTTCTTTAAGGCAAACAAAAACAGAGCTTCCTGCGGCAAACAGAAATAGCTTAACTTCAGCATCACAAACCGAAAAGCCCACGTCTTCAACACAAATGAAACATAACACAGTACCCACGGTTAGGGAGTCCAAATTGAGTTGGTTTAGCTCCCCGCAGATGAGCAGCACTCAGACAGGCGTCTCCTCTCCAAACTCCTACTACTCCATACTTGCAGTAGGAGCTTCCTGTCTTAAGTGCTTCTTCCTGGAGGTAAGCTTAACCACCTTGGGACTGGAGTCCCCGTAATCAGCAGTGAATGTTCTTTCCCACTCAACTACATCTTTAAATCTAAAAAATACTGGGTCCCACAACCACCCCCTTTACAGGGACAACAACCTAACAATGGGCAAGACATAGCACCTGCCAGGACTCAGACTGCATCCTGTACAATATATTCAGTATATATGTATAGTGAAATGGAGAATTGCTTAGTTCAGTGGTAGATGTGTTTTAATGAAGTCCATGCCAGTCCCTCTGATCGTCTCCAGCTCTCCTGGCTCTCTGAACTCTCTCCTGGCATACTCAACCTGTATAAAGCTCCCTGCTGTATAGGCCCACTCATGGCCTTTTGAAAGGGGTTCCCCTGACACCTGAAACTCTCTCACTCCTTTGAGACTTACAGACTCCCTCCAGTCCCCTGGACTCACTAGTCAGCTCAGCTTTCTCAGTCTCCCCAACATGCAGTGCAATCTTTTGGGTAGACCACCTCTGTCTCCAGACAGGATCACATCTGTCTTTAAATGGGAGCACACCTTCCTCCTGACTGGAGCTCTGAGCTTTAAAGCTTTACTTATACCAAGTATATACACATGTACACTTACATAACCTGCAGGTCGTCAATAAGACCAAGTTTCAAGATTGAAGGCTCCAACCCCCACCCCCAATCTACTTTGAAGCATTCAAGCATCAGGCCCCGATCCAGATTTATAAAACTTTGAGAAAACTCTGTTAATAATAAACATGCTGGAGCCCCACAGTCGGAATTAGTGTGAGCCCTGTGTTAGTCCCAGGCCCGAACCGGCCATAGGGCAGACCGGGCATTTTCCCGGTGGGCCAACCATTGCATGGCCTGTTGATGTTCAGGCTGCACAGCGGGAGGTAAGTGGCGACCGCAGCCTGGACAGGTTTAACACAGGCCACGGCCACCGCTCACCTACCGCTATGCGTCCGTGCCTGTGCCTTCTCCAGCGGAACTAGCGGCTGCATGGGCTGAGCTGTGTGTCTCTCACACGCAGCTCAGCCTCAGAGCCACGCTAACAGTTCTGCTGTCGGCCCCTCGTTCCTCCTCCTCTGGGCCGCTGTCAGGATGTCCCCCCCTTTCTTATGACAGGCTTGTCGGTAGCACGGGACGGGAGAGAAGAAAGGTTCCTGCTTGTTCTTCTTCCCACCCAATTGGCCACAGCGGAGGGCCAATCAGAAATAACTACTTGGGCATCATGGGAAATGTAGTCCCAGAGATAGGATGCCCAATTGATCTCAACAGGGAGACAACTACAGTCCCCAGCATGCACTCTGCTGGGGGGAAAAGAGAAAACCCGGAAACAAGCAAATATTACAGGAGACATGGAAAATAAAGAGGACTGTGCTGTGGGAACTAATAGCTCCAGCACCACCAGATAGAGCCACCCTGTACCCACACCACCAGAGAGAGAGAGAGCCACGTTGTACCCACACCACCAGAGCGCCATGCTGTACCCACACCACCAGAGAGAGAGAACGCCACGCTGTACCCGCACCACCAGAGTGCCATGCTGTACCCACACCACCAGAGAGAGAGCACCATGCTGTACCCACACCACCAGATCGCCACGCTGTACCCATGCCACCAGAGAGAGAGCGCACCACGCTGTACCCGCACCACCAGAGAGAGAGAGCGCCACGCTGTACCCGCACCACCAGAGAGAGAGAGCGCCACGCTGTACCCACACCACCAGAAAGCCATGACAGCCACGCTGTACCCGCACCACCAGAGAGCCACGCTGTAACCAGACCACCAGAGCACCATGCTGTACCCACACCACCAGAGAGAGAGAGCGCCACGCTGTACCCGCACCACCAGAGAAAGCGCACGCTGTACCCACACCACCAGAGAGCCATGAGAGCCATGCTGTACCCACACCACCAGAGAGCCACGCTGTAACCAGACCACCAGAGAGAGAGAGCACCACACTGTACCCACACAACCAGAGACGCATGAGAGCTACGCTGTACCCGCACCACCAGAAAGCCACGCTGTAACCGGATCACCAGAGCGCCACGCTGTACCCGCACCACCAGATAGCCATGAGAGCCACGCTGTACCCGCACCACCAGAGCGCCACACAGTACCCGCACCACCAGAGCGCCATGCAGTACCCACACCACCAGAGCGCCACGCAGTACCCGCACCACCAGAGAACCACGCTGTACCCACACCACCAGAGAGCCATGAGAGCCATGCTGTACCTGCACCACCAGAGAGCCACACTGTAACTGGACCACCAGAGCACCACGCTGTACCCGCACCACCAGAGAGCCATGAGAGCCACGCTGTACCCGCACCACCAGAGCGCCACGCAGTACCCGCACCACCAGAGCGCCACGCAGTACCCACACCACCAGAGCACCAGGCTGTACCCGCACCACCAGAGAGCCATGCTGTACCCACACCACCAGAGAGCCACGCTGTACCCGCACCACCAGAGAGACATGAGCGCCATGCTGTACCCGCACCACCAGAGAGATCCATGAGATCCACGCTGTACCCACACAACCAGAGAGAGCCACGCTGTACCTGCACCACCAGAGAGAGAGAGCCATGCTGAACCACACCACCAGAGAGGGAGAGCCACGCTGTACCTGCTCCACCAGAGAGCCACAAGTGCCACGCTGTATCGTACCACCAGAGAGAGCCACGCTGTACCGCACCACCAGAAAGAGAGCGCCATGCTGTCCAGGACCACCAGAGAGAGCAGGTCAGTATCACTGGGCAGTGTGGGCACAATAGGAGACAGACAGTACTAGCATTGTATGGCCACAATAGGACTGGGACACTGTAATATAAAGGGGACTGCACTGTAAAGGGGCACTGTAATCATTACTGTGCCCCTTTACAGTGCAGACCTCTTTATATCACAGCGTCTCTGCACATTACAGTGTGGAGGACCAACACCAGCCACCCCCACAAATGTCAACCGACATCTCTCCCCCCCCGGTCCCTGGAAAAGTTGGCTGCTCAGTCTAAAATGCCCGGGCCTATTTTTTGTCCCAGTCCGGGCCTGGTTAGTCCTAAAGACTTTTCATAGTGCACTGAATGCACTGTCACTATATATACAGTGCATTCATAAAGTAATCAGACCCCCTTTACCTTTTCAATTTAGTTATGTTGCAGCCGGATACTAGAGTTGTTTAAATTAATTCTCTTTTCTCATTAACCACTTCAATACTGGATACTATACCCATATGACATTTGTATAACTTTTTCAGACAAATAGAACTTTATTTTCGTGGTATTTAATTACCACTGGGTTTTTTATTGTTTGTGCTATAAATAAAAACAGAACATTTTTTTTTTAATGCATTTTCCTTAGTTTCTGTTAGTTTCTATTTTTTTCTAAAAAAATGTTTGGTAAAGTTCGTTTATGGACCTGGAGCCTGGAGATTTCAAAGTGATCCAGGTGGGATGAAATTTTGGGGCCAGGTTTTGTGAGAAGCCAGCACACTGATTTTACAGGTGTGTGCAGGTCTTTTAGTAGTGACCGGACCATGGTTCTGGGCTCCACCTCGGGAGACAGAGAAGGTCTTTTTCCAGGAGTCAGGTGGGCTCCACATAAGAGAGAGGTGGAAGCCGGAGCAGCAAAGGGGCTGCTAAGTACATGGTACAAACATTGGTGAATGAACAGTCTGTAGAAGACAGACAAGAACTTGGAGTGTATGGCCAGAAAGGCAGTGCTGCAAGGAAAAGGAATGCTGAATACCCCTGCTAGGGAAACTCCTGTTATGATGTTTTTCTGAACTTTATTTAAATAAAATTAGGCAAGAAAGCCCCTAAAAAGGAGAAGAAAGTGAGTGGCTCAGCCCTACATTTGATGCAAGTTCTCACAATATATATATTCTAAAGTTCAGGGGTATAGCAACAGTGATAGTGCTTCAGGATCACATGCACAGTGGTTCTCATAAACATAAAAAGTATTTATTTTCTTTAAGGCAAACAAAAACAGAGCTTCCTGCGGCAAACAGAAATAGCTTAACTTCAGCAACACAAACCAAAAAGTCCACGTCTTTAACACAAATGAAACATAACACAGTACCCATGGTTAGGGAGTCCAGATTGAGTTGGTTTAGCAGCTCCCCGCAGATGAGCAGCACTCAGACAGGCGTCTCCTCTCCAAACTCCTACTATTCCATACTTGCAGTAGGAGCTTCCTGTCTTAAGTGCTTCTTCCTGGAGGTAAGCTTAACCATTTTGGGACTGGAGTCCCCATAATCAGGAGTGAATGTTCTTTCCCACCCAACTATTTCTCTGAATCTAAAAAATACTGGGTCCCAAATATGAAATTATTAATGCGGAGAGAACTGTAAGTCAGTTCTCTCCTTAATTATTCACAGGTGAGATCCCCTGAGTACACTACAACCACCCCCTTTACAGGAACAACAACCTAACAATGGGCAAGACATAGCACCTGCCAGGACCCAGACTGCATCCTGTAAAATATATTCAGTATATATGTATAGTGAAATGGAGAATTGCTTAGTTCAGTGGTAGATGTGTTTTAATAAAGTCAATGCTAGTCCCTCTGACCGTCTCCAGCTCTCCTGGTTCTCTGAACTCTCTCCTGGCATACTCAGCCTGTATATAGCTCCCTGCTGTATAGACCCACTCATGGCTTTTTGAAAGGGGTTCCCCTGGCACCCGAAGCTCTCTCACTCCTTTGAGACTTACAGACACCTCCAGTCCCCTGGACTCACTAGTCAGCTCAGCTTTCTCAGTCTCCCCAACATGCAGTGCAATCTTTTGGGTAGACCACCTCTGTCTCCAGACAGGATCACATCTGTCTTTAAATGGGAGAACACCTCCCTCCTGGCTGGAGCTCTGAGCTTTAAAGCTTTGCTTATACCAAGTATACACACCTGTACACTTACATAACCTGCAGGTCGTCAATAAGACCAAGATACAGGATTGAAGGCTCCAACCCCCACCCCCAATCTACTTTGAAGCATTCAAGCATCAGGCCCCGATCCAGATTTATAAAACTTTGAGAAAACTCTGTTCATAATAAACATGCTGGAGCCCCACAGTCGGAATTAGTGTGAACCACGTGTTAGTCCTAAAGGCTTTTCATAGTGCACTGAATGCACTGTCACTATATGTACAGTGCATTCATAAAGTAATCAGACCCCTTTACCTTTTTCAATTTAGTTATGTTACAGCCGGATACTACAGTTGTTTAAATTAATTTTCTTTTCTCATTAACCATTTCAATACTGGGTACTGTACCCATATGACATTTGTATAACTTTTTCAGACAAATAAAGCTTTCTTTTGGTGGTATTTAATCACCCACAAATGGATGTGAAATTTTAACTCTAAAGAAGAAACAAATAACACATCAAAGCAGCGCTCCTCTGACTAAAGCTTATACCAACTGACAGGTAAATACATGTCTCTGCTGTAAATACAAAAAGACTTGAGCAAAGCCAAGTGTATTGGAATATAAATAGAGTCTCTAAGTGGATGAATAGAGTGTGTGTAGCCGGTTTGATGAGTGCACCATTCACCATACGATATTTCACCTTGTGCTCCACACACCCCCACAAGGGGTTCTAACTCACCAGAACCCGGTGGTTAACAGGCCTTGGACAGCTTCCTATGGTCCGGTCACTCCTGGGATCCTCATAGGTATATGTTTAGGTCCGCCAACGAAATCCACATATAGAAAAGAGACTCCACATAGTCCAATATCGTTTTTGAAAGTCAAAGTCGGTTGGAAATGAGAGCTAGCGTTTGAGACAGTCCCTGGGGCCATGGCAGCGAAGTACGGGCTGGAAAATTGATCTTACTGGTCACAGCATACGATACTTCCTCCTTTGGGTTAGGTGGCTCTGGGCTTGGAGCGTACAGCATTGTGACATAGTTCTGGTTGCCGTGGGGTCACACCCTGATGCGTTTCGTCATCACAACTTTTTCAAAGGGCGTGGTCTCACGGCGCAGCGTTCGATATTTATCTATGGGACGAGGGGTGGGGATTAGCCAATACTCCACCCCCATCATTGTTAACTGAAGGTGTATGGCTGAGTTTGTTTGATGGGTACATCCCCATCAATGGTGAGTACATAATCGTGATCCAACCAACATTGAGCCACAGACCGAACTTAAATTAACAAATGTCCCAAAAATCACTTATGACATATACAACCATAATGGATATAACCTAAATATAAAGTCAATCACTTTTCTAAAAAAAGATACCATTAAGAATTGTACAGCGTATCGCATCTTTAATTCTTATAATTGGACACCTCACCTTTGTCTACTTAATGGTGCAAAACAGTAGAAGGTGGAGGCCACCTGATATTAAAATAACATAATCAAATATAAAAGTGTAAAAATATAAAAACCTTCTCAAAGTACTATGAAAAGCCATAGCTACAGGTTTAGTGTGGTCGGGATGCTAATCCTGATAACCTGCAATTAACCTAAAATAACATATAAAAAGGAAGAGAATGTGGAACTCATCAAATATAATTAGGGGAAATTGTAATTGTTACTACAACAATGTTGGGTCAACAAAGAAGATATATATTGCACAGACATTTAAAACGTTTAAATGTAAAAAACGAATGTGTCTGATCACAAGAGCAAAATGTTAAAGGGCTAAACAATCATGGTCCTATATAAATCTAATAGTCACTTATAAAACAATTTATATCAAGTTCTATATCGAGTTCTATATTTAACCCTTTCGGGCTAAGTGTGTCAGTTTGCTTCTTAGATAGTTCCCTTACAGTATTACCTCCCCTCCATGATGGTTTGATGTGATCAATTCCCCAAAATGTAAGACCTGAAGGGTCTTGCTCATGATGTTGCTTGAAATTAAGGGATACATTGTGATCCTTGAAACCGATAGAGATGTTATGCACATGTTCTGCAATTCTGATTTTTAGGAGACGTTTGGTACGCCCTATGTACATTGGTCTGCAAGGACAACGTAAGGCATATACTACATGGGATGTATTACATGTAATGAAATGCTTGATTGCAAATTCCCTGTTGTTCGAGATGGAGGTGAACTTCTCTATTTTCCTTATAGGTCTAGACACCTTTCTACAGGCTTTACATTTCCTGCATGCAAAAAATCTGTTTTGATCCCAAAAGGTTGGATTCCTGCTGGGGGGATCTATTATTTTTTTAACTATAACATCTCCAAAGCTTGGGGCTTTACGGTAGATGAACTTTGGTTTGTCAGGTAGAACCCCTGACAAAGTTCTATTGAGACAAAGAACGTGCCAATGTTTGTGGAATATGTTCTCCACCTCCCTAAATTGTGAATGAAAGGAGGATATGAAGCTCCATTCATGGTCTAAATTTGTTTCCACCGTGTGTGTATCCCTTAGGCAATGTTCACGAGCTCTTATTTCTTCAACTATAGGATCTAGGTGTTGGGATTTGTATCCTTTTTCAACGAACCTGTTTTTTAATAACATTGCTTGTTGGTCAAAGTCCTTGAGTGAAGAACAGTTTCTCCTGACTTTCGTTATTTGGCCCTTAGGCACATTTCTAAGCCACAGTGGATGATGGCCACTGTACGTAGGGAGAAAACTGTTTCTATCGGTGGGTTTGAAAAACACTTTTGTTTGTAATGTATCATCTACTGTGAAGATATTAACATCCAGAAAGTGTATGTGTAAGTGCTCCACTGGCTCGTAAGTCTGATGTTATGTGTATTATCATTCAGATGGTCAATATAATCTTTGAGTGTGGATTCTGAACCTACCCACACTATTAACAGATCATCTATATAGCGTCTGTAGTACAGGAGATCTGGTCTCCTGTCCCTAAAGACTTCTTTGTCCTCCCATTTACCCATAAAGAGGTTGGCTATACTGGGCGCGAATTTCGCGCCCATTGCAACCCCCCTCCTTTGGGTGAAAAAGTTGTTACCAAACCAGAAATAATTATGTGAAAGACAAAAGGCTAACGCATTTCTTAGGAAGATTTTCTGTCTAAACGAAAGATCTTCCCTTTTACTGAGTGCCCAGTTTAGAGCCAACAAGGCATCCTCATGTTGAATGATAGTGTATAAACTGGTCACATCAGATGTGACCATAAACACTTCATCTTTCCCAGTAAGGTTGATATCTTTTAATTCCTGTAGTAGGCTCTTGGTATCCTTCAAATATGCTTTTGTTGTGACCACACTCTTTTGTAGGAACGTATCCAAGTATTGGCCTAATCTTGCAGTGACTGAGTCTATCCCATTAACTATGGGTCAGGGTGGGGGATTAGCTGGGTCCCTATGAATTTTCGGGAGGGTGGAGATGGTTGGTATGCGGCTGCTACTAGGACAGAGAAATCTTTTTTTTTTAATAGTAAGGACATGTGACCGATAGCCAGAATCAATCAGAGCTTCTAATTCTGCTCTATATTGAGATGTTGGATCCTTATCCAATTTCTCATATGTGTCCTTATCAGACAACAGTTCTACTAACTGGGCAGTATGATAGTCTTTAGACATAATGACCACTCCCCCTCCCTCCCTCAGTCACTGCAAGATTAGGCCAATACTTGGATATGTTCCTACAAAAGAGTGTGGTCACAACCAGGCTTACATTTTGGGGAATTGATCACATCAAACCATCATGGAGGGGAGGTAATACTGTAAGGTTTTAAACGTCTGTACAATATATATCTTCTTCGTTGACCCAATGTTGTTGTAGTAACAATCACAATTTCCCCTAATTATATTTAACATTCTCTTCCTTTTTATATGTTATTTTAGGTTAATCGCAGGTTATCAGGATTAGCATCCCGACCACACTAAACCTGTAGCTATCGCTTTTCATAATACTTTGACAAGGTTTTTATATTTTTACTCTTTTATATTTGATTACGTTATTTTAATATCAGGTGTCCTCCACCTTCTACTGTTTTGCACCATTAAGTAGACAAAGGTGAGGTGTCCAATTATAAGAATTAAAGATGTGATACGCTGTACAATTCTTAACGGTATCTTTTTTTAGAAAAGTGATTGACCTTATATTTAGGTTATATCCATTATGGTTGTATATGTCATAAGTGATTTTTGGGACATTTGTTAATGTAAGTTCGGTCTATGGCTCAATGTTGGTTGGATCACGATTATGTACTCACCATTGATGGGGATGTACCCGTCAAACAAACTCAGCCATACACCTTCAGTTAATGATGATGGGGGCAGAGTATTGGCTAATCCCCACCCCTTGTCCCATAGATTAATATTGAACGCTGCGCCGTGAGACCATGCCCTTTGAAAAAGTCGTGATAAAGAAATGCATCAGAGCATGACCCCATGGCAACCAGAAGTACGCCACGACGCTGTGTGCTCCAAGCCCGGAGCCACCTAACCGGAAGGAGGAAGTATCGTATGCTGTGACCAGTAAGACCAATTTTCCAGCTTGTACTTCGCTCCTGTGGCCCCAGGGACTGTCTCAAATGCTAGCTCTTATTTCCAACCGACTTTAGACTACATGGCTAACATTGGACCGGCACTGCGCCAGGAGATGATTTTATATATGTGAGTTTATAAGTACATTTTCGAAAATGATATTGGACTATGTGGAGTCTCTTTTCTATATGTGGATTTCGTTGGCGGATCTAAACATTCACCTATGAGGATCCCAGGAGTGACCGGACCATAGGAAGCTGTCCAAGGCCTGTTAACCCCCGGGTTCTGCTGAGTTAGAACCCCTTGTGGGGGTGTGTGGAGCACAAGGTGAAATATCGTATGGTGAATGGTGCACTCATCACACCGGCTACACACACTCTATTCATCCACTTAGAGACTCTATTTATATTCCAATACACTTGGCTTTGCTCAAGTGTTTTTGTATTTAGAGCACATACATTTATTTACCTGTCAGTTTGTATAAGCTTTACTGAGAGGAGCGCCGCTTTGATGTGTTATTTGGTTCTCCTTTAGAGTTATAATTTCACATCCATTTGTGTATGTTTTATTTCATCCAGGTTAAGTGGCTGCTAAGAGACATCTCATGTTTTATCTCGCTAGATATCAGTCTCTGTTTTGTGTTATATACCTGTTATCACATAGCGCTGAGATAGGAGGAGTATAGTAGGGTGGGTCCTTCCCTTTGTTTGGTATTTAATCACCACTGGGTTTTTTATTGTTTGTGCTATAAATGAAAACAGACCAACATTTTTTTAATGCATTTTTCTTAGTTTCTGTTAGTTTCTATTTTTTTTTAAATTTTGCAAATAAATAATTTTTCTTCAAAAATGTTGACCAAAATGTATATTACTACATTCCTTTGGTAAAAATAACCCAAATCAGTGTATATTATTTTTTCTTTGTAAAAGATATAGAGGGTTATTTACTAAAGGAAAATCCACTTTGCACTGCAAGTGCACTTGAAAGTGCACTGAAAGTGCACTTGGAAGTAAAGTCGCCGTAGATTCGAGGGTGACATGCAAGGAAAATAAAAAACAGCATTTTAGCTTGCACATGATTGGATGATAAAATCAGCAGAGCTTCCACTCATTTCAGATCTACCCCTTAGATTTAGAGCGACTGCACTTCCAAGTGCACTTGCAGTGTAAAGTGGATTTGCCTTTCGTAAATAACCCGCATAGAGTCTACAAGTCATGGTGCAATCATTGAAAATCAATCACCCCTGGAGGCAGCAGCTGGACTCTGACAGGAATGGTCATGCACTGTTAGAGTTCTGCTCTGTGTGAGGAGAAAAGCTACTAAATAACTGGAGCCTGCCAGTCCCAGGCACACAGATACACACCAGACAACTCCTGGAACACAGAGGTATCATTTGGAGCAAAAATTATGGTGTTAGGAGGCATCCGCACCAAAAACAAAAACCCCTCCATTAAGGAAACCAAAGCGCGCACTGCAGCTAAAATGGCGTCGATACCTTCCTCCTCAAAAGCCTCAGCGCTCTCACAGAAACACCAGCCTATACAGATAGCCTCTCCTGGTGAGTCAGACTCAGAAATTAATGACATACAGTCTATTTCACAAAATTCCCCTGCCTCTCCAGCACTATTAAGGCAATTTGAAAAAATGCTTAACAAAGCTCTGAGGCAAACTTCAGAACATATCACTATATCGTTCCCCAGAAATGTCAGCTACAGACGAAACGTACGTCGGGAGGGTGACGTTCTGACGTCATCGTTTCCTCATCCTGAACGGGCGCTCGCCAGCCAGCGATTTCGCTCCTTTTTAACTGCAAAATTGTAAGTTTTCTACTTTGTTTTATTAAATCTGGTTTACGGAGTTACACTATGGACATCTTTTCTTCACTCCTATGTCTGTGATTTGGGGATTGGTACCCCCCCATACATGCTCGTGGCTACGCCACTAGAGGGATGCCCTAAAGCTGGTTGGATCTCTGGAATCAAGGTCCTACAGGTACCCGGTTTGCCTGCCGCCTGCTATATTGCATAGAGTGATGCTCCAACACCCATTGTCCATCTGGCCTCTGGTTTACTGATGAGCTTGTTGAGCTTGCTATTTGGTAAGCGTGCATTTTAGGTGGTGGAGGATCACTACGAGGGATGTTTTCTTGTTTCTACCTTTCCACACTGATCCCTATGAAGAGCTATCAGGGGACTCTTCCCATTTCCTTAGAAGATTTTCTGTTCATCTGGTCTATGGACTTTGTTGTATAATAATTTAATTCCCACATTATTTGGGTTTGGCACTATTGTTTTATATGCACTTGATAGACAATAGATTGTTTGATTTTTTGTGTCATAGTCTTTGTTTATGATTTTATATAATTATATTTCTAATTTGTTTTCACACTATTCATTTCCACATATATCACTTGAGAGTACATCGCAGTTTTTTTCTTTTTGTTTTCTCCATATTGCTGTGTATATCGCACATTTGAACTGCAGCTTATTTGGGTGTTTTTTGAGCGCTGTGTTTTTTGTTTTTTACATATCACTAAAAGCCTCACAAAAGAGATAAGGGAGCTGGGCAGCCGCACAGAAGAGCTGGAAACCAGAGTGGATGAAATAGAAATCACAACATAGGAATACATGTATGAACTGGATAATCTTAAGGAGGAAAATATAGCTTTACAAACAAAATTAGAAGATTTTGAGAATAGAGCTAGACGCTCCAATATTAAAATCAGAGGTATCCCGTGACAGACCTGCAAACTACCATTACTGCCTTATTTCAGGAACTTCTGCCTACAATGTCAGCAGACCGTTTTGAAATGGATAGAATCCATCACACTCTTGCACCTAAGAAAGTAGAAGGTCCACTACGCGATATAATCGCGAAATTTCATTTTTATACTAAGGAGAATCTGCTAGCAGCAGCAAGAGAAAGAAATGACTTATCTTTTCAAGGACAGGAGTACCAACTATTTGCTGACCTTTCTCAACTCACTATAAACAAACGCCGAGCAATGAAACCCCTACTTCTGATATTACAAAATCATCACATAAACTACCAATGGGGTTTCCCCTTTTCTATACGTTTTGCATGCAAAGGCTCAAAATTCATCTGCAGATCAGAGGAAGAATTACAGCAAACTCTACAAAATCTGCATTTATTGGATACCGTTTCTAACACCAGTTCTCCACGCAGAAGATCAGTGTCATCTTCTTCACAAAAATCCCCCAAACTTTCTGTAAACAACGGAATCAATTCCCACTCTCACAAGAGAAGCCGTTTGGATTCCCCTTCACAACAAATTGTAAAAGCCATGGACTGAATAATATAAGCAGATCCCTTGATTCGTTATCATATTGAACCATAACTTAGCCAATTTTTATTTCCTCTCCACATACCCATTATTTTTGAAACCCAGATAAAAACTCATTTGACTTCCTAAATTCAAAACAAAATATTGCAACACCTAATCTTAGTCCACTTATTGTTATGATAGAGAGCATACTTATTTATTTAAGTAAATTCATATACTTATGTATTGAATATGTGAAGACCAATATATAAGTAGGCTCAAATGCGAAAATTATTACTTGTATGTATGTCTATTTGTCTAATTCTATGTTTACATTTATTTAATCCCCCTTCCCCCAGTCACCACCATATATTACATTTTTTTTTTTTGTGACCAAACTCTTCAAGACTATGTGGAAGATCTTATTGGATTTTATTCTACTTTTATTTTGTCTGTGGGAGGTGGTAAGGGGACAAAAAAAAAAAAGGAAAAGAGAAAAAAAAAATGGAAAAAGTCATCATACTAGGTTGCTTGCTGGTCCTCTCAGGTTAAAAATGTATTAACAAAATTAACTAAGAGATCTATGTACTGTTTTGGTCTAGTATTTTTGGTTCCCTCCCCCGCCCCCCCCGTCCTCCCCCTCTGGGACCAGACTGTTAAAGACAACGTGGAAGGTCTTATTTTATTTTACTTTATTTTATTTTATTTTATTTTTAAAAGCCATTACCTAAGGTTGCTGACTGGTCTTCTTATTTT
Source organism: Aquarana catesbeiana (assembly GCF_042186555.1). NCBI lineage: Eukaryota > Metazoa > Chordata > Amphibia > Anura > Ranidae > Aquarana > Aquarana catesbeiana. Next base: position 407,625,704 of record NC_133328.1, on the reverse strand, counting down.
ACAAAGTTATTAATAAGATTTATTAAGAGATCTAGGTTCTGTTCTGTTTTAGCATGCAATTTATAACATTCCATTTACTCTAGGATTAATATAACCCAACACCAACTTTACTTGTATTAATTTTACATCAAATCATTTAGCATTGTCTTGTTTCTTGTCTTCGTTTAAATAATATTATTAGGGCTTTTCTTCCTCACACGGATGTTCAGTGTGCCGCAATTTGCCCTCCTCGTCTGCCCATACATAACATGTGGGCAGATGACGCAGGCTACATTCCCCCTGATGGTGGCCTATTCCCACCATCACGGGTAAACCTTACTTTTCATTACATGCTTTTTTGCATCTTATCTAACTTTATCCTTTTTATTTTCAGTTTTCTCTATCTTTCTATACTCCTAACGGCTCTAGTCCCTCCTCCCTACCCCTTCTTTGGGTCCACACGGGTCAATTCATCCAGTCGGACACGAACAGACACTGGTGAGTATCACCTTTTAGATCATTTATCATGGCACCCTTAAACATCCTTTCCCTGAATGTTCAGGGAATCAACACACCACAAAAAAGAACAAAAGCATTTTGTTCCTTTCAAGCTAAGAAGGCTCATATAATATGCCTACAAGAAACTCACTTTGCAGTGAATTCTATTCCTAAATATATGAGTCCTTTTTACCCAATAGTCTTTACAGCCTCGGCCAGCGCCAAGAAGAGGGGAACCCTTATAGCCTTCCACAGATCTACCCCATTCTTAATCCAATCAGAAATTAGAGACCCTGAGGGGCGTTATCTTATTATCAATGGTCACATTATGGACAATGCGGTAACAATAGTATCATACTATGCTCCTAATAAACAACCAACCCCATTTTTTTCACACTTATTACAAGTGGTAAATACTCATAAATTGGGTACGGTCATCATATGCGGCGACTCCAACCAGGTCCTCCTCCCATTTCTAGACAAATCGCCTTATATTCCCTCTCGCAACACAAGCAATCATTCATTTTCTAAACTATTCTCTCGGTATAATCTAGTAGACTGTAGAATGTAATCCATCCAAAAGATGCTTTACCTATTATTCACACCCACATAAGATTTCCACGCGTATAGACCACATTCCCTAAAGCCCATGACTCAACGTGATACCTTCCTGACATCATACTTAAGAACCCCTTACATAGTCAAATAATTGAACAAGGTATTAAGGATTATCTAGAATTTAACACTAACCCAGAGGTTTCTCCGCTTACTTTATGGGAAGCATATAAGCCTGTGATGCGGGGATTGATCCAGCGACAAATGGCACTGATTAAAAGAGAACGCATTAGCCTAGCACGAAAATTAGAATCCAACTTTAACACTGCTTTTGCTTCATTTCAAAGCAATCCCTCCTCTAAATCAACAGAAGAATTGGAAAAAGCCAGATTAGAATATGATTTATTCTTAACAGAATCAGCAGATAAGACATTACGCAGATTAAAACACATGTTCTACATGAAATCAAACAAACCTAATACCCTTCTAGCTCGCACGCTGAAATCTATTGACAGAAAATCAAATCCAATCAAACTTAAAATATCAAATAACACTTATACGAGCCTCTTAAAATCGTTCAAAAATTCCGTAAATATTTAACATCATTATATTCAGAATCAAAAGAATTCAATCAGTCTGATGCGGATAACTTCTTCTCTAAAATAAATCTAACTAAACTAACACACACACAAAAAATATTGCTGGAAGAACACATAACATCAGCAGAAGTTTTGAAAACCATAAAAGAACTGAAAATTAACAAAAGGCCTGGCCCAGATGGATATTCAGCCTTATATTATAAAACATTTTCTGAAACTCTTTCTCCTATATTAGAGGAAGCATTCAACACTCTAATAGACGACTACTCCTTTAGATGTGAATCTTTATTATCTATTATTTGCATGATCCCCAAACCCCACTCAGATAATACATCCTGCATGAACTTCCGTCCCATTTCCCTCCTAAATCAAGATATTAAAATCTTAGCAAAAATCCTAGCTACCCGACTTAACAAGATAATTGGTAAACTTATACATAATGACCAAGTTCGATTTATGCCAACAAGGCAAGCAAGTGATAACGTACGTCGAGCAACCCTCTTGGTGTACATAAAAAGCCAAAAAAAGACGAATTCCTACATGCTTTCTGTCTCTAGACATAAGAAAAGCCTTTGATTCAGTAACCTGGCCTTATTTACACTACACTCTCCAGAAATGGGGATTTGGCCCCCACTTCACTAGTTGGATAGCAGCTCTTTATAACAAACCCCAAGCCTACATAAAATACGCAGGATATAAATCGGAACATTTTAACATAGAAAGAGGCACTAGACAAGGTTGCCCACCTTCCCCCTTATTATTAGCTCTTTTGATAGAACCTTTAGCTCAATACCTTAGATTAGAACCAACAGTCACTGGAATAGAATTAGGTGGAATCCATCATAAACTTAGCTTATTTGCAGACGATATTTTATTTTTTCTATCATCTCCCCAAGACTCAGGCCCAAATTTATTACCTATTCTCAACAAATTTGCTACCATATCAGGGCTACAGATAAATTCCAAGAAATGTATAGCATTAAACATATCGCTTTCAACATTAGAACTAACTTCAGCAAAAGTAGCACTCCCCTTCACATGGGCAGAGGGATCAATTCCGTTCTTAGGAATTCACCTTACAGCCTCTTTATCAGATTTATACTCTGCTAATTACCCTAGCATTTTAAAACACATTACAAACCTAATGGACAGCTGGTCCCACCTTCCCATCTCCTGGCTGGGGAAAATAAATGTTGTTAAAATGTCAATTTTACCTAAACTACTATATTTATTTAGAGTATTACCAATTGCAGTCCCCGCCCACTATTTATGTATTATCCAGAAAAGAATATCGAAATTTATTTGGGGATCCTCAAAACCGCGTGTACCTCTTAAAACATTATACTTACCTAAAAATGTAGGTGGTCTTGGAGTACCAAATTTTGCCACTTACTATAGAGCAGCCCACATAGCTAGTTTAACAAAATATTATGCCACTCAGGAAATTCCATTATGGGTTTTGATAGAGGCTTATGATTGTGACCCTTTATCGATCTCCAAAATATATTGGATACATTCCAAAAACCGTCTTGGCTTAAGTAATCCTATTACTAAACATTACTTATCCCTCTGGGACAGGCTTAAATTTAAACATAAATTGCAATCTTTACACAACCCCCTCCTCTCTTTTTTCAAAAACCCAACCTCTTACCCAGCATGGATTTATCCTCTCTCTTTTAAAGCATGGTCTTCCTTGGGTATACTGAATTTCCACAACTTTTTTAACTCGTCATCTTTTATCCCCTTTCCATCTCTCTGCGAAACACACGGTATCCCTCAATCGGAATTGTTCCGATACTTTCAAATAAAAAATTTCTTTACACCTAATACCATTTCTGATGTACCTTTGACCCGCTTCACTAGTTTTGAATCCACATGCAAAAACGATCCACAGGCTAGAGGACGAATTTCTTCCCTCTATTCTCAATTACTAAAAAACTCTGATAAGGATATACCTACTTATGTGCGGAAATGGGAGGAGGACTTGGAATACACTCTGGACGAGGCGGAGTGGGTTAAAATTTGATCCACAATTAAATCATCCTCCCCTAATGTACTAGCCATGGAAACAAATTATAAGGTATTAACTCGGTGGTACTTAGTACCAACCAAAATTGCTAAATTTACCCCTGATTACTCAAATCACTGTTTTCGCAGTTGTTTAGAAGAAGGTACATACAAGCACACTTGGTGGTCCTGTCCAATAATACAGACATTTTGGAAAGAAATATTTACACACGCTTCCAAAATGTTCAATATTACCCTTCACCCTAACCTTACAACGACACTACTCTGCCTCAAGCCAGAATGTCTAACTCATGCCCAATTTAAACTATTTGTATTTTTGCTCACAGCAACCTTGGTTAGAACACTTCCTACCATTATCATTCAATGACAATGTTTTATGGCCATGGTAGATGATTTGAACTCATGCTGACTGTATAGATCTGACTGTGACTTCTGGATCGACCCGGTGGACCCCTCCTTAATATGTCTTCTTTACTCTTCACTCTCTACCTTATTCTTCCTTTCTCTACTCTGACTCTCTTTACACCTTATGATTTAGTTGTACCTTAGGTTACAAAGATATCATTAGTATTGAAATATAATTCATTAATCCAAGATTGCTCAGGAAATCTGTACTTCGTTTTTCATAATCTTTAATAATACACAATATTTGAATGTCTACATCACAATTGGTTTAGCTCATAATTGTTATTTTATTACTTTGATTTTTCATAAAGCCTTACCTCATGATTAATTCTATAATTGTAACCACATATAATTATTATATAAATACTCTAAATTGTACAATATACAGTATTAATTTTATTGTACTTAATTTTATTGAATTTAATAAAATATTTTTGACAAGGAAAATCTATCACCCCTGACGTACTGATGGTCTCATTTCTTGAGGCCCTAACATGCCAAGACAGTACAAATACCCCCCGTGACCCCTTTTTGGAAAGTAGACCATCCAAGGTATTTGGTAAGAGGCATGGCATGTTTTTTGAAGTTGTAACTTTTTCCCACAATTCTTTGGAACATGAATAAATTAAATAATTTTTTTTTCCGGCAAAATGTCATATTAACAAGTTATTTCTCACAAACAGCACAAGAATACTTGCAACCACACCCTAAAACACATTCTACTACTCCTCCTGAATATGGTGATAGCACCTTCTGACATTATCCACTTTAAGACCAGACCTTTTTCTGACACTTTTTATTTGCAAGTAAAATGTGAATTTTTGCTAGAAAATTACTCAGAACCCCCAAACATTATATATTTTTGTAGCAGAGGCCCTAAAAAATAAAATTGTGGTTTTATGTTACACAGTATTTGCGCGGTGGTTTTTTCAAACGCAATTTTACACGCTAATACAAGAATACACTTTAATGAAGTCCAATGCACACAAAGACAATTTAATACCCACATTTTTGGTAAAATATAAAATATGGTGCTGTACCGGCTAAATAGATACAAAATATGTCCCACTTTAAAATTGCACACACTTGTGAAATGGCACCAAACTTTGGTATTTAAAAGTCTCCATAGGCGAAGATTTATAAGCCTTTATTGGTTACCGGTTTAAAGTTACACAGTGCTAGAATTATCAGTCTTGCCCTGACGTTCATGGCAATACCTCACATGTGTGGTGCAATCAGCGTTTACATATGCGTACAGGAGCAATATGTGCTTTCGCTTTTGCACACGAGCACGGGGGGACAAGCTGCTTTCCATTTTTTATTTATATATTGGTAGGACACTGATACACTGACAGATGTTTTTGTGCACTTGTACACTGACAGATGTTTTTGCGCACTTGTACTCTGTGATGGATGTTGATCATCCACCGGTGGACACTGACAGATGTTGATGTTGCAATGGAACACTATTGCAGATGTTTCTATACACTGGTACAGATATTCATGGTATACTAGCACACTGTGACAGATGTTTTGTATGCTGGTACAGATGTTCATGGGACACTGGTACAGATGTCCACGGGACACTTGGACAGGGACAGTGGTGCTTGGTGTACTGTGTGGGGATGGCTACAGTCTGTGTGATCTCTGGGTAACTAATTGCTAAAATCATAAGTTACACAGAGAGCTGCCACAAGAGCTCAGTGGGAAGAGCTGGCACAGAGACACGCATCACTGTTTACACTGCTTGATAGCTGTGATTGGACACAGCCATCACATGATTGGGAGGGCCAATCACATTGCCCATATCCCAATATGAGATGTGCAGTGTCCAAAGGACACAGCCATCACAGGATCGCGCCACTGCATGGCCACGGGGCTGCGCAAAATTACCCGTTCTGAGGGATATACGGGTACATCCACTCAGAACGTGGAAGCTCCCACCTGGCTGTTTATGTACATTGGTCAGGTGGGAGGCGGTTAATTTACACTCAGTACCTCATAATAACAAGGTGAAAACCACATTTTTGAAATTCCCATGAATTTATTAAAAAGAAAAAACTGAAATATCACATGTACTTAAGTATTTAGACCTTTACTCAACATTTGGTTGAAGCACCTTTGGTAGCAATTACAGCCTCAAGTCATTTTGGGTATGAAGTGACAAAGTTTGTATACCTGGATTGGGGGATTTTCTGCCATTCTTCTTTGCAAATCCTCTCAAGCTGTCAGGTTGGATGGGAACCGTCGGTGGACAGCCATTTTCAGGTCTCCCCAGAGATTATTATTATTAATATTCACAATTTATATAGCGCCAACAGTTTACGCAGCGCTTTACAATGTAGAGGGGGGGACAGCACAATTAAAGTACAGTTCAATACAGAAGGGACAGGAGGGCCCTGCTCATAGAGCTTACATTCTAAAGGGAGGGGGTGGTGGTACAAAAGGTAATAGATGCAGGGAATAATTTGATGGGGGTGGCTCGGGGACAGTTGTTAGTGTGGGATAGTCTTCCCTGAGTTTTCAGGGATCACTTAAAGGTGGACAGGTTAGGGGCTGATCGGATATACCGGGGCAGGGAATTCCAGAGGATGGGAGAGGCTCTGGAGAAGTCCTAAAGTTGAGCATGAGAGGAGGTAACTAGGGAGCTAGAGAGAAGGAGGTCTTGGGAGGAGTGGAGGGGACAATTTGGGCGATATCTGCAGATGAGGTTGGTGATGTAGTTGGGGACGATGTTGTGGATGGCCTTGTATGTTGTGGTTAGCATTTTGAATTTTATACGGTGGGGTAGGGGAAGCCAGTGAAGGGATTGGCAGAGAGGGGCAGCAGTCACAGATTGATTAGTGAGGTGTATTAGTCTAGCAGCAGCATTCAAAATAAACTGATACCCTGCGTAAGGGTAGGCCATTAAGGAGAGAGTTGCAGTAGTCAAGGCGGGAAATAATCAAGGCATGAATAAGTTGTTTTGTGGTGTCATTAGTCAGGAAGGGTTGAATTCTGGAGATGTTGTGGAGGTTAAGGCGGCAGGATTTAGCCAGTGATTGGATGTGGGCGCTGAAGGAGAGGTCAGAGTCAAGGATTACACCCAGCACCCTGGCATGTGTGGAGGGACCAATGGTTGTGCTGTTGATCTTAATGGTAAAGTCATGGGGGGGACTGGGAAGGAGGAAATATTACAAGCTCAGTTTTAGAAAGACTGAGTTTGAGAAAGTGGTGTGACATGCATACTGATATGTCATTCAGTAAGTTTGAGATCCGTGAGGAGATGGAGGGGGTGAGTTGAGGAGTGGAAAGATAGATCTGGGTGTCATCAGCATAGAGGTGGTATTGGAAGCCATGGGAGGTTATCAACTGGCCCAGGGAAGAGGTATAGAGTGAGAATAGCCCAAACATAGAGAGGAAGAGGAGCAGAGGAGATGGAGTTGTAAGTGACACTGAAAGTGCACTGAGATAGGTAGGAGGAGAACCAGTATAAAGCTGAATCACAGAGGCCAAGAGAGTGTAGTTTGCTGAGGAGGAGCAGGTAGTCAACTGTGTCGAAGGCAGCAGAGAGGTCTAAAAGTATGAGTATGGAGTAATGGCCATTGGTTTTAGCAGTTAGTAGGTCATTGGTGAGTTTTAGTAGGGCAGTTTCAGTAGAACGTTGTGGACGGAAGCTGGACCGAGAAGGTCGAGAAGGTTGTTGTCCGTGAGGTAGCGATTCATTCAGTCATGGACAAGGCATTCGATGAGCTTGGAGGCAAATGGGAGCAGGGAGATGAGTCTTAAATTATTCAAACAGGTGGGGTCTAGTGAGGGTTTTTTAAGTATGGGGGTAACCAGTGCATGTTTGAGCAGAGAAGGAAAGGTGTCGGAGGAGAGGGAGAGATTGAAGATGTGGGTTAGGGAGTTTAGGATAGAGTGGAAAGGTGGTCATAGTAATTTGGAGGGGACAGGGTCCAGGGGACAGGGGGTGAGGTGGCCCATGGAGAGGAGTTTCAACTTCATCGGTGGTAACTGGGCAGAAGGAGGAGAGTATTGAGTGTGGTGTTGGACCTGATGTGTTGGGTAGGGTGGGGTTAGTGGGGGGTGAAGTAAGGAATTAAGGGTAGAAAAGAGTTGACGAGGTTTGGATGAGAGGGTTTTGATGAGGGTGTTGTAGTAGGTTTGTTTAGCAGTGTGGAGGCAGGAGTTGTATTTGAGAAGGGCAGAGGGTAAAGTCTTGCAGGGACTTAGATTTACGCCATGCTCACTCAAGAGCGTGGCTGCGTCTCTTGAGACTTCTGGTATTGTCTGTTTGCCAGGGTTGTGGCAGATGGAGCCTGTTCTGCACTTAGAAAGAGGAGCAAGTACATCTAGGGAGGATGACAGCGTGTTGTTTTGGATGGAAGTGGTTAGGTCTGGGCAGGACAGGGATGTGATTTTGTCGTAAAGGCCATCAGTAGCAGAATGAAGAAGGGAAGGGTTGAGGTTGCGAAGGTTTCTGCACATAGTGGTTTGTGGGTTGGCAGCATGGGAGGAAGGAAAGTGTGAAACAGATAAGGTTGTGATCAGAGAGAGGAAAGGGGTGGTTAGAAAGGTTGCAGGGAGTGCAGCAATGGGAGAATACGAGGTTGAGAGTATAGCCGTTGGAGTGAGTGGTGTTTTGTGTCCATTGTGTTAGGTTAAAAGAGGAGGTTAAGTTGAGCAGTTGATAAGTGGTTGCAGTATTAACATTGATTGGAATGTTAAAGTCACCTAGGATGATGGCAGGTACTTCAGAGAAGAGAGAGTAGGGTAGCCATGCAGAGAAGTCATCCAGAAAGAGTGACACTGGTCCAGGAGGCCGATAAATTACTGCGACCCTCAGGCAAGCTGGAGAGAAAATACAAATGCAGTGCACTTCGAAAGAGCAGGGGGAAAGAGAGGGAGGCGTGGGAAGGACCTGGAAGGTGCATTGTGGGGAGAGCAGGAGTCCGACACGACCTCCTTTTTGTCCACTGGGTGAAGTGAGTCCAGAGGAGGCCACTGTGGGACAGGGCAGCTGGAGAGGTAGTGTTGAATTCCTGGAGCCAGGTTTTGGTAATAGCAAATAGATTAAGGTATTTGGAGAGGAAAAGGTCATTGACAGAAGCTAGTTTGTTGAGGACCGAGCGGGCATTCCAGAGGGCACATGAAAGAGGGGGGCTGACTTGTGGAATCAGGGGAATTGGGATGAGAAGGTGGGAGTTACGACTACTATTGGAGGAGAAAGACAGACAATTTTAGGGGTGGGAATTGGGTGTGGGAGGGTCGGGGTTTGGTGCGATGTCCCCAGACATTAGGAGTAGTAGGAGGGTGAGTGTGATAAGGTGGGAGTGGGATTTATAGGAGGGCAGTATAGTGGAAGTGGTGATACTGTGTTGGCTTAGAATGAGCAGGAGGTGATAAGTGCAGTAATATTGAGTGGGCAGAAGAGAGGGAGATATGTACAGGTTGGGTGCTGGAGAGGGGGGGTAAAGACATGAGAGGTTGAGGAAAGAGAACGTTATAGCAAAGATTAATGTGAGCATGTTGGAGGATGGGGAAATTGGAATAGAAGGAAGACTGAGGAAAGTTAGAGGATGAAGGGGAACTTCGTGTAAAATAGGTGTGGAACACTAATGTCTGTACTTACTTTTTTGTAGCAGTGCCTTAGTCAAAGTGCCCGTGTACAAGTGTCAAACACTTGTCGCCGGAGTGACACTTTGCGCAAGGAGTGGTCAGCCCAAACCCTCGCCAGCCGTCCCAAGAAATTAACTACATTTTTTTACAGAGATGCTGTGGGGGGGTTCACAAATTTTCAATTAGGAGCTGATAAAACCGGGCTTGTGGGTGGGTGGGGTTTACAGCTGGCCTGGACAGAGTGCAATGTAAGAGGGGTCAACAGGATAAGGTTAAATGTTTGATCTTGTCCAAGGCAGCATAATACAAAATAAGTGACACTTTCAAAATTAAACAAACAAGCAAGTATAGACAGCAGATTCAAATTCTTAGTAAGGCAGAATTAGAGTTCAGTTAGGCAATGCAGTCCAGTGTAAGAGAAGAGTGGAGTCTATGCAGTTACCAGAGGGTATGAAGAGTCAGGTGGGAAATCGCAGACAGGTAGAGCAACTTTGTGTTGTAGGGAAGGTCTATGCAGTTACCAGAGGGTATCAAGAGTCAGGTGGGAAATCGTAGACAAGTAGAGCGACTTTGTGTTGCAGGGAAGGTCTATGCAGTTACCAGAGGGTATGAAGAGTCAGGTTGGAAATCGCAGACAGGTAGAACAACTTTGTGTTGCAGGGAAGGAAGGAGTTATCCCTAAGCCACTCCTGTGTTGTCTTGGCTGTGCGCTTCATTGTCATGTTGGAAGGTGAACCTTTGGTCCAGTCTGAGTTGCTGAACTCTGTAGAATAGGTTTTCATTGAAGATATCCCTGTACTTTGTACCAGTTAGCTTTCCCTCAACCCTGGCAAGTCTCCCAGTCCCCACTGCTGAAAAACACCCCCACAACATGATGCTGCCACCACCATGCTTCACTGGGATGGTATTGGGTAGGTGATGAGCAGTGCCTGGTTTCCTCCAAATATAACTTTTAGAACTGAGGCCAAACAGTTCAATCTTGGTTTCATCTGACCAGAGGATTTTGTTCCTCACAGTCTGAGAGTCCTTCAGGTGCTTTTCTTGTCAAAAATATTTTATTAAATTCAATAAGATTAAGTACAATAAAATTAATACTGTATATTGTACAATTTAGAGTATTTTATAATAATTATATGTGGTTACAATTATAGAATTAATCATGAGGTAAGGCTTTATGAAAAATCAAAGTAATTAAATAACAATTATGAGTTAAACCAATTGTGATGTAGACATTCAAATATTGTGTAATATTAAAGATTATGAAAAACTAAGTACAGAAGTACAGATTTCCTGAGCAATCTTGGATTAATGAATTGTATTTCAATACTAATGATATCTTTGTAACCTAAGGTACAACTAAATCATAAGGTGTAAAGAGAGTCAGAGTAGAGAAAGGAAGAATAAGGTAGAAAGTGAAGAGTAAAGAAGACATATTAAGGAGGGGTCCACCGGGTCGATCCAGAAGTCGCAGTCAGACCTATACAGTCAGCATGAGTTCAAATCATCTACCATGGCCATAAAACATTGTCATTGAATGATAATGGTAGGAAGTGTTCTAACCAAGGCTGCCATAGTTTATGAAATTTAGATATTTGGTTTTGTTCAATAGCAGCCATTTTAGTGTGTTCCATAAAATGATTAATTCTTTGTTTGGTCTCGGCCCACTCCAAAGAGGGGGTCTTCCAAGCTCTCACCACTGTTTGTTTTGCTGCTGTGAGCAAAAATACAAATAGTTTAAATTGGGCATGAGTTAGACATTCTGGCTTGAGGCAGAGTAGTGTCGTTGCAAGGTTAGAGTGAAGGGTAATATTGAACATTTTGAAAGCGTGTGTAAATATTTCTTTCCAAAATGTCTGTATTATTGGACAGGACCACCATGTGTGCTTGTATGTACCTTCTTCTAAACAACCGCGAAAACAGTGATTTGAGTAATCAGGGGTAAATTTAGCAATTTTGGTTGGTACTAAGTACCACTGAGTTAATACCTTATAATTTGTTTCCATGGCTAGTACATTAGGGGAGGATGATTTAATTGTGGACCAAATTTTAACCCACTCCACCTCGTCCAGAGTGTATTCCAAGTCCTCCTCCCATTTCCGCACAAAAGTAGGTATATCCTTATCAGAGTTTATTAGTAATTGAGAATAGAGGGAAGAAATTCGTCCTCTAGCGTGTGGATCATTTTTGCATATGGATTCAAAACTAGTGAAGCAGGTCAAAGGTACATCAGAAATGGTATTAGGTGTAAAGAAATTTTTTATTTGAAAGTATCGGAAAAATTCCGATTGAGGGATACCGTGTGTTTCTCAGAGAGATGGAAAGGGGATAAAAGATGACGAGTTAACAAAGTTGTGGAAATTCAGTATACCCAAGGAAGACCATGCTTTAAAAAAGAGAGGATAAATCCATGCTGGGTAAAAGGTTGGGTTTTTGAAAAAAGAGAGGAGGGGGTTGTGTAAAGATTGCAATTTATGTTTAAATTTAAGCCTGTCCCAGAGGGATAAGTAATGTTTAGTAATAGGATTACTTAAGCCAAGACGGTTTTTGGAATGTATCCGTAATATATTGGAGATCGATAAAGGGTCACAATCATAAGCCTCTATCAAAACCCATAATGGAATTTCCTGAGTGGCATGATATTTTGTTAAACTAGCTATGTGGGCTGCTCTATAGTAAGTGGCAAAATTTGGTACTCCAAGACCACCTACATTTATAGGTAAGTATAATGTTTTAAGAGGTACATCCCTTTTGAGGATCCCCAAATAAATTTTGATATTCTTTTCTGGATAATATGTAAATAGTGGGCGGGGACTGCAATCGGTAATACTCTAAATAAATATAGTAGTTTAGGTAAAATTGACATTTTAACAACATTTATTTTCCCCAACCAGGAGATGGGAAGGTGGGACCAGCTGTCCATTAGGTTAGTAATGTGTTTTAAAATGCTAGGGTAATTAGCAGAGTATAAGTCTGATAAAGAGGCTGTAAGGTGAATTCCTAAGAACGGAATTGATCCCTCTGCCCATGTTAAGGGGAGTGCTACTTTTGCCGAAGTTAGTTCTAATGTTGAAAGAGATATGTTTAATGCTAAACATTTCTTGGAATTTATCTGTAGCCCTGATATGGTAGCAAATTTGTTGAGAATAGGTAATACATTTGGGCCTGAGACTTGGGGAGATGATAGAAACAATAAAATATCGTCTGCAAATAAGCTAAGTTTATGATGGATTCCACCTAATTCTATTCCAGTGACTGTTGGTTCTAATCTAAGGTATTGAGCTAAAGGTTCTATTAAAAGAGCAAATAATAAGGGGGAAACTGGGCAACCCTGTCTAGTGCCTCTTTCTATGTTAAAGTGTTCCGATTTATATCCTGCATATTTTATGTTGGCTTGGGGTTTGTTATAAAGAGCTGCTATCCAACTAGTGAAGTGGGGCCAAATCCCCATTTCTGGAGAGTGTAGTGTAAATAAGGCCAGGTTACTGAATCGAAGGCTTTTCTTATGTCTAGAGACAGAAAGCATGTAGGAATTCGTCTTTTTTTGGCTATGTACGCCAAGAGGGTTGCTCGACGTACGTTATCACTTGCTTGCCTTGTTGGCATAAATCCAACTTGGTCATTATGTATAAGTTTACCAATTATCTTGTTACGTCGGGTAGCTAGGATTTTTGCTAAGATTTTGATGTGTTGATTTAGGAGGGAAATGGGATGGAAGTTTGTGCAGGATGTATTATCTTAGTGGGGTTTGGGGATCATGCAAATAATAGATAATAATGATTCACGTCTAAAGGAGTAGCCGTCTATTAGAGTGTTGAATGCTTCCTCTAATATAGGAGAAAGAGTTTCAGAAAATGTTTTATAATATAAGGCTGAATATCCATCTGGTTCATGTGCTTTTCAGGAAGAGAGGCTTCCATCTATCAACACTGCCATAAATCCCAGATTGTTGGAGGGCTGCAGTAATGGTTGTGCTTCTGGAACTCCCATCTCCACACAGGATCTCTGGAGCTCAGTCAGAGTGACCATCAAGTTCTTTGTCACCTCTCTTACTGTCAGGTCTCTCACTTACCAGACCGGTGAGTCCGCTTGGGCAGAGGGTAGGCTCCCTTACATATCTGACTCGGGGCCCCTGATAGAGCAGACAGGAAGCCCACGAGTGCGGAGTGGTATGAGGGCCTGGTGTAAGGATCCGGAAGAGAGGTGGTCTTCCAAGCAGCAGGTAGTACTCAGGAACACTGGGGACTGACGCTGAGCAGGAGCTGTTAGGCTGGTCACACACGGGCAGAGGTCGGCAACGGGCTGGCAGCAGAAGTACAAGAGTAGCAGGCAAAAGCGGGGTCAAAACAAGCCGGGGTCAGGGTTCAGGCAGCAGTCAAGGAGGTCCAATAGGCAAGCCGGGTCATAACAGATCAGAACTTCGGGAACACAGGAACACAGAGAGTATCACGGAACTTGGCACAAGAGCTGTTGATCAGACAGCACCGATCAGAGATTGCGGCAGACCTAAATAGGCTGATTGGCACCAAACGCCGCCCTCGTGCGCGCGTCGATACCCACAGACGCCCGCGCACCCGCACGCGCCCGAGCGCGCCCCCGGACACCGGCGCGCACACCAGCACCACCAGGCACACGTATAACACGTACGCACGCGCGTGCCCGGGCACCACCACGCACACCATGGCCAGCCGGATTAGACACGCCAGTGCCTCAGAAGCACGCGCCCCAGCACGCACAGGAACGCACGCACCAACGCGCCCCGGTGCGCACCAACGCCCAACCAGGTAACCTCTCTGACAGTGCCCCCTCCTCAAGGGCAGACTCCGGATGCCCAGCTGGGCCAACTTTGAGGCATGAGAAGCTTTGAATGACTGCAAGAGCTCTCTGGCGTGCAAGTTGCTTTCTGGCTCCCATGAGTTGTCTTCAGGCCCATAGCCCTTCCACTTTACGAGGTATTGGGTTTGGTTGCGTCTTCTTCTGCAATCTAAAATTGCCTCCACCTCAAACTCCTCTTCGCCGTTAACTAGGATAGGCTTGGGTAGACCGATACTACGGCCAACAAAGGAATTGGGAGTAACCAGTTTCAAAAGAGACACGTGGAAGACTCTTCAGGGAGTTAGGCAGGTCAAGTTCATATGCCACATTGTTAATCTTCCTCTTAACCAAGAAAGGAACCAAGTACTTAGGGCCTAGTTTTCTGGACAGACAGGCCAACTTCAGGTTAGCGGTGGATAACCAAACTGGGTTGCCAGGTTCCAAGACAAGCTCTCCACGCCTCTTCCTGTCGAACATCCTTTTGTAGTATTCCTGAGCTTTGGCCATGGTATCCTGTAGTAGTTTATTGTTTGTTGAAAAGAAATCCAAAGTTTCAGACACTGCAGGGACGGAGCACTCGGGTATTGACCCAGGCAAAAAGGACGGATGGAAGCCGTAATTAGCATAGAATGGTGTTTGATTGGTAGCTGAGTGCAATGAATTGTTGTAAGAGAACTCTGCAATAGGGAGCAGGGAGGCCCAATCGTCCTGGGAGAATGCAGAAAAACAGCGGAGATATTGTTCCAAGGTCTGATTCGTCCTTTCAGTTTGCCCATTTGACTGGGGATGATAGGCCGAGGAGAATGCTAATTCAATTTCCAAGGAGCTGCAGAGGGCTTTCCAGAATCTGGAGATGAACTGGACACCTCGGTCAGAAACTATGTTCGTTGGCACTCCATGTAATCTGATAATTTCTCTGATAAAGATAGTAGCTGTTTCCATAGCCGAGGGGGTACCCTTCATGGGGAGGAAGTGGGGCATCTTAGACAGCCTATCTACCACAACAAAGATGGAAGAAAAACCTTCTGATGGGGGGAGTTCAACGATGAAGTCCATTGAAATCATGGTCCACGGCCTCTCTGGGACCGGTAAAGGTTTTAACAGACCCCACGCCCTTGCCCGGCTATTCTTGCTTCTGGCACAGGTATTACAAGAATCAACATACTCCTTGCAATCTTTAACAAGATGAGGCCACCAGAAGGTGTGTTGTACTAGGTTGATTGTTTTTCGTGAGCCAAAGTGTCCGGCCAACTTGTGATCATGGCAAAGTTCTAACACCTGTACTTTTAGCTCCTCAGGGACCACAATTTTGTTTTCATACCAAAATAGCCCGTCTTTGGTACAAGCTTTAGCAGGTAGTGTCATTCCCATAGAGGCCCGTCTAATTTGAGAGACAAGATCTTCTTGAAGCAACAGGAAATTCCCAGAAGGGAGGATGGTGTCTGGAGGTAGGGCTTTTTCATGGAACATGCGAGAGAGTGCGTCAGACTTGACATTCTTGGATCCGAGTCTGTAGGTAATGTGGAATTGGAATCGGGAAAAAAAAAGTGCCCATCTGGCCTGCCGAGGTTTTAGTCTCTTAGCCGTTCTCAGGTATTCTAAATTTTTATGGTCTGCGTAGACCAAAATGGGGTGAGCAGCACCCTCCAGAAGATAACGCCATTCTTCTAAAGCTGCTTTAATAGCTAGAAGTTCCCGATCTCCCACGTCGTAATTCCTTTCTGAAGATGAAAGTTTACGTGAGAAAAACCCCACAGGGTATAGAAGGGCTTTGGTGCCTTGTCTTTGCGAGAGCACAGCTCCTACCACAATTTTGGATGCGTCAACTTCCAATACGAAAGGTAGGGCTGGATTGGGATGTTTAAGAATGGTGGCTGAGGTAAACAGAACCTTGAGTTCTTCAAAGGCCAGCTGCGCCTTAGGAGTCCATCAAAACTGAGTCCCTTGTCTGATGAGTTCAGTGACGGGGGTTATTATCGAAGAAAATCCTTTGATGAGCTTCCTATAGAAATTGGCGAAGCCAATAAAGCAATGTACTCCTTTCTTATCTACAGGTGCAGGCCAATCCAGGATAGCGGATACTTTTTGAGGGTCCATCTTGATACCCTCGGGAGAGATGACCAGGCCTAGAAACTGAATAGATTGGAGCTCGAACTCACATTTTTCAAGTTTGGCATAAAGCCCATGTTGCCTGAGTCGGGTAAGTATGTTTCGTACATGTCTGCGGTGGTCGATCAGGGAAGCGGAAAAAAACAGAATATCGTCCAGATAGACTATGACGTACAGGTCCAGAAAGTCACGGAAGACATCATTAACGAAGTGTTGGAAGGTGGCTGGCGCATTACACAGGCCAAAGGGCATGACGAGGTACTCAAAGTGCCCGAATCGAGTACGAAAAGCCGTCTTCCACTCGTCCCCCTCTCTTATGCGGATCCAATTGTAGGCTCCACGGAGATCCAACTTGGTGAAAACTGTAGCGGACCCCAATCTTTGAAACAGTTCAGGTACTAAGGGTAGCGGATATCTGTTTTTTATGGTAATTTTATTTAATTCCCGGTAGTCGATGCAGGGACGTAGGGAGTGATCCTTCTTCTCAACGAAGAAGATGCCCGCACCTGCTGGAGATGTGGAGGGGCGAATGAATCCCTTCTTTAGGTTTTCATCAATATAGGTTTTCAGGGTGCCCAGCTCCTGCTCAGTTAAAGGAAAAATCCTTCCAAAGGGAACTTCAGTTCCGGGTAAGAGTTCTATTGGGCAGTCGTAGGGCCTGTGTACCGGGAGAGTCTCTGCCCCCTTCTTGCTGAACACATCCAAGAAATCCCGGTAGGGCTCGGGAAGGGATTGGTAAAGCTTGGTATCAGAGTCTAAGCAAAGACACTGAGATGGTGTTATGGGTGTTCCCAGTAGACAGTGTTGTTTGCAGTAATTGGAGAGAAACTGAATCTTTCCTGTGGACCAGTCGATGCTGGGATTGTGAGCTTGCAGCCAAGGCATTCCTAGGATGATTGGAAAGAGGGGAGAGGAGATGACATCCAGGCGTAAGAGTTCCTGATGTTCCGGGCCAATAGTGGCCAGTAAGGGAATGGTCTCCTGGGTAACTGGTCCGGAGCTGAGGGTGGAACCGTCTGCTAAGAATACTGCAAGTCCCTGGGCCTTGGGTTGGAGAGGAATACTATGGTTATCGACGAAGGTTCGGTCAATGAAGCTGCTGCATGCTCCTGAATCAATAATGACCGGTACCGGGATGTTCCTTCCAGGAAGCTGTAACATAACAGAAAGTGTCAAATGGTTACCAGATCTGGGTAAGACAGGTGTACATAAAGAAGAGGACGGCAGGCACTTACATCTCTTGTTGGGCAGGCCCTCACAAAATGTCCTTGTTCTCCGCAGTCCAGACACAAATTAAGTGTACGTCTGCGTGTCTTTTCTTCTGGAGTCAGGGATGGACGGAGCAGACCAAGCTGCATGGGTTCTGGAGCTTCTGTGGCCAGAGCAGAAGAGGCGGGAGGAACTTGATTCGGAGCACTAGGAACCCTGCGCAACATCCAAATGGGACGTGGGTGGTTAACTGACCTCTCTGAGCGTCTCTATCTCTCAGACGGCGGTCAATCTGGATTGACAAGTTTATGAGCTCATCCAGCGTCTGAGGTATCCCAACACGTGCCAGTTCATCTTTGAGGGGATCAGATAACCCCAACCGATATTGGTGACGCAAGGCAGCGTCATTCCACTCTGTATCAGAGCTCCAACGTCTGAACTCTATGGCGTAGTCTTCGGCCGCTCTGCGACCTTGCTGCAGGGAGTGCAAGGCGGCTTCAGCAGTAGCTGTTAGTTGGGGGTCCTCGTATTACTGAGACAGCGCTAGGAAGAGGTCATCCAAGGAAACCAGAGATCTGGATTTTTCCTCCAGTAGACAGTGAGCCCAAGTTTGAGGCTCACCGGTCAGTAGTGATATGACAAACCCCACCTTTGTGGCTTCCAGAGAAAACGTGCGGGGTTGTAAGGCAAAATAAAGCTCACATGCGTTGCGGAATGCCCGGTACTTGCAACGTTCTCCAGAGAACTTTTCGGGCGTGGGTACCCTGGGCTCCGGGGGGAGCATTACTACAGAGGGTGCTGCGGAAGGGCCGGCAGACGCTGCTCCTTGAGGAGATGCTGAGAGGGCCTGGACCTGTCCCTCTAATCTGGTATAGCCTTCTTGTAGGCTTTTGACTGCCTGGGTGAGGCCCGCTAGGTGCCTACAGAGTTCATCCATGGGGGAGGCCCCCTGCCCGGACTCGGTCATGGCTGCCTGATACTGTCAGGTCTCCCACTTACCAGACCAGTGAATCCGCTTGGGCAGAGGGTAGGCTCCCTTACGTATCCGGCTCGGGGCCCCTGATAGAGCAGACAGGAAGCCCACGAATGCGGAGTGGTATGAGGGCCTGGTGTAAGGATCCGGAAGAGAGGTGGTCTTCCAAGCAGCAGGTAGTACTCAGGAACACTAGGGACTGATGCTGAGCAGGAGCTATTAACTGGTCTCACACAGGCAGAGGTCAGCAACGGGCTGGCAGCAGAAGTACAAGAGGAGCAGGCAAAAGCGGGGTAAAAACAAGCCGGTGTCAGGGTTCAGGCAGCAGTCAAGGAGGTCCAATAGGCAACCCGGTCGTAACAGATCAGAACTTCGGGAACACAGGAACACAGAGAGGATCATGGAACTTGGCACAAGAGCTGTTGATCAGGCAGCACCGATCAGAGATTGCAGCAGACCTAAATAGGCTGATTGGTGCCAAACGCCACGTTCGTGCATGCCGATACACATAGACGCCTGCGCACCGCATGCACCCCAGCACCACCAGGCACACGTATAGCAATGCCCGTAGGCGTACGCGCGCTAATGCGTACGCGCGCGCGCCGGGGCACCACCACGCACACCATGGCCAGCCGGATTAGACACACCAGTGCCCCCAGAAGCACGCGCCCCAGCACGCACAGGAACGCGTGCACCAACGCGCCCTGGCGCGCACCGACGCCCCACCAGGTAACCTCTCTGACACTTACTAAGGCCCATCTCCTCTGTTTGCTCAATTTGGCCAGGTGACCAGCTCTTGGAAGAGTCCTGATTGTGTCAAACATCTTCCATTTCACAATTATGGAGGCCACTGTGCTCTTGGAAACCTTCAGTGCAGCAGAAATTTGATTTGTAGTCTTCCCCAGATCTGTACCTTGCAATTATCCTGTCTTTGAGCTCTACAGGCAGTTCCTTCGACCTCATGGCTTTTGCTCTGATACAGTTTGCATTGTCAGCTGTGAGGCTTTTTTTAGAGATTTTATGTAATTTTAATTTAGCACAGGTGGACTCCAATCAATGTGTATAAACATCTCAGCAATGATCACAAAAAATGGGACGCACCTGAGGTAAATTTCAATTATTGTTGCAAAGGGTCCGAATAATTATGCCAATTTTTCCTTTTTAATAAATTTTCAGACATTTCTAAAATTCTGTTTTCAATCATTATGAAATACTGAGTGTACATTAATGAGACATAAATTAATTGAAAACACTGTAGTATCAGGCTGCATTATAACAAAATTGAAAAAAAGTGAAGTGGGTCTGAATATTTTATGAATGCACTATATATGCTGTATATATATATATATATATATATATATATATATATATACCGTATTTATCGGCGTATAACACGCACTTTTTTCCCCTTAAAACCAGGGGAAAATCGCGGGTGCGTGTTATACGCCGCCGATCCCCTGCGATCCTGAGCTTCAAAATCGCCGACCGCGGTTTGAAAATGGAGCCGCCAGCGACGAAATACACAGAGCCGGTCCTCGACTCTTCTCGGCCACTTTCGGCTTCACTCGAGTGCCGCCCGCACCTAGCCGAGTGTACTCGGCTAGGTTCGGATAGCTCCGCTCACAGTCACGCCCATCCCGGGCGGGACTACGAGTGGAGCCGAAAGGGAACGAGAGCCGCCGAGAAGAGCCGAGGACCGGCTCTGTGTATTTCGATGCTGGCGGCGCCATTTTCAAATCGCGGTCGGCGATTTTGAACCTCAGGATCGCAGGGGATCACAGGATCGCAGTTTCAAACTGTGAGCTGCACTGGGGCAAGGCTGCACTGGGGCAAGGCTGCACTGGGATAAGGCTGCAATGGACACTGGGGAAGGCTGCACTGACAAGGCTGCACTGACATGGCTGCACTGACATGGCTGCACTGGGGCAAGGCTGCACTGAGAAGGCTGCAATGATGGGCATTTAAATGTAAGTTTTTTTCCCTTAAACTTCCCTCCTAAAAGTTTTTTTTCCTTAAAATTCCCTCCTAAACCTAAACTTGGGGTGCGTGTTATATGCCGGTGCGTGTTATACGCCGATAAATACGATATATATATATATATATATATATATATACATATATACACATATATATACATATATATATATATGTGTGTGTGTGTGTGTACAGTATATATATTTTCCTGCTTATCGTTATTAGTCTTCCTTTAATTTGTTTGTTACAAGGGAACATGAAGGAAAGTGTTAAAAAAGTATCTGCCCGGGGCAGGAGGCGGAGCCTAGCAGAGCAGACATGCATTGTTAGAGCTCCATACCACTGAGGAGAGAAGAGAAGGACAAAGCGGAGCCTGCAGGCTCAAAAGGTATCCATTTGAACCTTTTTGCCCCAGGGAACAAACTGTGAAAGTTTGGGCAGGAAATATGGTACTGGGAGGAAACCGTGGCAGAAATAAAAATCACCTCACAAAGAGCTCACAGGCACTCACTGCAGCTGAAGCAGCTCCAGTCACCTCACAAGATACAGCATCAGGGCGCTCTCACAGACAGAAAATGTCACAGCAAGACTCTCCATTTGAGTCAGATACAGAACAAATCCTCTCACAAACTTCTCCACAAGCCTCCTCAGTATCCCCAGTAATATTATTACAATTTGAAAAGATGCTTCATAAGGCTTTAAAACAAACCTCAGACCAAATAACAAAAAGCCTAACCAAAGAAATAAGAGAGCTGGGAAACCGCACCGCAGCCTTAGAAATAAAAATGGATGAAATTGAAATTACAACCCAAGAAAATATAACAGAATTGGAACAATTAAAAGAAGAGAATTTAATACTTCAAACTAAGCTCGAAGATTACGAAAATAGAGCCAGACGTTCAAACTTGCGCATAAGGGGAATACCTGAAACTGTGACAGACCTGCAATCTACTATTACTGCTCTATTACAAGAACTAAAGCCAGATATCCCTATTGAACGTTTAGAACTGGACAGAGTACACAGAGCCCTCACAGCCAAAAAGAAAGATGGACCCCCACGTGATATAATCACAAAATTTCATTATTACAGAACGAAAGAACAAATACTAATTGCTGCAAGAGAAAAAAAGGAACTTAATTTTCAAGGACACAATTATCAAATTTTTGCTGACCTATCCCAACTTACTATTACTAAAAGACGATCCATGAAACCCCAACTAATGGAACTGCAACGCCACAACATTATGTATCAATGGGGCTTCCCCTTTTCAGTCAGATTTAACTACCAAGGTACAATTTACAGAAGCAGATCAGCAGATGAACTACAACAAACCCTTTTAAAATTAAATCTGACAGAACCCACAAGCAGCAACACTCCCACACGCAGAAGAATTACATCATCTTCACCTTCAGGCAGCACCCAGAAAATTTCAGAACAAAATGGGAATCATCATTCTCACAAAAGAGGCCGTTATGCCACATCATCCATGGACCAAGAAGATTCAATGGACTGACATCCTAATTCCTGATATCTCTTCATTTATTATACTAAGAGATGGTTCTCTATAAAAAACCTATATTTATAACTGAATGTAACTGCATTCTGATAGTCACACACTGTGTGGGATCATTACATTCCAGTTATATTTCTTATTACTTCTGATTCATATAGCCTTAGAATATATAAGTGAAATAAGGAAATTCTTGTTCAGTTATATATTATCAGGTAATAACAATAGATTTATTACTTTTTAGGACAAATATTTTCAATAATCCAGAAGTAATGGAAGCTTTTTCTTTCTTTTCTTAAAACAAATATATTATTACCTTGTAATAGTTCCTAGAATTATGTTTTTGTTTATTTTAATCTGAAGCAATACAACCTCAATTTTATGAGTTAACATATCTAAACAGTTACATATGAATAAAATATGTAATTGTTTACTCTAAAAGGGTTAAAATCCCAAAATAATTCAAACTATCTTCATCAATACCAAAGTTATTAACAGTACCTTTCTAACTGAATTATTTAGCCTAGAGCAAGACTAACCATATACAACCACCCTGGAATAAATAATTTCAACAAAAACTATATTCTGCACTCCAATTAATGAAACATCATTTTGATGTCTTTTGACATAGCACTTCTCTCCTGTAAGCGGAAGATCCGTGTTCCCCCATTAGCCCTCCTCATTCTCCCAACCATATTATGTGGGAGTGTGACGAAGGCACTTATTCCCCTGAGAGAGATATTTATTCTCTTTCACGGGTAAATTGTGATTACTTGCAAAAAATAATTTATACAATGTATCATCTAATCTCATATGTTTTTTGTTTACTCTTTACTCCAGAATTCACTGGTTTCTTTTCTATCTATTCATCTCTTCAGTCCACACAGGTTGATCTGCGCAGTCAGCTCTGCATAACAAAAAGTAAGTCAAAACTATTTGATCTATTGCCATGGCACCACTGAATATACTTTCCCTGAATGTTCAGGGAATAAATGTCCCTCAGAAAAGGACCAAAGCCTTCCGTACTTTCCATAACAAGAAGGCTCACATAGTATGCCTCCAAGAAACACACTTCACCAAAGATTCTACTCCAAAATATATTTCTCCTTTTTATCAACAAATTTACATGGCTTCTGCCTGTACCAAGCAAAGGGGAACTCTAATTGCATTTCACCGATCCACACCATTCACCTTATCATCAGAAATTAAAGACCCAGAAGGTAGATACCTGTTACTCATGGGTTATATAATGGATACAGCAATCACAGTGATTTCCTACTACGCTCCTAACAAACAACCTACACCATTCCTCTCACATATATTACAAGTGATTAATACACACAAAATAGGAACAGTGATAATGTGTGGGGATTCGAACCAGGTCCTCCTCCCATTTCTAGATAAATCACCTTTTACACCATTCAAAATAACCTCTAGATTACCTTTTTCTCAACTTCTTTCCAAATACAATCTGGTAGATTCATGGAGAGAAAGTAACCCAATGAAAAAGAAATTCACTTATTTCTCGCATCCTCATCAAACCTTCACCAGAATAGATCATATTTTTCTAACAATAGGAATGATACCAGAAATTATTGCATCAGATATAATTCCTATTCCGTGGTCTGACCATAATGCAGTATACACTACTATAGCCTCAGCCATACCAAAAGCGCATGACCCAACGTGGTACTTACCGGATATAATGCTCAAACACCCACTACATCAGATGGCCATTGAACAAGCTTTAAAGGAATACATATCAATTAATAATACAACAGACATCTCCCCAATAACACTGTGGGAAGCTCATAAGCCTGTCTTGCATGGTACAATACAAAGACAAATGGCACTATTTAAACAGGAACGCAAAAATCTAGCAAAAAAACTAGAACTCAATTTTAATGCAGCCTACATATCATTTCAAGATAATCCATCTCAGAGTACAAAATCTCATCTGGAAAAATCTAGATTGGAATACGATCTATTTCTCACTGAGTCAGTTGATAAATCCCTCAAACGCTCTAAACACAATTTCTACATGAATACAAACAAACCAGGTACATATTTGGCTCGGGCATTAAATTCAACTAACAAATCTTTCAAACCAATACGTTTGAAATTATCAAAAAATGTTTACACTTGTAATCCAGTTAAAATAGTCCATAAATTTCACTCACATCTCGCAACTTTATACAAGACAAACAATGAATTTAATCCTACAGAGGCTGAATCCTTCTTCTCAAAAATAACCTTACCCGAGTTATCTCAGAATCAAAAAAGCAGTTTGGATGAGCCTATAACTATAGATGAAGTTGCTAACGCCATAAAAGACCTAAAACTTAACAAAAGACCAGGCCCAGACGGCTACTCGGCTTTATACTATAAAACATTCTCAGAAATACTCTCTCCCATTCTCACTGAAACTTTTAACAAACTTCTAGATGGACATTCTTTTCGGCAAGAAACACTAATGGCAATTGTTTGTATGATCCCAAAACCCCTTTCTGATGATACTTCCTGTGTGAATTATCGGCCTATCTCTCTGTTAAACCTCGATATTAAATTATTAGCAAAAATAATAGCAAAACGCCTCAATAGCATTATAGGAAAATTAATACATAGAGATCAAGTAGGCTTCATGCCAAATAGACAGGCAGGCGATAATATACGCAGGGCAGTGTTATTGGCACATATTGCTAAAAAACGGAAAATCCCTTTATGTTTTCTATCTCTCGATATTAAGAGGGCATTTGACACAGTATCCTGGCAATATATGCAATATTCATTACAAAAATGGGGTTTTGGACCCCACTTTTTAACATGGATCAAAGCATTATATAATAAACCCAAAGCCTATATAAAATATGCTGGATACAAATCTGAAGCCTTTAATATCGAAAGAGGTACCCGACAGGGTTGCCCATTATCTCCCTTATTATTTGCCCTTATACTCGAACCCATGGCCCAATACATCAGAACAAACCAAACTATAACTGGCATTGAAGTAGGAGGTATTACACACAAATTATGTATATTTGCAGACGACATATTACTTTTTCTATCATCACCACAGGTCTCTGGTCCTAACTTAATACCAGCTCTTGATGGATTTGCAGCCCTATCCGGCCTTATGATTAATCCTAAGAAATGCCTAGTGCTTAATATTTCACTCACAAACATGGAATTGATCCCGGCTAGGGCTGCACTCCCATTCACATGGGCAGAAAAATCAATCCCATATCTTGGAATTCATTTAACAGCATCTCATTCTGACTTATTCTCAACCAATTATCCTCCTGTATTAAGACAGATCACAAATCTAATAAAACAATGGTCGCAACTTCCTTTATCCTGGATAGGGAAGATTAATGCAATCAAAATGACTATTCTACCCAAATTGCTTTATCTATTCAGAGTCCTCCCTATTCCAATTCCTTCCTATTTTTTGAGAATAGTACAAAAAAGAGCAACTTCGTTTATATGGGGCTCTTCTAAACCACGTATACCTATACACACACTACATCTTCCCAAAAATAAAGGAGGCCTGGGATACCCTAATTTTACTAACTACTACAGAGCAGCACATTTGGCCAGTCTGTCCAAATACCATGCAAAACAGGAAATGCCATTATGGGTATTTATAGAGGCTTCAGAAAATGACCCTCTATTAATATCAAATTTATTATGGCTTGATCCTAAAGACCGCTTTAAAATTCATAATCCCATAACTAAACACTTCTTATCTCTCTGGGATAAACTAAAAACCAAATATCAGTTACAATCTCCACACAATCCTCTCCTTTCTTTTATCAGAAATCCGGCCTTTTATCCAGCATGGATCTACCCAAATTCTTTTAAAGCTTGGACAACATCAGGCATTCAGACACTAAATGACTTCATAGCATCTAAATCATTCCTTTCATTCTCATCACTTAGAGAAAAATATGATCTACCAAACTCTGAGATATTTAGATATCTCCAAATCAAAAATTTCTATACACCATTCCTAAAGGGGGATACACCATTATCCCAATTATCCATTTTTGAATCAATCTGTACAAAAGATCCATTTGCTAAAGGTACAATTTCATCACTTTATAATCAATTATATGGAGTAGCAAATCTTAATAGACCCTCTTACGTTCAGAGGTGGGAGGAGGACCTGGGACGAACTTTAGAAGACACGGACTGGTCTAACATATGGCTCACATCTAAGTCATCTTCACCCAACATCTTAGCACTGGAGACAAATTATAAAGTCCTAACTCGCTGGTACCTTGTACCCGCTAGAGTGGCAAAATATTCACCTAATACCTCAGCTCTTTGTTTTCGAGGATGCCCAGAAATAGGCACATATTTACACATATGGTGGACGTGCCCAGTAATCCAAACCTTCTGGAAGGAAGTCTTCGTGATTGCATCTAAAATATTTAAAAAAATAATACAACCAGATCCATATTTAACTCTACTTAATCTAAAACCGGAATGGTTAACACTCTCTCAATTCAAACTTATGATCCAACTAATAACGGCTGCAAAACAAACAGTGGCCAAGGCATGGAAATCTCCTACATTGGTACTAGCAGAAACAATTCACAGAATGAATAATACAATGTCCCATGCTAAGATGGTAGCCATCGATCAAAATCAAATTCCAAAATTTGAAAAACTTTGGCATCCTTGGATAAAACAACAGTTCCTGTCAAACTTCAATGACTCTGTCCTGTTGCCATGGTAACAGATTAAATGACTTACAGAGACACCCATTCTAAGGCTTCAAAGAGAACTAAAAAGAATAATAAACTGACGAGCGGGACAACCTTGTGGACCATACCTCTACCTTTCAACCCTTTTTCTTCTTTCTCTTTCCTTTTCTCCACCTTATGATTAAAGCTCATTATCAGAATTTATTTAACCTATATACACTCTACTTGTAAACAATATGTATAGTACGTATAAATCATTTAAATACCTACAAAAGTAACTAAGGAAATGATATATATCTTTAATTTAGGTTTACGTGAACCCAATGTTTAATATTTGAAATTTCATGATATTTACTTATATAAACCCTACTGTAAAACAATGAGCTTACTTTATAGATCCTTGTAAACTTACTTTATGTATCTTTATAACATTGTATACTCAATAAACTTCTTTTGACAAGGAAAAAAGTATCTGCCCAGGTGTCAGGGTGTCATATAAGCTAGGCATGGTGCTTTCAGCTTGCTTTCTGTCTCAGTGACAATGGAACCAGGATAAATGGAGGGGTAATTCTTTCCAGCTGGGATACAGACAAAAAAAAAGAAAAACTTGACAAAGAAAAAGGAAAATAAACATTTTGCCTTTACATACACATTAAGTGTGCAGACCTTTGTTTTCGAGCTTTTTAATAAACACTTTAAACTAAGGCTGACATTTTGTGCTGTGATATAAATCATCTCATTCTTTGCACACAAACCATTTTTCAGAGAAACATAATTATTCCTAAGCTGCTACATGTGAGGAAACACCTGGCATATCTGACCATCTAAAACTCAATGCCCTCTGTGTAGTATGGGTTCCAGGCCTTTCCTAGCAATCTGCTAGAACTGCTAAGTGTCTATGGGCAATTAGGTTGTGTTGAGGTCCTGTCATTTATTTAGACTCAGTAAATTCTGCACTAAAGAAGAACTCCAGTGAATATTATTCTGGCTCTAGATGATCTTGATGTTCCCTACCTTGTACGGATTAACCACACTCATTATAGAATGTTCTACGTATCCATTAATGAAGGACATCAGGCTGTAGTTTTTTTCATATTTAACTGTTATTTGATTTATGTTGCAAGGTTGTTTTGTATGTTGTAAAAAAAAATAAATAAATAATAAAATGCATTCTTAAAGAAAAAAAAGAAAAACAGAAGCAGATCTATCTGACTGAGATTGGTGGCTGTGATAAAGTAACTCCAGTGATGTATGTACTGAGATTTTGATACATCTGGCTTTCTGCAAGTAAGAGACAACAAGTAACTTGCAGTGGATGTATTTGAGAATAATGGTTGTGCACTGTGACCAGAGAAACAAAAAAGATCTCAGAATACAACTGAATGGTGTGTACTGGTGCACACTGGTTGTATTCCCTGTATGCTTTTCAACTACTTCCAGACCATAGGACATCCATGGACATCCTTAGGTTGATGTGGCTGAAGCTACGGGCATCACCTGGGTATCTTTTTTGACATCCAGTGATTTCCTTTTTTGTGAAAGCCATCCCAGTGGCTGACAGATGTTGGACTGCTTTTACAGGCAGCAGGAGGGGACATTCCCCCTCCCACTGCCCACCAGCTCCTCTCTGGGATCTCCTGTATGATCGGGGTGCCGAGTATGCGATCCAATGGTTCTGCTGGTTTACCATTGAGCTGGACATGGACCAAATGGTCCTCGGCCATCTCTATGATCCTGGGAGGCCGAAAGCAATGTCATGACCAGTTCTGGCAGATGTAAATGCTGCCATTTTCTTCTCTGGAAATCAGAGATCAATGGGTTTTTTTCATGCTTTCCAGGGTAGAAGTGAGATTTGGGGTCTTATAGGCCCTAAATGTATCCATAAAAAGGACCTGTCATGCTATATTTCTATCACAAGGGATGTTTACACTTCTTGTGATAGGAATAAAAGTGATAAAAAATTAAATAAATAAAGGGACAGTGTAATTTTTTTTTCTAAAGTGCCCCATCCCTCGCACTCGCGTGCAGAAGTGGACGCATAAGTAGGTCGCACCTGCATATGTAAATGGTGTTCGCACCACACATGTGCAGTATCACCGCAAAGGATATAGCAATAGCAATAATTCTAGCATTAGACCTACTCTAAACTGGTAACCTGTAAATTTCGGTAGTGCCAAACAGTGAGTTTACTCCACGCGAGAAGTACATTTTAGGGCTTTTTCTGCCCACCTCTATTGAAAAATAACAGAAAACAGTGGAATATTATAATCTTAATCAAAAACAACACATAGAAATTTCCTGGGACCATCATCCCAATATTATTCTAACTACCAACGTATCAACATAGCAGAAAATGTGGGACTTTAGATATGCTACCCAGGAAATCATAAAAAGTCACAGAGAATTCAGAAGTAAAAAGTAACAATGATTTATTGAATAAACAATGTTTAAAATTCACTGAAAAATCCCCTGACAGGAATGTATTATGTCTATGCTTTATGTGGATCTACCCAAAGTGGTAGATCCATGAAATGCATAGGCATGATACACTACTGTCAGGGCGTATGCTTATACATCCTTTTCTCCTATATTATCTTTGTATTTTATCTATTTATTGAGGGTTGGACTCTTTCAAGAATTTTCAAACATTGTCTATTTAATAAAACATTGTTAGTTTTTACTTCTGATTTCTCTGTGGCTTTTTATGATTTCCTGGGTAGCATATCTAAAGTCCCACATTTTCTGCTATGTTGGTAGTTAGAATAATATTGGGATGATGGTCCCAGGAAATTGCTACGTGTCGTTTTTGATTAAGATTATAATATTCCATTGTTTTCTGTTATTTTTAAATAGAGGTGGGCAGAAAAAGCCCTAAAACGTACTTCTCGCATGGAGTAAACTCACTGTTTGGCACTACCAATCAGGCTACAAAATCCCCAACTTGTCACAGGATATTATGGCTTAAACCTGTAGGGGCTCAATTTTAAAAAAAACGTTGTGGCTGTTTACTACCACTTTAACGTTTGTTTTGCTTATTCACCTTTCTAAACTGCTAACTGTCTGGCTGTCATGCTGATCCAATTACTCTCTGTGTCACTAATAGAGTTGGGTGAATGGTTTGGGCCAAGTAAAAGTTTGGCCCGAACATCGCCTGTTTTCCAGTTTGGCGACTCAGCCGAACACCCTGCAACGCCCCGCGCTGCACAGTGCATTCTAAGCCCTGATTGGGCAAAGCTTTGCCCAATCAGGGTGCAGTGAATAACTGGTTGCTAAGGTGTGGGGCCAGGAAGCCAGCCATGGCGTCCTTAACAACAGAGGAGTCATCAGCTGACAGCTGAATAAAAAAAAAGATTAAAAAGTGAAAAAAGAATGGGTATTTTTATTGTTTTACTTTAAGCATCATTAAAATCAATGCTCCTGAAAAAATAATCTTTTTAAAAATATTTTTTGCATTGATACATGTACTCCAATCCCGTACCTTTTTTATGGCCAATGACTTGCATATAAGCCTTCAAAATGGGGACTTTTGATTTTTCAAGTTCAGATCCCATAGACTTTACGAGGATTCGTCGTTCAGGTCAGAACTTTTTCTGTTTTTGGGAGTTCTGGTGCAAATTGAACAGGGAGGTGTTCAGCCTATTGCTATAATATATATTTTTGGTATGCCCATAAAAGGCTTGTCAGCAACAGGCGGGTGACAAGACTAGAAAAGTAATTGATCTGGTTGATGTGGCGAATAGGTAGGGTTCGGCGTCCTTAATACTTAGCTTTGATGCCGAAAAGGCCTTTGATCGCCTTGGGTGGCCCTTCCTATTTGCCATGCTATACCACTTTAGGTTTAGAGAGCCCTTCCTTCAAGCGATTTGACACCTCTACTCCAGCCCTTCATCTCAAGTTAAGACTCCCTTTGCCCTCTCCTCCTATTTCTCAGTGGTTAATGGCACCCCGCTTTCCCACTTTCACCCCTGCTATTTGCACTGTGTGTAGAACCCTTGGCTGCCTATCCGCGGAAACCCAGACATTCGGGGTATATTGGTCAGAGGTAGGGAGTTCAAAATCTTGCTGTTTGCCGACGACATTATCCTCGCGCTAACCCAACCTAGAACCTCCCTCCCGAATTTACATGCGGAACTTGACTGCTATGGAGCCCTCTCGGGATACAAAATTAATGCGTCTAAATCAGAGGCCCTTCCAGTTAACATTCCTGAAATGGAGGTTGCCCATCTGATAGTCAACTTCTACTATAGTTGGAAACTCACTGCCTTGAAATACCTGGGAATACACATCCCCCTGAAATTTACCACCCTATATCAGGAAAATTCCCCCCCCCCCCTTTTCTGCTCAATCAGAGCCCTGCTACTACTGTGGAAAAAACACCATATCTCCCTCCTAGGGCGGATTGCCTCAATTAAGATGACAATCCTCCCAAAACTTTTATACCTATTTCAAACACTGCCAATACCCGTTCCCTATGACCACTTGAGAAAGCTCCAATCCGACCTGCTCCAATATATTTGGAACTACAAAAGACATAGAACGCCTTGCTCGGTACTAATGATGGCGCGTATCAAATACTATCAGATGACCCAGCTGCGTGCACTAACCTCATGGTTTACCCAACAATCCTACAACAAATGGACTGAAATTGAAAAGATATGGCTTGTGAATGTGGAGGTAGACCCTGACCGCCTGCTGGGCTCCATATCCCAACTTCGGCAGCTCTGGCATAAACTGTTGCATCTCCATGAGCTGTCATAAGAAAGATCACTTCTGACCTCTTTTGTCTGTAATCCCAAGGTGCCAGATACCCTCATCCACTGGATGTCCTCGCTGTGGACATCACGGAACCTATTTCACTTTGGGAACCTAGTAGACCCCCCGATCAAATCAACTTAGATCTGCCCCGCCAAGTGTTTTACGGTTACCTGCAAATCCGCCACTATGCCCTAACTATAGCCCCAAACCTGCAATTTTCCCCTCCAACCCCCTTTAATTCTAGCAGGCTCTGCCCAGAAGGGCCTAATTTCCGATATATACAGGATACTAAACGCTTACCCCTTAAAAGTACAGGGCAAACGCGCCTATATGATCTGATAGGAGAAGGCACTCAATGAGGAAATCCCTTTAGAGCAGTGGCGGGTGATCTGGTCCCAAGCAGCAAAAAGCTCATTCTGCACACTAAATAAAGAAAACGTTTATAAAATCCTCTTTTTTTGGTACATGACCCCAGATGTGCTCCATGCCATCTACCCCACTAGCTCCGACCGCTGCTGCCATTGTCAGGGAGACAAAGGTACCATCCTCCATATCTACTGGAGCTGCCCACTGATCGACCCTTTTTGGAACTCGGTTCAACAGCTGTTGGCCCGTCTTTTCGAGATACCAGTCCCTGCGACACCATCGTTTTTTTTACTAGGCTTATCCCCCTGAAAATTCCCACATCCTATAAAAAACTATTACGCCACATCTTCATGGCTGCACGCTGTCTCGTAGCCCTAAATTGGAAAAGGCACTCCCCCTTCCCCTGAGGCCCTATTTGCTAGAATTACAGATGTGGAATTGATGGAGCAAATGACAACTAGGATACAGGACAGACTGGAGGCTCACAATAAAGTCTGGGAGCTGTGGCGCCTTCTTGGAGGACCCACCATGAGCAGGTAGAAGAGTTAATATGATGACCTCTTACTTTCTTCTTCCCTATCTCTTTCCTTTCCCCTCACTTTGAGTTCTCTTGTGACTCTTATTGCCTTACACAAGTGGATACATATTGTTGAGTAAAACAATACATATACATAATGCATATACAACGATACGATAACACCAGATACGTAACTACTACTGTCTTTAATTATATTGCAAGATGCTGCGAGTGACTGTATAACAGAAATGAAGCACAATACGATCTGTACCTTTAAGCTCATGTATCCTTGTATTGCAATACAAACAACAGTAAAAATGAGATTTGGAGAAAAAAAAAGGCTTGTCAGGCTAAGTTTAGCTGAAGTAAAACAACACTGAATAACAAGGTGCAGAAACTTCAATTGTTAGATACAGAGTGCTTTTTTGCCATTTCAGAAGTTGATGTTAAAAAATGAAAAGACAGCTTTAGTCATATCACTCCCCTGTAATGAAGGATGTCTCACATTGTACAGGCTGCTGGTTCCTGGAAAAATTTTCATTGCAGGTATGCTTGTCCTTTTCCTGGCTCTGAGCTTCCGGGACTGTAAAGGTTAACAGCTTCAGGTTTTCAGGCAAAATAGCAGTACAGATGGTCTGCCAGGGACACCCCCCCTCTTTCCATCCTTCTACATTGAGAAAAGTTCTTTCTTTGATTGCACTGTTTGTAACATGATCTGTTAATGGGGGAGAGTCTGATCAGTCACATGATTCTGTCCCCCTATAAAATAACTTTTCTCAATGGAGGAGAGGACAAAAGGTGATATGTTCCTATCTGACCATAATACTGTTCTAATAATAATGTAATACTATTCTGCCTGAAGACCTGAAGCTGTTAACCATTACAGTGCTGGAAGTTCAGAAACAGGAAGAGGACAGGCATCCATGCAGTGAAGAGTTCTCCGGGATCCAGCTGCAGGTACAACATGGGACATAACTTCATAACTGGTAAGTGATGTAACTAAAGCTGTAGAGATTTATTATTATTATTTATTACAGAAGAGGAAAGAAGAAATTAAATCTAAGGTTAGGTAAGGATTCTTCAGTACTGTAAGTCAAATGTATTTTGTTTGTATGCACATTATAACAGTGAGAGACATTTACCATTTAAATATAAGAAATGGAAACAATATTTTGCAGAACTGCTTTCATTCTTCTGATGAGTTTAAGATGTTTGTTAAATGGGCAAGGGTGATAAAAGTAGACAGGACAATAGAAGTTACACAACCTATTTCTTCTTTAGGGACTGAAAATCATGTTGTAATGGAAATTGCTTTATACATTGTTCACTTTCGCAAGTGCTACTGAGACACTTAATATAAAAAAAAGGGAAAAAAGTATAACTTTTCAATCATTTTATGCAAACACAGGATCCTTTTGAATTGGGAATAAATGCAGATTGTTGTTACTATTGGAAAGAATCAAGTGAAATTTACTCACTATTAAATTGCGAGACTCATTGCTGTTCCTTGTTTGCCAGCTAGATGGCAGCAACATTACTTATATGTAATTTACCGATAGCTGACTCAGTTTAAATGAATTCCTGAAAAGCACATACCATGTCTTTGTAACATGAATAACCCTACTATTATCATCCATTGCAATCGGTATCAGAACCTGCATGGTGAATAATTTATTTTAGTCTAATAAAAGTCTTGCCAAGTTATTTCCTTGTATTGTGCTAGAATTTGATACAGTAAGTTGTTCTTAAGAAATGCATATACATGAGGAGCATTTATCATCGATAAAGCTGCTTACCTTAGAAGATCTGGACTCATATACTACAGTAAACACAAATAAATAATACAACATAAACTACACAAGTAGCATTGTTATCCTGTAAATACTTTCTTATATTTAATGATTTATGAAGTGTGTTATGCCTAGACAAAAGGCTCAATTTTCCAAGTAACTGCAATTTTCAAATCTCATTGGGGTGTTTAAATAACTGTCACTTTTTTAAAAAACAGAAGTCCTCATCCTTGTATTAGCTTTGAGTGGGGCCATTGCTAGACCCTGGCACCTATGCCCCAGGTCTTCTACTAAGTACCTGGGTCCCCTTGGAAGATACATTCTGTGCATTGTACAATTTTGAAACATTGTATATTTTATCTACTTTTTCATTATCAGTAATTTATTAATTAATTTGTCATTATAATGTGACATTGCATTCTGACATTCTGATTAAGACCCCTTTCACACACATCCGTGGCCGCGTTAGCGGTAAAGCGCCACTAGTCTTAGCAGCACTTTACCATCGTTTTAGCGGCGCTTTTCGCCCATTAGCGGGGCGCTTTTAATCGGCCGAAGAAAGGGTTAAAACCGCACAGGTAGCGGCACTTCAGAAGCACTGCCCATGCCTTGCAAAAGGCAGGGGCAGTTTAGGAGCGATGTATACAGTGCTCCCAAACCGCCCCAAAGATGCTGCTTGCAGGACTTTTTGTAACATCCCGCAAGCGCACCGCCCCAGTGTGAAAGCACTCAGGCTTTCACAGTGTGGCGGCATGGGAAGCGTTTTTCAGATGCTATTTTTAGCGCTAAAACACCTGAAAAATGCCTTCAGTCTGAAAGGGGTCTTAAAAAGAATATATTAGTCTTTGATTTGATCCATAGCGGTCATCATGGTATCCTACCAGTCCCTAAACATTTTACTATGTGCGCCCAGAGGTGCCCTTGGTATTTTAGGAATCTACAAATGTTCCTGGATTTATGAACAGAGCCCATAGACATTAAAAAATTATATTTAGCAGATGTAATCACATTGTTACTATTTTATATAGATGTGCATGTACCTGGAAGTGTAGACACATATTCTAGCCTTTGTTTAAAAGAGGATAATCCAGTGACATCATGACTGAAGCAGCATGAAGGTACTCTTGTCCAGGAAGGTCATCTAATCTCCTGAAAAAAGGATGATTCATTTTTATGGACAACACAGAGTCATCTAATTATTTTACCTTTTATAATATATGAGTAGAAACTTGTATGCATTAAAGGTAAAGATGTGTCAATAGATCTGCAAAATTAAAGATTTTATTGAAATTAGATCAGTTTGAATTTTATTTAACAGCTGTTTATTCCATGTTACTCTCGCCTGGCTCCCGCACTCACCCAGGAGACTGTCATCGTGGCCTTGAGGTGCCTGGTCTGCCGGTGACGGTCCTACTGGTGAGTACCTTTGCCGAAAGAATTTTCTCCTGATGAAAATGGCAGTTGGGGATTAACTATTTAAGTACCGGGCCTATTTTTCAGACTCCGTGTTTACAAGTTAAAATCATTTTTTAATACTTAGGATCCCCAAACATTATATATAATTTTTCCAGACACCCTAGAGAATAAAATGGCGGTCATTGCAATACTTTTTGTCACACCGTATTTGCGCAGCGGTCTCACAAGCCCAATTTTTTGGGAAAAAAATTAATTATATTGTGAAAGATAATGTTACGCCAAGTAAATTGATACCCAACATGTCATGCTTCAAAACTGTGCCCCCTTGTAGACTAGCGACAAATATTTACCCTTAAAAATCTCCATAGGCGACGTTCAAAAATTTCTAAAGGTTACCAGTTTTGAGTTACAGAGGAGGTCTAATTATTGCTCTCGCTCTAACGTTCAAAGCAAAACCTGACATGTGTATTTTGAACACCGTTTTCATATGCGGGTGCAACTTAAGTATGCATTTGCTTCTGTGCATGAGCTCAGCAGGATGGGGCGCTTTAAATTTTTTTTTTTCTTATTTATTTTACTTTTTATTTTTACACTGTCCTTTTAAAAAAAAAATGTGGGTCACTTTTATTCCTATTACAAGGAATGTAAACATCCCTTGTAATAGAAAAAAAGCATGACAGGACCTCTTAAATGTGAGATTTGGGATCAAAAAGACCTCATTTACACTAAAATTCAATAAAAATTTTAAAAAAATGTATTTTTTTTTACAAAAAAAAATTCCCCTTTAAGACCATTGGGCAGAAGTGACGTTTGAGGTAGTTTCCGCCATTCAATGGTGTGGAGCCAAGCGGGGGGCCATCTTTCCCTCACTCGGCATCCAGCCTGTGAGGGAAGAGGACCCGATCGTCTCTGCCGCTACCGACGGCTCCAGTAAGCGGCGGAGACGATCGGAGCATGGCGGGAGTGATAAAAGTGATCTTGCGGCAAATCCGCCACTGAGACCACTTTTATCTGAAAGCGGACTTCCCGCTGAAGAAGAGGATATCCGGGTTATGGCAGCTATCTGCTGCATACCAACGGTATTACTCTTCAAACAGCCGATGTACAACTGCGGCGGGCGGTCCGTAAGTAGTTAATGTACGTATTTACCATGTGTAGTGAGTTTGACTGTAGCTGTGGGCAGAGCCAGATTAAGAACATCATGGGCCTGGTGCTGAGGATTTTAGTAGGGCTTTTTATAAAATAAATAAATAAATCAAAATGCAAACCATTTTTTGTTATAACAAATTAAATTAAATAGAGAGAGGGAGGATGAGAGAGATAGAGAAAGGGGATGAGAGAAGGGTGAGGGGTAAGGGAGGGAGGATGAGAGATAGAGGGGGGATGAGAGAGAGAGGATACGCATGAGCATGCATGGGAGTGACATCAACGCAGCCTGGCCAAGGCAAGTGACCCAAGGCACAGAACCCAGAAGGAAGACCGGGTAAGGATTGAAGCTCCCGGGACCCGTCAGATTGATCACAAGACATCGCTGGTGGGCTCAGTCTGACAGGTAAGTGTACCCTAATGTGCTAATATGCTGTTCATACTAGTACATTATGGCATATCCTACCTCAGGGCCTCTAAAAAGTAGTAATGTTAGCGAAGTTTACTACCGCTTTAATATCACCGGATCCCTGGAGCCTCTTAAGTGCACAGTTGCCAACATTTCAAAAATATTTTCAGGGGCACTTTTTTACCAGTGGTATATTTAGAGTAGCTGACATCCCCTATGTTCCTCTATACATCACAATAGTAATTACAAAATTAAATGAGTACTAATAATAGGCAGAACAAATATGAGGACTGAGAAGAATTCCTTTAGTTCAACTAACAAAAGTGTGCCCATTCTAGAGCTGGTAACATTGAGGATATTCAATAAAATTTAAAGAACTGTTTTTGTGGGTAAGAGGCATAGGGGAGGAGTATGAATTGTATAAAAGTGGGAAGTATGTGCAGGTGAGGGAGAGGAATGTGGAGAGTATAACAGTGGACACTATGTACAGGAGAGGAGTGTGGAACGTATGGTAGTGGGCACTATGTACAGCAGAGGAGTTTGGAGGGCTGACAGTGGGCACTATGTACAGGAGAGGAGTGTGGAGGGTATGCCAGTGGACACTATGTACAGGAGAGGTGTATGAAGGTTATGACTGTTGACAGTATGTACAGGAGAGGATTGTGGAGGGTATGATGAGGTGGTATGTACAGGAGAGGAGTGTGGAGGGTGTCACAGTGGGCGGTATGTACAGGAGAGGAGTGTGGATGGTATGATAGTGGGCAGTATGCACAGGAGAGAAGTATGGAGGGTATGACAGTGGGCAGTATGTACAGGAGAGGAATGTGGAGGGTATGACAGTGAGCAGTATGTACAGGAGAAGAGTGTGGAGGGTATGACAGTGGACAGTATGTATAGAAGAGTGTGGGGGGTATGACAATGGGAAGTATGTACAGCAGAGGAGTGTGGAGGGTATGACAGTGGGCAGTATGTACAGGAGAGGAGTGTGGAGGGTATTGTCACGGAACGTCCCACACTCCACTTGAGTGTTTCCGTCAGTATACTACTTCCTTGTAGTCTGGATACAGATATCAGATATTCCAACCGCTCCCAAGCATAAAACAAGGCTACACTTGCTTCACTGCTAACATGGACTGACTTTATTTGAGATCTCACACAAATTTATACAGCAGGATGACTAAAAGCAAACCTAATTAACATGACCTAATTATCTAATCCTTTATACAGCCTAGGTGACTGAGACATGACCTTTTGCCCAGACTTGTGGTCACCGAACTTCACACAGTAACAGAGTTAATTAACACAACCAACAATGGGTGAAAAGACTCTTAGAGCCACACTAGACTTATTTACAATAAACACATTATAGCAGACAACAGACAGGTAGCTGGAATTGATGACATTAGCATTTAGCAGTAGGAGTCCCAACGGTATGAATCAGTCACTATTCTAATATGGCATATAAAGGGTTCCCAGAGTCTTGTGTTTTGGGGGACATGGAGCTGAATCCAAAGTAACACCAACCCCAGGGTCCCCAGGCATACAGCTCACAGAGAGCACCATTCCCCCAAATGCCAGGGCCCATAATCGGTGGGCAAGAGGCTTGCGTTCAGTCCCCTCCAATAGCCTCTGTCCCGGGTGAGTCTGTCACATTTCTCCCCATCAAAGGTTGACTGACAAGGTCCCAGACCTCCACCTGGTCTGGACATGCGCTAGTCAGGCAGAGTGATAATCACATAATCTTCCCACATGATCTCCTTTCTTGGCTGCAAGGAATGGTTGACGTCAGTAGGTGTGGGGCAGAGGTCATTTACTCTCTGTCTGGCTGCCAGCGCTTCAGCTGGGTGGTTTTTAAAATTCCTTGGCTCGGTCTGCTGCTGGGCAGAGGGGCCGATCACCCCAGTTTCCTGAAGCTGTAGAGAGACACTAGGTGCTAGGCAGAGGCCAGCGATGCTCTGCCCTGTTGCCAGCGATTCAGCTGGGAGTAGCAGCTCCACTACATCAGCTTGTCGTCGGAGAGAGGGGCCAACTGCCCCGGCTCCCTGGATCTCCACAGTTGTTGCCGGTGCTGGGCAGAGGTTGGTAGCACTCTGCCCTGTTGCCAGCACTTCTGCTGGGGACTTCACACCCTCTGCTCCGGCTAACCGTTGGGGCAGGAGGCTGGATTCCTCCACTCCCAAACTGTGTAGCTGCCATTGGGGAGGTGAGTCAGCTGCTTCCTGTTCCATTCCCTCATCTGGCTGCTGGGACGACATGTCTGTGGTACTGTCTTCCAGGTGCACGGATCTTTGCTGGGGAGGAAAGACCGCTTCCTCCACCCTGGCCATCTGTTGGGGAGGGACAAAGAACACCTCTCCCTTCTCCCCCTGAGCCTCCGGAACTGCCACAGGTGTGGGGCAGAGGTCTTGGACCCTCTGTCTGGTGACCAGCACTTCAGCTGGGGAAGTTCCTTGTAACTCCACAGATACTGCTGTTGGTGCTGGGCAGAGCTCAGTGAAGTTTGGCCCTAATACCAGCTCTTCTGCTGGAGGCACATCAGGTTGTTCTTCCTCAGCAGAAAAGTCTATTAAATCCCCTATCTCTATAACTGGTGTCTGGGGATAGAGGTTCACCATCTCCTGTCCATGGAACACAGAAGATGTTATCAGTGCTGGGCAGAGGTTAGCAGAGCTCTGCCCTGTTGTCAGCACTTCAGGTTTGGGGACGGCAATCTTCAGATTTTCCACTGCCGATTCTCTGGCATGCTGCTGAACATGTTCCAGCAGTTTCCTGTATGCCCTTTCCAGATGCTGTTCCTTCCTTAGCAAATGGTCCAGATCAGGTTTGAGCTCTGAGACCCCTGCAAGACCGAGCATTGCCTCTCTATATTCTCGCAGGTCCTCAAGGTCAGGTTCCCCTTCATCGCCAAACACAAAATGATCTGTAAGGCTCTCCCACAGCAATCCAGGGCCTCCAAAGTCATATCCCTCTGGAGAGCATTCTGTTGTCTCCCCTAAATATCCCTGCTCTGCGTGCCATTGCAGAGCCTGATAATGATTGTCCAGCTCTATCTCCTGCTGGACCAGCCTGTCCAACTCAGTCACCCATTGCTCCTGGGGCCGCTCTCCCAGGAATGCCACCCGCAATGCCCGTTGGTCACTGGCTCATTGCTTTTGAGTCAGAAAGCACTTGCCCTGTTTTATACCAGCAAGTTGGAGGGCTCCAATCCAGAGCTCCACCCGAATTTTCTGCCTAAGCTCCAGGTATTCATCCTCAGACACAGTCCTGGTGTATGTTGAAAGGATGATCCGCAGAAGCCCCGGGAACTCTGATGCCAGGTCCATATCTCCGCTGGGGTGACTGAAGTCTGCTATCCTGATCTTGGATCCAGGTGGAGGTTTACATTTCCCAGACTGCAGGAAGCTTCCCGCTGCTTGCCACCAATGTCACGGAATGTCCCACACTCCACTTGAGTGTTTCCGTCGGTATACCACTTCCTTGTAGTCTGGATACAGATATCAGATATTCCAACCGCTCCCAAGCATAGAACAAGGTGACACTTGCTTCACTGCTAACATGGACTGACTCTTTATTTGAGATCTCACACAAATTTATACAGCAGGATGACTAAAAGCTCACCTAATTAACATGAGCTAATTATCTAATCCTTTATACAACCTAGGTGACTGAGACATGACCTTTTGCCCAGACTTGTAGTCGCCGAGCTTCACATAGTAACAGAGTTAATTAACACAACCAACAATGGGTGAAAAGACTCTTAGAGCCACACTAGACTTACTTACAATAAACACATTATAGCAGACAACAGACAGGTAGCTGGAATTGATGACATTAGCATTTAACAGTAGGAGTCCCAACGGTATGAATCAGTCACTATTCTAATATGGCATATAAAGGGTTCCCAGAGTCTTGTGTCTTGGGGGGACATGGAGCTAAATCCAAAGTAACACCAACCCCAGGGTCCCCAGGCATACAGCTCACAGAGAGCACCATTCCCCCAAATGCCAGGGCCCATAATCGGTGGGTGGCTTGCGTTCAGTCCTCTCCAATAGCCTCTGTCCCGGGTGAGTCTGTCACAGGTATGACAGTGGACAGCTTGTACAGGAGAGGAGTGTGGAGGATATGACAGTGGGCAGTATGTACAGGAGACGAGTGTGGAGGGTATGCCAGTGAACACTATGTACAGGAGAGGTGTGTGAAGGTTATGGCAGTTGACAGTATGTACAGGAGAGGATTGTGGAGGGTATGATGGGGCAGTATGTACAGGAGAAGAGTGTGGAGGATATGACAGTGGCAGTAAGTACAGGAGAGGAGTGTGGGGGGTATGACAGAGGATAGTATGTACAGGAGAGGAGTGTGGAGGGTATGATAGTGGGCAGTATGTACAGGAGAAGAGTGTGGAGGGTATGACAGTGGGCAGTATGTACAGGAGAGGAGTGTGGAGGGTATGACAGTGGACAGCTTGTACAGGAGAGGAGTGTGGAGGATATGACAGTGGGCAGCATGTACAGGAGAGGAGTGTGGAGGATATGACAGTGAGCAGTATGTACAGGAGACGAGTGTGGAGGGTATGCCAGTGGACACTATGTACAGGAGAGGTGTGTGAAGGTTATGACAGTTGACAGTATGTACAGGAGAGGATTGTGGAGGGTATGATGGGGCAGTATGTACAGGAGAGGAGTGTGGAGAGTATCATAGTGGGCGGTATGTACAGGAGAAGAGTGTGGAGGGTAAGGCAGTGGTCAGTATGTACAGGAGACGAGTGTGGAGGGTAAGACAGTGGTCAATATGTACAGGAGAAGAGTGTGGAGGATATGACAGTGGCTGTAAGTACAGGAGAGGAGTGTGGGGGGGTATGACAGAGGGTAGTGTGTACAGTAGAGGAGTGTGGAGGGTATGACAGTGGGCAGTATGTACAGGAGAAGAATGTGGAGGGTATGACAGTGGGCACTATGTACAGGAGAGAAGTGTATGACAGTGGGCAGCATGTACTGCAAGCGAGTTTGGCTTGCAGTTGCAGAATGACCCCATTAAAATCAATAGGCGAGTTTCACAGGCTCCAAGCTATCCATTGAGCTCAGTGCCTCTGACAAGAAGTGAGGAGAGGCACTATGAGCTCATCCTCTCAGACTACTCTCAGTCTACTCTCAGTCTGCTGCAAACAGAGGGGGTTATTTACTAAAGGCAAATCCACTTTGCACTACAAGTGCACTTGGAAGTGCAGTCACTGTAGATTTGAGGGGGGAATGCAAGGAAAATAAAAAACCTACCTCTCAAATTTGTAGTTTCTGTGACCCCTGGTCACCGAGCCATGACCCTCGAAGACCTGAAGGGTCTGGTATGGATTTTGGGCAGGACCCCTATGCCATTTTTTTTAAATGTGGCCCAGGATTCCCCTTAATATCCATATACCAGACCTGAAGGGCCTGGTAATGGACTGGGCGGGGGAACCCATGCCATTTTTTTCAATGAGTTTTATCTATATTGCTGAGACCCGGCAATTCATTACAGTCGCGATCAGTTTTAAATTACTTTTTTCCTTTAGAAATGTTCATTTTGCTGTGGTACTGTTCTAAACACAGGAAAACTGCGCCACTTTACAGGAATATTATAGACACCCCCCAGGCATGAATTTTAAAGGAATATTTAATTTTTATTGTTTCAATTTAAGCATTATTAACCGCTTGCCGACCAGTTCACGCCGATATACGTCAGCAGAAGGGCACGTACAGGCAGATTAACGTACCTGTATGTTGCCCTTTAAGAAGCGGTTTGCGGGCGCGCGCATGCCACGACCTCCATGAGTGTGATCGCGGGTCCCGCGGACCCGATATCCACGAGGATACAGGCGATCGTCTCACGGAGAGGAAGAACGGAGAAATGCTTGTGTAAACAAGCATTTCCCCGCTCTGCCTAGTGACAGGACACTGATCACCACTCCCTGTAATCGGGAGCGTTGATCAGTGTCGTGTCACACATAGCCATGCCCCCCCCACAGTTAGAATCACCTTCTAGGACACACTTAACCCCTTCACTGCCCCCTAGTGGTAAACCCCTTCACTGCCAGCCACATTTACACAGTAATTAATGCATTTTTAATTGCACTGATCGCTGTATAAATGTGAATGGTCACAAAATCGCGCCAAAAGTATCCAATCTGTCTGCCATAATGTTGCAGTCACGATAAAAATCGCTGATCACAACCATTACTAGTAAAAAAAATTATTAATAAAAATGCCATAAAACTATCCCCTGTTTTGTAGACGCTATAACTTTTGCGCAAACCAATCAATAAACGCTTATTGCAATTTTTTTTACCAAAAATATGTAGAAGAATACGTATCGGCCTAAACTGAGGAAAAAAATGTTTTTTTATATATTTTTTGGGATATTTATTATAGCAAAAAGTAAAAAATGCATTTTTTTTCGTAGGTGTGTGTCGAGCCTCCCTTTCTCAAGAAAGGGAGGCTCGACACACACCTACGAGTCCTCCGTTCCTGGATCAGCTGGAACGCATGCCGAGACACTATCAAGTAACCACAGAATATAAGGTACCGCTCGGTCTCTGCTTCTCCTCCTCAGCTGTAGCCCAGTCTGGTTTTTGTCCTGTGCCTTGCACATTTGTTTGGCTGCACAGTTTTAATCGGGAATAAAGACGTTTTTACACTATCCAAGCTTTGTGGCTTTCATGGGGAGCCACTCTTTGCAGATTTGGTTGATGTATTGATGCACCGAGGCTCAGGTACAAGAAGTTATATATAATACACTCCTGCTGACCGGTGATTCGTGTCTTTCTGCCAGGATATCCGGAAAGTTACCTTTGATGATATATATTATCCAATTTTTTCCATGCCTGAGGGTCACTCTGTGGCCATTACTGTCTGGTGAGTGCTTTGATATACCACTTCGGGTGAAGAACGAATAAGAAAGCATGTGCACTTTATTATCATGTGGTGATTGGATCTACTAAGAAGATTGTGTTTTGTTTCATAATTATTTGAGGACATTTGATTTTGTTGCACTATATTCACTTTATTGGTAATATAGGATTATTTATTGTATATGCACTGGAGCACTTTAATATATGATAGAATCAACAGGTTCACATTTAATTATATTGCACCATTGATGCGTCCTATACTTTTGGGTTTTCATGTGAGTTTCTTATAGACTTTAACGGTGTTCTGAGGCTTTCGAATTTGCCGCAAACACCGCATAATGTTCGTTGTTCGCCGAACATCCGAACAACCAAAGTTCGGCCTGAACTTATGCTCGGGCAGAACCGTTTGCCCGGGCACAGTAGCTGGAGGGCCGAGGTTGCCTACCCCCTGGTGTACACAGTGCTAAAGTCTCCCTCAAAGTATTTCCCCTGCTGGTCAAATGTTTTTAGCCTATAGTGTTATGCTATTTTCTCTATTGGTGATTGTC
The DNA here is from genome assembly GCF_042186555.1 of Aquarana catesbeiana. Classification (NCBI taxonomy): domain Eukaryota; kingdom Metazoa; phylum Chordata; class Amphibia; order Anura; family Ranidae; genus Aquarana; species Aquarana catesbeiana. The sequence goes on along the minus strand of NC_133328.1, from coordinate 407,580,915 downwards.
CTTTAACTCTTATGGTCAAACTTTTTCTATAGCTATTTTTCTATTAGGATTGAATATTAGGGAATGTTATATTTGCTCAGCGAAAGGTGACAAATTGAAACTAATACACATATTAAAAACATTACCAGTTTTATTTGTTACTTTTGCATGAATGTTGAGACATTTTCAAAGCTAAACCCCCTATTGTGTGTGACATCAAAAACATTTTAATCTACATGTTCCTGCATACAGAAAATATGTGGGGTTTTTTTGTCCAAACAAGCTTTATTGGGGATAAACAGCAAATTCAGAATCAATGTTACAAACATCCTATAGTCATAAACTGGTATGTCAGATGAACAGCGGGCCTTCGCCCCAATAATGTGTCAGCTCATGACAAGCATTTAAGTTACATATCAGGATGTACATAATGCTGAAATAGGAGAGTAGAGGCCAAAATTATAATATGAAGGTCTCTGACTTAGGAAATAATATCATATAAGAATGGTTACCGTATATACTCGAGTATAAGTCGAATTTTTCAGCCCATTTTTTGGGCTGAAAAAAGCCACTTCGACTTATACTCGAGTCATTTAACAAAAATGCAAGTATCGGAGGAGAAAAGGGGGCGGGGTCGTGCCGCTGTGTTCGCTGACGCCGTCACTAGTTTGCTGGGACCGCGGGTTTCCCCAGCAACCAGTGACGCTGCGTGCGTGCACCCGTCCCTTGCTCCTCACCGCAGGTCTCGTGCCGCTGTGTTCGCTGATGCCGTCACTAGTTTGCTGGGACTGCGGGTTTCCCCAGCAACCAGTGACGCTGTGTGCGTGCGCCTGCCCCCTTCTCCTCACCGCAGTTCTCGAAGACGAGCTCGCACTCACGGGCAAGCAGGGGCATGACGTCACGTGCGCGCCCCGCCCCCTTGCTACTCGCGGTTCCCGGCTTAGGCTTTCTACATCTTTCTACATCAATCGGCCCCTCCTGCATTCAAGATACCGGTATGTGGAAACTAGTGATCACTAATGGCATGGCATATTTTGTTTAAGGTCATGCTGATGGGCACATTTTTTATGTTAAGGAGCACTCTGATGGACAGATTTTATTTTAAGGGGAACGCTGATGGGTATATTTTTAATGTGCACACTGATGGGCATATTTTCTTAAGGGGTACACTGATGTACACATTTTGTTGTGCCCATCAGAGTGCCCTTTAACATAAAATGTGTCCATCAGCATGCACATTAAAAATATACCCATCAGCGTGCCCCTTAAAATAAAATATGACCATCAGAGTGCCCCTTAACATAAAAGGTGCCCATCAGAGTGACCCTTATTTTATGTTAAGGGGCACGCTGATGGGCACATTTTATGTTAAGGGGCACTCTGATGGGCATATTTTATTTTAAGAGCAACACACATTTTGTATTAAGGGGCACTTTGATTACCGGTAGCTGCTGCATTTCTCACCCTCGTCTTATACTCGGGTCAATAAGTTTTTCCCAGTTTTTTGTGGTAAATTAGGGGCCTCGACTTATACTCGGAACGACTTATACTCGAGTATATATGGTATTTAAAGCCTATAATCTCATAAAGCAACCTACGTAGAGAAAAGGAAAGAAAATGGGGGCATGGGTAGAAAAGGTACACAGGGCTGACAGCTTTTCCTCCCAGGAGTGAGAAAATACGTATTGTTGTCTGTGGAGGGGTTTTTCTTTTTTTTTTATAGTGTGGGAAAGGATTGGACTATCTGTCAAGTTTTTATTTCTCAGAGAGTAAAAGATACCCATTAGGAGCTGGACCTCTTGAAGGAGTATGCGTTCTTAACCAGGTTTTAGGGAACTTCACGAAAATTATTTTTCTTAAACAGCTCTTTTTGGAGTGGTAGTAGAAGGTTGGCTGTTTGCTTGATTAGGGATTGGGTGTGCAAGGAGGAAAGTGGAAAAACAGAATGTGGTAGTCCAGATTTAATTTTATGCAGAATAAAAATCAATGTATTTGAGGGGATTTAAAGTAGAATTCCAACCTCACACTAACAAGTCTTAAAAATGTTCCCTCCCCCCTCCTACTACCTATGATGCCTAACTTGTGTAAAGAAGATGTGTATATTTACCTATTTTTAGTTTGCTCCGGGCCAGTCATGTGATTCGCAGCTCCGGTTCCCTTGTGTCAATCAGTGTCCACTTCAGGGAAGAGGAGAGAGCGCTGACAACAGCTGGAATATGATAGCCTATAAGTGACATCACCCAGAATTCTAGGCCATTGTCAAGCACTCCCTTCTCTGCCCTGCAGCTGGCAATGACTGACACTGGGATCATGTGACCAGACTGGAACAGACTAAAAATAGGTGCACATATTTTTTACACAATTTAGGCAACATAAGTAGCAGAAAGGGGGAGAGATCATTTTTAAACTAATTAGTATTAGGCTGGGATTCTACTTTAATATATTCCTGGAACACAGAAGAGCTTGAACACTCATTCTCAGCTCAGCTTTGCACATGTTCCTCATTTGAATAAGAGAAGTGCACTGCAAAGATGCTGAGCCATGTCCAAGCTTTTCTGTGTCTTGGAAGATATTAGATACAAGCTAAAATAAACAATATGGGAGCTTCAGGGGTGCCAGCATAGGCCTACGGGTAGGGCAATCACATTACACTATACTTTGCAAAAAGGCAGAGTGACTGGCTCCTGATCATGTGACCACCAGGGATGAGCTAGATTTCAGAGTCGAATGCAAGTTCGACTCAAACATCGGGTGTTTGCCCATTTGCCGAACAGTGAATATTATGGGGCATTCGAAATTCGAGTGCCACGGAAGGCCCCTTAATGCACTGTGAGATCACAGTGCATTGCTGTTTAATGATTGGCCAAAGCATGCACCTGATCTGCATGCTTTGGCCAATGACAGCACACTCTGCTGAGAGAGCCATAATTGGCCAAAGGCAGGGTACCTTTGGCCAATTATGGCTAAGGGGAACTAAGTCCACGCCCCACACTATATAAGGCTGCTTAGATAGCGACCATGTAAAGTGTGTGGATAGAGATAGATTGAGCCAAAATGTAAAAAAAAATGGCGTGGGGGTCCCCCCAAAATCCATACCAGGCTCTTCAGGTCTGGTATGGATTTTAAGGGAAACCTCATGCCATTTTTTTTTTAAAATGACGTCGGGGTTCCCCCCAAAATCCATACCAGGTCCTTAAGGTCTGGTATGGATTTTAAGGGGAACCCCCCACCAAAATTAAAAAATTGGCGTGAGGGTCCCCCCAAAATCCATACCAGACCCTTATCTGAGCATGCAACATGGCAAGCCGCCGGAAAAGGGGGGTGAGAGAGTGCCCCTGCCTGAACCGTACCAGACCACATGCCCTCAATGTGGGGAGGGTGCTTTGGGGTCCCCCCAAAGCACCTCGTCCCCATGTTGATGGGGACAAGGGCCTCATCCCCACAACCCTTGCCCGGTGGTTGTGGGGGTCTGCGGGTGGGGGGCTTATCAGAATCTGGAAGCCCCCTTCAACAAGGGGACCCCCAGATTCCACCCCCCTATGTGAATGGGTATCGGGTACATTGTACCCCTACCCATTCACCAAAAAAAGTCAAAAAAGTAAAAACAACAGGAGACAGTTTTTAACAATTCCTTTATTAAAAAAGGCTTCCCCACCAACTGCTGTCTTTTCACTTTGACAGTTGTTATATAGGCAAGGGTGGGGCCACCAGGTGATGTAACTGAGTGACCCCACCCCTTCTGACATCATGTGACATCAGAGGGAGCGGGGTCACCCATTTATGTCACCGGGCGACCCCGCCCTTGCCTATATAACAGCTGTCAAAGTGAAAAGACAGTAGTCGGCGGGGAAGCCTTCCATGAAGGCGGAGGTTTTCCCTTTTTTCCTATTTTTCGGGTCCATCGGTATAATAAAGGAAAAAAACTGTCTCCTGTCATTTTTACTTTTTTGACATTTTTTTGGTGAATGGGTAGGGGTACACTGTACCCCTACCCATTCACATGGGGGGCCAGGATCTGGGGGCCTCCTTGTTAAAGGTGGCTTCCAGATTCTGATAAGACCCCGTCCGCAGACCCCCACAACCACAAGGGTTGTGTGGATGAGCCCCTTGTCCCCATCAACATGGGGGGGACCCCAAAGCACCCACCCCATGTTGAGGGCATGTGGTCTGGTACGGTTCATGAGGGGGGGCACTCTCTGGTCCCCCCTTTTCCTGTGGCCTGTCAGTTTGCATGGGGGGTCTAGTATGGGTTTTGGGGGGACCCCACAACATTTATTTTTAAATTTTAGCATGGGGTTCCCCTTAAAATCCATACCAGACCTGAAGGGGCCTGGTATGGATTTTGGGGAGGACCCCACGCCAAATTTTTTTAAATTTTGGCATGTAGTTCCCCTTTATATCCCTACCAGATCCGAAGGGCCTGGTAATGGACTAGGTGGGAATCCACAATGTTTTTTTCAATGATTTTTTTACGCATATTGTCGGGATCCGACAATACATTACAGCAGCAAGCAATTTTAAATGACATTTTTTCCTTTATAAGTTTCATTTTGCTGAGGTACTGCTATAAACATGGGAAAGATGCGTTACTTTACAGGTAGACTAAGGGGACCCTCTCAGGTACGATATTTAAAGGAATATTTCATTTTTATTGTTTCACCTTAAGCATTATTATTAATATTTAAAAAAAATATATATTGCATTTACATGTCCCCTGGGGCAGTACCTGAGTCCCCATACACTTTTCATGGCAATAACTTGCATATAAGCCTTTAAAATTAACACTTTTGATTTTTCAAGTTCGTATCCCATAGACTTTAACGGTGTTCGCATTTTCGCACAAATTTTTTGTCTGTTCGCATGTTCTGGTGTGGACCGATCCGTTGGGTGTTCGGCTCATCCTTAGTGACCACTATGACAGCCAATCACAGTGATCACATGACTAGTAAAACCCCCCTCTAGAGGGGAAAGCCCAGTTAAAAGGGTGCCAGCGTGGGCTGGAAAGGGCTAATATTAATATATATATGTAGACTCAAGGACTAAAGATTATTATAGTAGAGCTTACCATATTTAGATGTTAGATGGACTGAAATTGTTTTCTTTCTTTCTGTTTTTTTTTTTTTTACCTATTGATTCCGCCAGTAACAAACGTTTATTTTAGGGTGGCACTGACAACTTTCACTCACTGTACTGTATCTATAGAGAAATAACATTGTTACCCTAGTACAGGAAGTGTGTTAGGATGACACTTCCCCCTCCTATTCTCTATTATGATTTACATTTATTTTAAAGGTGACAGATTTAAAGTTAAATCTATTTACAAAGATCGTGTTTTACTGTATATTTAAAGTTAAACGTCATATACTTAAGGACAAATCTGTGCAAATTAACAGTAGATATTTAGTTTTCTATTGTGATAGGGCATACCTGATCATTATAATTCTGGTACAATTCTAGTGCGGGATCAGAAATATTAATTCTCAAATATGCCTAATTTTTGGAATGATCTGAGTGTTCAGATCTCTGTGAAGTTTTGGATGATCTAGGCCATGTCCTGTTTTGCCCCTAACATCAATGAAGGAATACTCACTAATTATGTATGGTGCATCTCTAATAGCAAGAGTTTCCTGACTTGTTTCCAGTTTTTGAGTAAAGGTTTCCTTTGAAATTAGGATTAAAGTAAAATAAGGCAGGGTTTGGTGTTGCCCATTTTTTTTAATTATATGAACTAAATATGGGTAAAGAATTAGCATATTGTATCAATGTATCATTTACATGTCGTATTTCTACTTGCTTCTGTAACTTTTTAACCACTTCAGCCCCGGAAGGATTTACCCCCTTCCTGACCAGAGCACTTTTTACAATTTGGCACTGTGTCGTTTTAACTGCTAATTGCGCGGTCATGCAATGCTGTACCAAAACGAAATTTGCGTCCTTTTCTTCCCACAAACAGAGCTTTCTTTTGATGGTATTTGATTACCTCTGCGGTTTTTATTTTTTGCGCTATAAACGGAAAAAGACCGAAAATTTTGAAAAAAAATGATATTTTCTACTTTTTGTTATAAAAAAATCCAATTAACTCAATTTTAGTCATACATTTAGGCCAAAATGTATTCGGCCATATGTCTTTGGTAAATAAAATGTCAATAAGCGTATGTATTTATTGGTTTGCGCAAAAGTTATAGTATCTACAAACTAGGGTGCATTTTCTGGAATTTACACAGCTTTTAGTTTATGACTGCCTATGTCATTTCTTGAGGTGCTAAAATGGCAGGGCAGTACAAAACCCCCCCAAATTACCCCATTTTGGAAAGTAGACACCCCAAGGAAATTGCTGAGAGGCATGTTGAGCCCATTGAATATTAATTTTTTTTGTCCCAAGTGATTGAATAATGACAAAAAAAAAAATTACAAAAGTTGTCACTAAATGATATATTGCTCACAAAGGCCATGGGCATATGTGGAATTGCACCCCAAAATACATTCAGCTGCTTCTCCTGAGTATGGGGATACCACATGTGTGGGACTTTTTGGGAGCCTAGCCGCGTACGGGGCCCAGAAAACCAATCACCGCCTTCAGGATTTCTAAGGGCGTAAATTTTTGATTTCACTCCTCACTACCTATCACAGTTTTGAAGGCCATAAAATGCCCAGATGGCACAACCCCCCCCCAAATGACCCCATTTTGGAAAGTAGACACCCCAAGCTATTTGCTGAGAGGCATGTTGAGTCCATGGAATATTTTATATTTTGACACAAGTTGCGGGAAAGTGACAATTTTATTTTTTTTTTGCACAAAGTTGTCACTAAATGATATATTGCTCACACAGGCCATGGGCATATGTGGAATTGCACCCCAAAATACATTTAACTGCTTCTCCTGAGTATGGGGATACTACATGTGTGGGACTTTTTTGGAGCCTAGCCGTGTACGGGGCCTCGAAAACCAATCACCGCCTTCAGGATTTCTAAGGGTGTAAATTTTTGATTTCACTCTTCACTGCCTATCACAGTTTCGGAGGCCATGGAATGCCCAGGTGGCACAAAACCCCCCCCAAATGACCCCATTTTGGAAAGTAGACACCCCAAGCTATTTTCTGAGAGGCATGGTGAGTATTTTTCAGCTCTCATTTGTTTTTGAAAATGAAGAAAGACAAAAAAAACATTTTTTTTTTCTTTTTTCAATTTTCAAAACTTTGTGACAAAAAGTGAGGTCTGCAAAATACTCACTATACCTCTCAGCAAATAGCTTGGAGTGTCTAAATGGGGTCATTTGGGGGGGGGGGGTTTGTGCCACCTAGGCATTCCATGGCCTCCGAAACTGTGATGGGCAGTGAAGAGTGAAATCAAAAATTTACGCCCTTAGAAAGCCTGAAGGCAGTGCTTGGTTTTCGGGGTCCTGTACGCGGCTAGGCTCCCAAAAAGTCTCACACATGTGGTATCCCCGTACTCAGGAGAAGCAACAGAACGTATTTTGGGGTGTAATTTCACATATTCCCATGGCATGTTTGAGCAATATATCATTTAGTGACAACTTTGTGCAAAAAACTGGACTCGACATGCCTCTCAGCAAATAGCTTGGGGTGTCTACTTTCCAAAATGGGGTCATTTGGGGGGGTTTTGAACTGTCCTGGCATTTTATGCACAACATTTAGAAGCTTATGTCACACATCACCCACTCTTCTAACCACTTGAAGACAAAGTCCTTTCTGACACTTTTTGTTTACATGAAAAAAATTTTTTTTTTTGCAAGAAAATTACTTTGAACCCCCAAACATTATATATTTTTTTAAAGCAAATGCCCTACAGATTAAAATGGTGGGTGTTTCGTTTTTTTTTTTTTCACACAGTATTTGCGCAGCGACTTTTCAAACGCATTTTTTGGGGAAAAAACACACTTTTTTAAATTTTAATGCACTAAAACACACTATATTGCCCAAATGTTTGATGAAATAAAAAAGATGATCTTAGGCCGAGTACATGGATACCTAACATGACATACTTTACAATTGCGCACAAACGTGCAGTGGCAACAAAATAAATACATTTTAAAAGCTTTTAAAAGCCTTTACAGGTTACCACTTTAGATTTACAGAGGAGGTCTACTGCTAAAATGACTGCCCTCGACCTGACCTTCGCGGTGATACCTCACATGCATGGTGCAATTGCTGTTTACATTTGACTCCAGACCGACGCTTGCGTTTGCCTTAGCGCGAGAGCAGGGGGCGACAGGGGTGCTTTTTTTTTTTTTTTTCTTTATTATTTTTTTGCATTTTTATATTATTTTTAAACTGTTCCTTTAATTTTTTTTTTTTTTTTTTTATAATTTTTATTGTTATCTCAGGGAATGTAAATATCCCCTATGATAGCAATAGGTAGTGACAGGTACTCTTTTTTGAAAAAATTGGGGTCTGTTAGACCCTAGATCTCTCCTCTGCCCTCAAAGCATCTGACGACACCAAGATCGGTGTGATAAAATACTTTCCCAATTTCCCAATGGCACTGTTTACATCCGGCGAAATCTAAGTCATGAAATGCTCGTAGCTTCCGGTTTCTTAGGCCATAGAGATGTTTGGAGCCACTCTGGTCTATGATCAGCTCTATGGACAGCTGGCTGAATCACCGGCTGCATTCTCAGGTTCCCTGTTGAGACAGGAGAGCCAGAGAAAAACACGGAAGAAGGTGGGGGGGTCATTCCCTCCCACTGCTTGTAAAAGCAGTCTAGAGGCTAATTAGCCACTAGGATTGCTTTTACATGAAAGCCGACCGCTGGCTGAAAAGAATGATACCAAGATGATACCTAAACCTGCAGGACTCATTCTGGTATAACCACTCAAAGTCGAATGGCGTACCTGAAGACAAAAAAATGGTTAACAATAAAACACAGTAAACGGTAAAGTATAAAAAATTGCATACCTGAAAAGCAAACATGATAAAACATAAAAACAATAAAACATTGCAGAATAGAATACAGTAAAAAAGAGCAGAACAATAGAGAGAGAATAGAGAAAGAGAGAACAATAAAACGACAACTATTTTTTAAAATTTGATATATTTTTTTTTTTTACACTTTTTTTTGTAACTAACTTTTATAACTGTAACCGGTTCCAGGTTCGGGTCTCTCAAAATGCGATGGCATCTTGGGAGACACTGTGAAAGTGCGCCTAGTCTGTGCAATGCTGTACCTTACGCTAATACTCAACTAGTGCATGGTAGCGTTCAAAACATTCACCAATGAAAAGACCAGGATTGTCAGGACAGGAGGGACAATAATAGCGGGTGTCACGCCTATATCCGCGCTTGCTGCAGACACAACATCTTTTTTGGGGGGTTTGTTGGGTAGGGGTACTTGGAAGGACATAAAGAAAATGCCTCTCATGCAGCCGACTGCATTTTGTTGGGGATGTGAATGGGGGAATTACAAGTGTAAGAATTAGAAGTGGTGGGTTCCCAATTAGGATTGGTGAATGCAGCAGGAAGGGCATTATGGGCACAACGGGCCTGTGTTTGTCTTCTTCTTGGTGGCAGCGGGACACTACTTGTGCTTGCCACCTCACCAGCTTGAACTGCACTTATGGGACTCGCCACGTCACCAAGTGTTACTACAGTGCTGGTTTGACTATGAACGGAGTGTACTAGGCCGCTGGTGCTTGCCAGTTCACCAAAACGCTACCAAAAAAACTGTTACCGATCGCAGGGATCAGGCCTGACTCTGCGAACGCTGAAGTTATGCGTTTAGTGTTTTGTAAGTGTCAGTGATCGATCGATACTGCACTTGGGTAGGCTGGGCCGGGCGGAGGGGCAAAACGCAGGTGCTAGCAGGTATCTGGGCTGATTCCGCTAACACTGCGTTTTTGGGAACCCTAAACTGCTGGGGACGCTAGTATAGATCTGATCGGATCAGATATTGATCCGTTCAGATACTATACCACTAAGGGAGGTGTACGGTGCGTGCGTGGGTGTTAGCGGTACTGGCGCTAACCTGACGCTGCCTGGGGCTGGTGCTTGCCAGTTCACCAAAACGCTACCAAAAAAACTGTTAGCGATCGCAGGGATCAGGTCTGACTCTGCGAACGCTGCAGTTATGCGTTTAGTGTTTTGTAAGTGACAGTGATCGATCGATACTGCACTTGGGTGGCCTGGGCTGGGCCGGGCGGAGGGGCAAAATGCAGGTGCTAGCAGGCATCTGGGCTGATCCCGCTAACACTGCGTTTTTGGGAACCCTAAACTGCTGGGGACGCTAGTATAGATCTGATCGGATCAGATATTGATCCGTTCAGATACTATACCACTAAGGGATGCATATGCCAGGTGCATGGGTGTTAGCGGTACTGGCGCTAACCTGACGCTGCCTGGGGCAACGCATATCACCGCCGGGTGATCAGGGGGCTAAACCTTTATTCGGTAATAACCGGCGGGTGCCCTGACACTATAAAAAATAAACGAACTAACCAGAGTCACCCGTAACAGTTATACGGTGATCAGTGGTGAAAGGGTTAACTAGGGGGAAATCAAGGGGTAAAACATTTATTAGATAGTATATGGGGGTACCTGTCGCTATAAAACGCTAATGGCGAACCTAAATATTTAGCTCCCTAACTAGCGTTACCAGCGACACTAATACAGTGATCAGAAAAATGATCGCTTAGCGACACTGGCGACAGGGGGTGATCAAGGGGTTAAAACTTTATTAGGGGGGGTTAGTGGGGTACCCTAGACCTAAAGGAGGCTAATACTAACTGCCCTACCACACTAACTGTCACAAACTGACACCATGCAGTAATCAGAAAAAAAAAAACTGCTTGGTGTCAGTGTGACAGGGGGGGGGATTAGGGGGTGATCGGGGGGGATCGGGGGGAGATCGGGGGTGTTTTGTGTGCCTGGCATGTTCTACTGTGTGTGTGTGTGTGTGTGTGTGTGTGTGTTGGTGCACTCACATTACAGTCTTCTCTCCTCGGCGCTGGAACGGAAAATGCCGAGCCGAGGAGAGATGACATCATTTCCTTTGCTGCTGTTTACCATACAGCAGCATAGGAATGATTTCATTGGCCGGCGGCGATCGCGAGGGGGGGGCCACGAATGGATGGCCTCCCTCTCACCTCCGATCACTGCTGGACAAAAGCCGACCGCCTCGGGCACCGGGGGGGGTCCGATCAGACCGGGGTCGGATGCGTTAGGTGATGGGTGGCTGAAGATGGCCCGGGAAGGCGATGTTGGTGGATGGACCCACGCGTTATTCTCTTACTCTAGGCAATGCAGGAATCCAGAGAGATGTGTGGACCGGAATGCACATTGTAGTTTTGCTCAAATTGATGTTGCAGGTAGAGGATGGCAAGAAAGGAAAAGGCCATATAGTGTAAATCCGTTTAAGAAAGAAATGTATTAAATAAAAAGGATATACACTCACTTGTAAAATGATGTAAAAACAGCGCTGAGAATAAAATGTGGCGACAGTGGGGTCCTTCCCAACGCGTTTCGTCTTCATAGACGTCGTCTGGGGGGTTCCCCCCACTGTAGCCACCAAGACATATATAGGGGATGCATCCATGTTAATGGGAATCAGCTCCATGAACAAGAACAGCACTTCTGGTATTCGGCCAAAATGGCCGCCCGGCGTGCATTCCAAGCCTCACTATGGTTAACATGTGGGCCCAGGAAGTAAAAAGGATCATAGCAGCCAAAAAAGTCAAAAAAGTGCAAGAGCGTATGATATGTGAAGAAAAGAATAAATAATAATAGTGATGAGAGAAACGCTCATAGTGAACGAAAAAGCGGTGCGGTGATGTGCGTGCGCATCTAGGCATAAAAACCATACCGCGCATGCGCGTGACGTACGTGACACACGTGAAGCGCCGTGGCGGCATGCCCCCATGCGAGGTGGCGTGCGCGCAGTTGAGGCATGTAAATAACAGCCCCGCGCATGCGCGTGACGCACGTAATGCGTGTGAGGTGTTGTGACGTCCGTATGGGGGCAGACCTCCATGAAAAAAACAAAAACAAAACACACAGTGAGTGTGCGTGGAGAGATGTTATGGAAAGATTAAGATGCTACAGGCAACACTGCCCAGCGACATTATACACATATAAGTATAAGTAGTAGGTATAGGTAGGAAGTGCATATGTGAAGTGAAGGACCGTGGTTATATGGGATAAGACACTAAAGATGTGTATGCACATATAAAATGTACCTAAGTGGTGGCAAGTAGTGCCATAAAATAGTGAGAAAAATGATGCTAAAAAAGGAAAAAAACTTAAAAACGGAAAAACAGGGAGAAATGAACCCTTATGAGACCATGTACAAGTGCATTATTATGGAGTGGATTCCCATAATGTTACATAGACAATAATAAAAATAATAATATTCACTGGATGTGCATATACAGCGAATATAATACAATTGAAATATATATGTGCCATTAAAAAAAATTTTTTATTTTTTCTCGGTTGGGAAGTCGCTGTATGATGCCAGGTGTTTTCTGACAACCATCAGACCATCACCACCCCTTGGAGTACTTATACCTCCTGTGCGGTTGGACATTTACATCCATCTATGGACGTTTGTGTTTCAAGGCACCTGTGGTCAATTAGTTATTTCTTGACTGTTTCACCATTTTAAAGACCTATACTCATTTGTACATGCGCTGCATTTTTCCATATGCATATTATATGTGTATAATGTCGCTGGGCAGTGTTGCCTGTAGCATCTTAATCTTTCCATAACATCTCTCCACGCACACTCACTGTGTGTTTTGTTTTTGTTTTTTTCATGGAGGTCCGCCCCCATACGGACGTCACAACACCTCACACGCATTACGTACATCACGCGCATGCGCGGGGCTGTTATTTACATGCCTCGACTGCGCGCACGCCACCTCGCATGGGGGCATGCCGCCAAGGCGCTTCACGTGCGTCACGTATGTCATGCGCGGTATGGTTTTTATGCCTAGATGCGCGTGCACATCACCGCGTCCTTTTTCATTCACTATGAGCGTTTCTCTCATCACTATTATTATTTATTCTTTTCTTCACATATCATACGCTTTTGCATTTTTTTGACTTTTTTGGCTGCTATGATCCTTTTTACTTCCTGGGCCCACATGTTAACCATAGTGAGGCTTGGAACGCACGCTGGGCGGCCATTTTGGCCGAATACCAGAAGTGCTGTTCTTGTTCATGGAGCTGATTCCCATTAACATGGATGCATCCCCTATATATGTCTTGGTGGCTACAGTGGGGGGAACCCCCCAGACGACGTCTATGAAGACGAAACGCGCCAGGCAGGACCCCACTGTCGCCACATTTTATTCTCAGCGCTGTTTTTACATCATTTTACAAGTGAGTGTATATCATTTTTATTTAATAAATTTCTTTCTTAAATGGATTTACACTATATGGCCTTTTCCTTTATTGCCATCCTCTACCTGCCTTCTTCAACATCAATTTGAGCGAAACTACAATGTGCGTTCCGGTCCACACATCTCTCTGGATTCCTGCATCGCCTAGAGTGACAGAATAACGCGTGGGTCCATCCACCAACATCGCCTTGCCGGGCCATCTTCAGCCACCCATCACCTAAGCGCATCCGACCCAGTCCGGCGTATGCCCCATTGGGTCCACTCCATCCGGTAAGCCTTCTTACAATTGGTGGTGGTGTGTCTGTTTTTCATCTCAAGATTATATACATCCTTGGTTGGAACGTTTTTCTAAAGATTTTTTCCCCCCATACACATATTGATGTTCCCTCTGCAGTATTTATACTTGGAACTGTGATTTTGACGTTTTCCATATTGGACGTTTTCTCATTTCTACTAGCGCTACACTTATTGTGTGTTTTCTCTCTGTTTTGCTTTGTTGGTTGTGTTAGCTGCTTTTTTTCGTTACGGCAGCGCAGAATTGTTTTGTATATTGCCGATGTATATCGTCGTGAGGTGGTCGGCAAGTGGTTAAGGTATATTGACTTTTATTACAGAATTAAAATCAGCTACATAAAAAAACATAAAAGCATAAAAAAGTGTATGTGCATTTTTGGATAAGCCTGTTTCTTTGGTCTTAACTATTAACTAAACCACTGAGCATTGGCTGCAGCACAGTGTACCCACTGTCTTCATGTGGATTAGCTGCGCTTCCATAGGAGTGAAATCAAAAATGTACACCCTTAGAAATCCTGAAGGTGGTGATTGGATTTTGGGGTCCTGTATGCGGCTAGGCTCTCAAAAAGTCTCACACATGAGGTATCCCCATACTCAGGAGAAGCAGCAGAATGTATTTTGGGGTTTAATGCCACATATAACCATGCCATGTGTGAGCAATATATCATTTAGTGACAACTTTGTGTAATTTTTTTTTGTCATTTTTCAATCACTTGTGACAAAAAAATAAAATATTCAATGGGCTCAACATGCCTCTCAGCAATTTCCTTGGGGTGTCTACTTTCCAAAATAGGGTCATTTTGGGGGATGGGGGTGTTGTACTGCCCTGCCATTTTAGCACCTCAAGAAATGAGATAGGCAGTCATAAACTAAAAACTGCGTAAATTCCAGAAAATGTACCCTAGTTTGTAGATGCTATAACTTTTGCGCAAACAAATAAATATACACTTATTGACATTTTTTTTTACCAAAGACATGTGGCTGAATACATTTTGGCCTAAATGTTTGAATAAAATTGAGTTTATAAAATTTTTTTTATAACAAAAAGTAGAAAATATAATTTTTTTCCAAATTTTCAGACTTTTTCCATTTATATTGCAAAAAATAAAAATCGCAGAGGCAATCAAATACCATCAAACGAAAGCTCTATTTGTGGGAAAAAAGGAAGCAAGTTTCGTTTGGGTACAACATTGCATGACTGCGCAATTGCCAGTTAAAGCAGCGCAGTGCCAAATTGTAAAAAGTCCTCCGGTCATTGAGTTGCCAAATCCTCCGGGGTTGAAGTGGTTAAATAAATAAATAATTTTCTTTTACATTTTTTATCTTTTTTTTAACATTTCTGACAATGTACTACTCTGGGGGAGTGATCAGGGATTTTTTTAAACACTTTGATTGATATATAAATATATACATTTTGAATGTACGTGAACATGCTCTGAAGTTTGTTCATTTTTTTGTTGTTTTTTTTTGGGGGGGGGTTGCAATTAGCTAGTCCTGCCTGGGTGCAAAATAGTCTAGCACCGGCCCTTCTTTTAGCAAAAGTGTAGTTTATTTGTGAAAGTATTTGCAAGATAAACATGAACATTTTGCATTTAAGCAGATGTTTTATTTTTCTGCCATTTAGCTTTTGCCCTTGTCTGCCCCACTATTAAATTTCCATTGAAGCATATGTTCATCATATTTTTAATAAAACAAGGAAGAGGGGCGCCTCTGAGTATATATCAATAATCATTTATTTACAACAAACAATATCCACTCACATGGAAGACTGTAGTATTGCGTTCCGGTGCATCTCTGAGTAGAGGAGAGTCTGGAGGACCACAAGTCTCAGCAAGTCCGTGCAGTGCTAGTCACACATCAGGTCCTGGCAGGGATGGATGGTGGTGGCAGAACACGGTGGGAGCTCCCTCGGGTCTCCAGATGGCACTTCCGGATATATGGTGAATTTAAGAGTAACATAGACCAACGGTCTGTGGGTTCCAGGGAAGGGGAGAGGGGATGCCAAAGGCCGATCGCCGGGCGCGCTGCCGTCTGAGGCTCGTACGGCTCCGTGGGAGAGGGATAGTAACGGCCGTACAGGGAGCCAGAACGAGGCCTGGGAAGCAAGCACAGCGCGGCGCCGGGCCGTGACGTCACAGCTATGCGACGCGTTTCCGAGTCTGCGCGCTATTGGTGACAGGAATAGCGGCACTCCTTTCTCAAGCATAAGGGGCAGATGTTAAGGCAGTCCTTTTATAGTCTTTGGGAGGGGGGGGCGGGGCTGAGGATGATAAACAGTATCCGGATACACTGTAGCTATGGGCAATACTAGATATGATACACATGGAAGTGGGGCACAAGTGGAGAAATAAAGAAATAAATATATGGGGTTTTAACATAGAGTATCTGTACATTCATATATAGGAGACACATAAGCATACAGTTTTACATAAAATTGTGAATTAAAAATTAATTAAAAATTAATTAAAAGCCAGTACACATTCACGGGCAGGATAAGACCTGGTGCATAAACAACTAATATGGACAATGAATAAAAAAACATGTAGGTGTATCAATGGAAAATCGGGATGGTACTTTACCAATAGTAATAATGATTATAATGGAAAAAAATACATATAAAAAAATATATATATATATGTAATAAAAAATATATATATATATAAAATACACGAGAGATTTAAAAAATTGGTGATTATGCAAATGTGAATACCGGTACACACTATTAGCATAATTGGCAATGTACACAGTCCACAAGGGAGAATTAGGGAAAAAGGAGCAGGGGGTGGGGAGATAAAGGAAGGGGGGGGGGGGGGGGGGGGGGGGGCGGGGGGGGGAAAGAAAGGGAGGGGGGGGGGGAGGAAGGGGGGGAGAAAAAGGGGGAGGGAGGGGAGGGGGGGGTTAGAGGAAGGGGAGGGGGCGGGGGATAGAATATACTTACTCGTGGACCCGCCACCCTCACAATAATAGGTATATTAGTGTGTACACAACCTGTGGTAAGGATGATAAAAATACAAGCAGTGAATATAAGCATACCGTATATAAGCAAATATAAGCAATATATATCTATAATATGGTGGCAATCTCGATACCCTCATTCAAGCCCCCAGGCGAGAGGACGTCGAGATTGTAAATCCAGAACGTTTCCCTTGCACAGAGCCTTTTGAAACGTTCGGCAGGAGTGTATGACTTGGGGATTTGTTCAATTACCCATACAATGAGGCCCGTGGTGGATTTTTGGTGAAAACTAGCAAAATGTCGTGGGACACTATGCATGTCTTTACCACCCTCTATCAGTCTTCGGTGTTGACCGAAGCGCTGTCTGAGGGGGCAGATTGTTCTACCGACATAGATCAGTCCACAGGGGCATATGAGGCCGTAGACTACAAAATCTGAAGAACAATTGTAGTCTACGGCTTCAGATTTTGTAGTCTACGGCCTCATATGCCCCTGTGGACTGATCTATGTCGGTAGAACAATCTGCCCCCTCAGACAGCGCTTCGGTCAACACCGAAGACTGATAGAGGGTGGTAAAGACATGCATAGTGTCCCACGACATTTTGCTAGTTTTCACCAAAAATCCACCACGGGCCTCATTGTATGGGTAATTGAACAAATCCCCAAGTCATACACTCCTGCCGAACGTTTCAAAAGGCTCTGTGCAAGGGAAACGTTCTGGATTTACAATCTCGACGTCCTCTCGCCTGGGGGCTTGAATGAGGGTATCGAGATTGCCACCATATTATAGATATATATTGCTTATATTTGCTTATATACGGTATGCTTATATTCACTGCTTGTATTTTTATCATCCTTACCACAGGTTGTGTACACACTAATATACCTATTATTGTGGGGGTGGCGGGTCCACGAGTAAGTATATTCTATCCCCCGCCCCCTCCCCTTCCTCTAACCCCCCCCTCCCTCCCCCTTTTTCTCCCCCCCTTCCTTCCCCCCCCTCCCTTTCTTCCCCCCCCCGCCCCCCCCCCCCTCCCCCCCCTTCCTTTATCTCCCCACCCCCTGCTCCTTTTTCCCTAATTCTCCCTTGTGGACTGTGTACATTGCCAATTATGCTAATAGTGTGCACCGGTATTCACATTTGCATAATCACCAATTTTTTAAATCTCTCGTGTATTTTATATATATATATATTTTTTATTACATATATATATATTTTTTTATATGTATTTTTTTCCATTATAATCATTATTACTATTGGTAAAGTACCATCCCGATTTTCCATTGATACACCTACATGTTTTTTTATTCATTGTCCATATTAGTTGTTTATGCACCAGGTCTTATCCTGCCCGTGAATGTGTACTGGCTTTTAATTAATTTTTAATTAATTTTTAATTCACAATTTTATGTAAAACTGTATGCTTATGTGTCTCCTATATATGAATGTACAGATACTCTATGTTAAAACCCCATATATTTATTTCTTTATTTCTCCACTTGTGCCCCACTTCCATGTGTATCATATCTAGTATTGCCCATAGCTACAGTGTATCCGGATACTGTTTATCATCCTCAGCCCCGCCCCCCCCCTCCCAAAGACTATAAAAGGACTGCCTTAACATCTGCCCCTTATGCTTGAGAAAGGAGTGCCGCTATTCCTGTCACCAATAGCGCGCAGACTCGGAAACGCGTCGCATAGCTGTGACGTCACGGCCCGGCGCCGCGCTGTGCTTGCTTCCCAGGCCTCGTTCTGGCTCCCTGTACGGCCGTTACTATCTCTCTCCCACGGAGCCGTACGAGCCTCAGACGGCAGCGCGCCCGGCGATCGGCCTTTGGCGTCCCCTCTCCCCTTCCCTGGAACCCACAGACCGTTGGTCTATGTTACTCTTAAATTCACCATATATCCGGAAGTGCCATCTGGAGACCCGAGGGAGCTCCCACCGTGTTCTGCCACCACCATCCATCCCTGCCAGGACCTGATGTGTGACTAGCACTGCACGGACTTGCTGAGACTTGTGGTCCTCCAGACTCTCCTCTACTCAGAGATGCACCGGAACGCAATACTACAGTCTTCCATGTGAGTGGATATTGTTTGTTGTAAATAAATGATTATTGATATATACTCAGAGGCGCCCCTCTTCCTTGTTTTATCTTCCTCAGCCTATTGGACCTTGCTTCTGGTCTTTTTTGGTGGCAGCCCTGATTGACTTTCTCCTGTATATACATCTATATACATCTATATACACCAACCCTGCCATTGGACTATTTAGGATCTGTTATGTGAGGTACACCTGTTTTGCGCCTTTTTACTTGTTTTTTTTTTTTTTTTTATCATATTTTTAATGGCCCTGAAATTAGGCCTGCAAACATTGAGAATAATAAGTTCAGTGGTTCAAGCACAAGTTTCTCTTTGAGACTCTTGCAGGCTAAACCATACACCTAATAGATCATAAGATGCATGGCAAAAACTGTGTTGCAAGAAATAGCGGTCCTGCCCAAAAGATTGTATAAATCCATTAAATCTAACTGTAGGGGATTATGCAAAATAAAAAGTCAAAATAAATTGGGTGGACTGATTCAAGCATTGTGGCAGCATGTCCTATGTAGCATTAGTTCTGTAATCAATATTAATTATTTTCTTGGAGTTGCACTTTGCATCTATTATGCAGTTTAGAAGTGTCTCATAGAGTGATCCAATTGACATCCTTATAGAAATGCACAGCAGACTTGAGTATATAGGGCAGTCAACACCCTAGGCAAAGTTGGCAAAATGGACCTCAAAACTTTCTATTTGAAGTTCCCTCTTCATTCATTATATATGATAATGCATTCACTCACACAGCAATCATTCATCATTACAATTATCATATCTGAGACAAAGCTAACACCTAGAGCATTGTGTTAAACTGCCTATAACAATTCTTTCCTAAAACAATCACAGGCTCATACTACAGGTGATCAGAAATTAAAAGTCCTTTCTGCTGACTATTTTACTGATCTACTGTATTTCTGGAAATCCAAATCTTCAGGCATTTAATACTTTCTTTCTTGTTTGACATTATTTTACAACGTAATAAAGCAGTAAAGGATCCCCCAAATGATAACAGCTTGGCACACCACCTTCTTTAGGTAGTCGGGGCTTGTGGGTCCCCCAAAATAGTGATGCATTACCCATGTCCTCTGTTTCCTAAAAAAAACAGCCCTCTCTAAAAACACACAAGCTCTGTGCTGATGGACATCACTTTCTTAGGTAGGACCAGTTTCCCAGAAACTAGTTCAAACATATTGTGATTACATTCTACTTATCTGTCAATGGGATCTTTACAAAAACTTGAGAGAAATGTAACACAAACTTTACAAGATGGAATCTCACTAAATGTAAAAAAAAAAAATGGACTAAGGTATTCTGGAAGATATACTGTACATTGCCTATGCTACCACACTGTGATTGTTAATTGTTCATTAATTTGATGTTTTTTTACAGTATTTTCTTTGTAACCAAAATTTTTATCATTTTATAAGAAAATGATTAACGGGGTTGGGGGGGATGGTGGGAAGTGGGTACTTTAATCATATAATTGAAAATGCCATATTGAATAATGGACTTCTATACAGCATCTTTGGACCCACAGGTAGCATATTTCTTGCTTATCCCCTTTGCTGACGCACATGTGTCCATGGGCAGCAAAGGTGTATATGTTAAGAGCATGCTCACTGCCCACTCCCAGCATAGAGACTGAGCTGCCAAAGGTAGCTTCTTGTCTCTAGTAATGAATATGAGCCAGCCAGTGGTAACATGATCAGGTAGACATTTCTGCCCCCTGGGCATAATAGCCAGTTAAAGGGATGCTGGGGCCTTGTGGGAAGGGGTTATATGCCCCCCCCCCCCCCCCCCACCAGCAACCCCCAGGATTTTTTCTTGTCTGCTCCTGCTTCTTTACTCCAGTACTCACCAAATGTTTCCCAGCTAGGGTGTACTTCTTCTGTGTATGCAAAAGAAAAGCAATATATTATCTATCCAACATCCCTGGGATACATTTCTTGGGTTTTTTTTTTTTTTTTGCTGTGCTAAATTTCTTGGGAATTTTTTTTCAATCCTGGTAACAAATGTCATAGGACTAATTTAAGGTTCTCTGGGAGAATCAGAACCCAGTAGAGCTGTGTAGCTCCCAGAGGAGGCTGCATTACTGCCAGCAGGCCATGCAGTTAAGATTTTGAAAAGTGGGGACAGGTAAGTAAAAGACTTGTGGTGGTGGTGGGTTGGGTTGGTCATTGAAAGTATAACAGTAATACAAGCATAGCTAGCCTTTAATACAGTCAAGACTCAGCATTACATTTAATAAAAGTAAACACAAACATAGTAAAGATGTGAGAGGAGGGGAGGTCAGTGTTTTCTTCTTCTCAATATCCAGTGCTGAGCATTTCATCCTCTATTTTCCAGAGATGCCAATTGTCATCAATGTAGCCTGAAAGTCAGTGGATCACCCACGGATGTATGACACACGTTTTGAAGTTCTGGCTGCCTCAGGACCTTTCTTTTGCATATGGCATTTACTTGGTGTTTGTCAAGCCACATGTAGCCAAAAGATTAGCACATCTTTCGGTTTTACTGCTATCTATGGCTCTATTACTCAGATTTGCCCTCCCATTTTGAACTGCTGACAACATTTTACCATGCAGGAAGTGAGAGGAACTGTCTAACAGCAAAACAGACAGAAAATAGCTTAGGGAGAAGCTGGAAAACATATCAGTTTTTTTGCCGTTTATGTCTCTTGCAGATTTTCCATCTCATCTTTTCTGGTGAGGCCATTGTCACCAGGACAAAAAGTGAAGGAAAACCTATTTGATGGAGCACCAGATAACAGTGAAACCATGCAGGAATTTAAGCAATTTATCCAAAAAAAAAAAAAAAGGTTTGTGGTTGACATACTTTGTAAGTGCATGGTTACTCCATTGTGAACCACTCTCTCTAAAAATAATATATTAAAGACATTGAAACTTAAGATGTATCTTTATCTTGGTTGGAAGCATTAGCTAACCTTTTTTTATCATTTAGTTGCCAGATACAAACTGAAAGGTGTCATGTGGCATTTGGAACCTTGGTAGAAGGTGGAGAGACTTCAGGGTGAGCATCACCAATATGATGAGGGTCACTAGCAGTCTGCACAACAGGGAGACAGGAGAGCTGTGTTACCAAGTCTTCAATATGGCAGTGTTTGTTTTCTCCCTCATTGTACCTAGCTGCAATACAGCACAGCAAGTGGGTCACATAGGTTTATTAAAAATATGCATCTGCAGTGTACAGTAAGGATGGAGGAGCTTTAGGAAATGCTTCTTCCTCACTGAAGTAAAATGATGACATGATCTCAACTAGAGATGAGCCGACCACCCACCTGGGATTGATTCACAGAGGTTCTGTCAAATATATCAAAAGTTTGGATGCCCAAACCAAACTCCTTTGAAGTCAGTCAGAGCTGAATCTTTTAAATTAATTTTTTCAATTTTTAAGACTAATGCCCCGTACACACGTTCGGATTTTCCGATGGACATTGTCCGATCGGAGCGTGTTGTCGGAAATTCCGACCGTGTGTGGGCTCCATTGGACATTTTCCATCTGATTTTCCGACACACAAAGTTGGACAGCAGGAGATAAAATTTTCCGACAACAAAATCCGATCGCGTCAATTCCGACCGTGTGTGGCCTGTTCCGACACACAAAGTGCCACGCATGCTCAGAAGAAATTCCAACACGGGACAGCTCGTTCTGGTAAACGTAGCGTTCGGAATGGATACAGCACTTTCGTCACGCTGCAATGTTCAAAATGGTTTAATACAGCGCACTCTCTTCTTCTTTATAATGTGACAAGAATTAAGTAGTTTTGCTGCTCATATTCACACACACTTCTCACAAACTTATTTCGTTACTATTTATCGGGATTCCCTCAATATATTTAGATTTCTCACATCTGACAACAAATTTTTTTTTTATTTTTGGACTTTAATGTAGATTCTTTTTTTGTGTTTCTCTTTTTTATTTTTTTTTTTTTTTTGTGATTTTGTGATTTTGATTTGTACTCCCGAAAATGTTTGTGTGTGTTTTTGGTGACAAGTTCCCACAACACCACTAATATGTTGTTCTATTTAATCTGTAGGAGATTGTTTGGTGTTGTTGTCCCTTGTTAATTTCACATTGTACTTTAGAAATGTACCTGAATCGTCACCAACAAACTGTCCTTTTTGGATGAAAACACACACAGGAGAGTAGAATTTCCCTAAAAAAATTTTATTAAGGGGTCACAACTATAAACAAAGAGGGAGGCAACGCTGGAGAAACTGCAGAAGTGGGTGAAGCCTGAGACCCCCAGGGCAGACATCAATTATTTAAAAGCAAAATTGGTGGCCTGAGGAGTCCATATCTAAGGGAGGGCAGTCTGGTCCAGAAGTCCCAGAGATCCGGAAAGCAGCAGATGACATCTGTGTCCCCAGGCTGTGGTCATACGAGAGACTGCATCTTCTGTCAGACCAGACTGAACCCAGGGTCATCACTCTTTGGTCTTCTTTCCACGCTTCCTTCCAGGCTTTGGCTGTGGTGGTGGAGTTGTGGCAGCAGGAGGAGGAGGAGGAGGAGGATCGTCCCTCTCAATGACATCCGTCTTGTGTGTCAGTTCCCCACTCAACCCCTTACGAAGGACTTTATAAATCAGGTCCTCAGAGATCTTGCGTTGGCCCTCCTGCATGCCCTGCAATTTTGTGGCAGCCATGCAGGCAAAGGCCTCTTCAGGACTGGGGAAGGCTCGGAGGGACGCCGAAGCCTCCTGGATCAGCCTGCATGCTGAATCCTGCACAGGACTGGGAGTGGCCTTCCTGGCTCGTTTATATGGCAGGCGGAGGGGAGGGACCTGAGACTCAGTCAGACTGCGACTTGTCCCAGGCTTCTCTTGGCTGCCACTTAGCCCCGCCTCCTCCTGGCTGCCACTAATCCCCGCCTCCTCCTGGCTGACACTAATAATCCCCGCCTCCTCCTGACTGCCACATTCCACAGCCTCCTCCTGGCTGAGGTCTTCCTGTGTATGAAAAAGGGACATAGTTTTAGTTTTTTATTCATCAATCACACACAATTTTCACCTCCTGACTGCTGCAAATTCAATGTTAACAAATATAACAGACTATCCTTCTGAGCCCAGCAGTTTTCATTCTTTTCCCAATTTTGGGTGCCCACTACTGTCTATTGATATGTAAAGCACTTTTTTTAATCAGCAATTAGTGATCAATAATAACATCTAATAAACATCATTTATTTATTGCCCAGAAATCTGTAGAAGAATGCTATACCTGACTCCAGCTGGGCTCCTCCATTTCTTCCTGGCTGGAAGGCCCAGGTTGGACATCGGAAGCCTCAGCTGGGATGGAAGGAAGCGTGGAAGGAAGAGTGGAGAGGGATTCCCTGACTTCAGTGTGGTCTGACAGAAATCGCAGTCTCTCATAGTACCACAGCCTGGGGACATAAATGTCATCTGCTGCAGCTCCGGACCTCTGGGAATCTGTGACCTTCTTGCGCTCCCTAAGATAAGTGCTCCTCAGGCCACCAATTTTTGCTTTTAAATAAGGGATGGTTGCTGTGGGGACCACCGGCTTCACCAACTCCAGCAGTTTCTCCAGCGCTGCCTGCCTCTTTTGTTTATGGTTATAGTGGGGGTGTCTCACTTGCCACAGACAGGGCAGCTCCCTGTACTTGTCTATGAACAGGGGCAGGAAATTGTGGTCGTTGAACCCATCCATTTTCTCTGCAAGACACAACACAAGACAAAGCCTAATGTCAGGCCAAACTCCCCTAATCTTGTTACAATATAGGCTTCCATTTCGAAGCAGTATAGGCCCAAGTTTAGATCCTACCTTTGTTAGCACGATCGGCGTCTCCGATGCTCCTTCCTCCGCTCACAGATCGTACGTAAGACGCGCGCGTTACGATTTATACACACTGCGCATGCGTATAACTCCGCCCGTCCCTGACGTTCTTTCTAGTCTATTCCCTGCCCCTTTTCGTTCGGCGCAGTGGAGGAAGAGCACATGGCGGAGAGAATAGTGCTAAGTACAGCAACGAGGAGGAGGAGGAGGAAAGGCTGGAGCCTGAAACGTCCCGATCCAGAAGGAGATTAAAGGACTCAAATATGTCCTTTGGGGAGATGTTGGAGATGGTGGACATCCTTAAGAAGGCCGACTATGATGGAAAGTATGGGCCTTACCCCAACCCCAATGTCCGAAAGGCCAAGATCATGGCGAAAGTGGTCAGGAGTCTGCACCGGAATTTCGGGGTACGACGATCGAAAGATCAGCTCAGGAAGCGGTGGTCGGACCTGAAATTACGAGAACATGAGCAGTACAGAAAGATCCGGAGAGTGCTGCAAAAAAGTAAGTAGTTGTGCTGTGTTCCTATTCTTTTTGTGTTTATTACGTTCGTGCTGCTCCATGTGCTTTTAGGAACTGTTGTACAGTTTAAAATGGCAACTTTCATGTTCATGAGCACATTATTCGTTCGGATCACACATTGTTATTTCGGACGATAAAATACCATTGTTTAGGCCATATGCATTTGGCCACCATTTTGACGCCCTATACTTGTCTTCAAAGAATTGGGTTGTGTAGATGGCTTTGTTACTAGAATGAAATGCAAACTAGATTGTGTGTAAGGAGAGGACACTCAGCAGCTGTTTTCACATCTGGACACTGGAGCACTAGTGTGTGACACAAGAACACCATTTTTATTAGGGGGCCACACAGGTGCTCCAGTGTATACTATAGGGGGGGTCTCCATCTGTGAAGCTTTTACCAAACAGGTAGCGTATTGCAGCTTGACAAAGGGCACTAAAAAAGCTACATCTTGGAACTCGGCTAAAATAGACAATTGTACCCCACTTCCAAGCAATGTTTCATCTTTATAGTTCTGACATCAAATATCTGTGTGCTAATTATACCATTTTTGTTTTACATAGGGGAGAAAAAACTCGGAGGACACCCCTCATCTGAGGAGACCAGAGCCCCCCCCCCCTCCGGAAGAAGGGGAAATCCACCCAACACAAGATGAGCAGGAGGATGAAGACGTGGTGGAAGTAGTTACCACAACAGGTGAGTGTCTGCGACCACAGGCTCAGATAAGAGATGGATTGCGGCATTTTTTTGAAAACTAATTTATTTTGGGTACCTCTCTTTTTAGGTGATCGTGAGGTTGTGGATGAAGATCCTTTCACATCCGAAAGTGCCCAGATCCTGATCGGGGAGATCATGGGGTGTAATTTACAATTGGAAATCATCAAGCAAAACATCAATGATGTTATTCCAAAATATAAAAACATCATTGATGTTTTGGGGAGAGTTTAAAACCCCTCCAAATCACTTTCTTCTTTTGTCTGCTACAATGTGCGAAATGTTTTTGTGATTTTTCCCAAAGCCAAATTTGGAGGATGCACACAGTGTGTCAACATGTGCTATCTGCCATCACGGGAGATCAATGGACGCGTTTTGGGGGTGCAACCCCTTCCTCAATAATAAAGTAGCGGTGAGGAAGGGCTTTCTCCCCCAAAACACGTCCCTTCATCCCCCATGATGGCAGATAGCACATGTTGACATTGTGAAATTTGTGTGCATCTTCCAAATTTGGCTTTTCCTGGGGTGATTTCCCCCCATCTGAACGCAATATCAAACACAGTTCATAAATACTCATGTCTGATATTGCCTTCAGGTTCTACCAAATGTGAACTTTGTAAGATCAAGATTTGTGTCTTTCTTGTGGGTTTTACACAGGCCTGTTTTCTAAAAAATGCACATTTTGATTTTGCATAATGACACCACAAAAATTGTTATATAACAAACATGTTGGTTTGTCAGAAAAACCTTTGGTAAATGCACATGTGATTGTGCAGGTATTAAAAAGATTGTTCATCAAGAATGTGTGGATTATTGTCTCAACACTACAACACTTTTGGGGTGATGTAATTGTTGTTTTAGGAGAAAATGGGGGTTATTTCCTAAGGGGAAATCCACTTTTTGCACTACAAGTGCAGTTTCAGTGCAGTTGCAAGTGCACTTGTAGTGAAAAGTGTCTTTGCATTTAGTAAATAACAGCCAACAGTGCTTTGTATAAGGTTACACAATCACGACATTTTCTGCACTCCACACATTTCTGTCAGGGTCAGCTAAAACAAACACAAGCAGTAAATGTCCACAAAGAAGAGCCTGGGGGGAGATGCCTGTCGAGAACTTGAGGTCCTGCAGACTTCTCCCTGTGGCCAAATACCGCAAGGTAGCGATCAACCTCTGCTCCAGAGTGATGGCTTGCCTCATGCAGGTATCCTGCCTGCTGATATAGGGGGTCAGCGAAGCCAACAAACTGTGAAACACGGGGTCCGTCATCCTGAGAAAGTTCCTGAAATCATCAGGATTATTCTCACGGATCTCACGGAGCAAAGGCATATGACAGAACTGGTCACGCTGAAGCAACCAATTCTTGGTCCATGAACTCCTCCCCACCCTGTTCATGGACTGGACTTGTGTCAAGGTCAGGACCCCAACACCAAGCCCCCGCACAGCACGAACTGTACGAGGAGTACGCATACGAAACATGGCTAGAAAACGGTCGGCTGCTCAGAACGAAGTAACAGAACGCACTGAAGAACAGCAAGGCCTGTGAAGAGCGACCTGAAAAACAGCAACGAGCAGGCAAGATCACACAGAAAACTCTGATACGAACTGACTGCACGCACTGAAGAGCAGATACAAACCCACAAGCACAAACTGAACGGAAGAAAACGATCTGAAAGCCACGAGTCTGAAAAAGCGCGAATCGTCTCTCACCAAACTTTTACTAACACGAGATTAGCAAAAGGAGCACAAAGGGTGCCACGCTTGGTTCTGAACCGGCCTTTTCTAGTCTCGTCGTACGTGGTGTACGTCACCGCGTTCTTGGCGATTGGAAATTCCGACAACTTTGTGCGACCGTGTGTAGGCAAACAAGTTTGAGCCAACATCCGTCGGAAAAAATCCTAGGATTTTGTTGTCGTAATGTCCGAACAAAGTCGGACCGTGTGTACGGGGCATAACAGTCAAGGGATTGGAATTGGCATTGGGAGCTGGACACCAGCCCAGGGGACACATACCAAAGAAAAAAAAAAAAATTTAAGAAATACCATTTTGCAAGGAGCGGTGTTAAAAGTTCAACATTAAAAATGCAATATTCTTTTAAAAAACCTGAAAACAAAGGAGTATAGCAAAAGCAACATTTACAAAAGAAATCAATTCCAGGCCTATCTGATCTAGTATGGATTTTAAAGGGGGTCACACGCGAAAAAAATACCAGACCCTTGGATATGGAATTTAAGAGGGAGCCCTGCAGATAAATCTATACCAGACCCTTACTCCTAACACACAATCTGAAAGGCCAGGAAAGGGGTGCAGCCCCCCTCCTGAATCTTACCAGGCCACATGTCTCAACATGGGGGGGACTATGTTGATGAGGACACAAAACTTTTCCCCACAATCCTCACCAAATGGTTATGGGGGGGACTTGAATCTGAAATATCCCTTTATGATGGGGTGGGTCCTCATATATCTGCCCACCTATGTGAATAAGTAAGGGCTCCTTCACACTAATCCATTTTGGCTTGGCACAGTGCAGTGCATCAGTGGTTTTCGTGCAGGGTAGCTGTTTTTTCCCATAGACTTCTTTTATGTCCCACGGTTTTGGTGCGTTTCCATAAAAACATAATAGCACTACCTATCACAGATTCGAAGGCCATAAAATGCCAAGATAGCACAACCCCCCCCCCCCATGACCCCATTTTGGAAAGTAGACACCCCAAGCTATTTGATGAGAGGCATGTTGAGTCCATGGAATAATTTATATTTTGCCACAAGTTGCGGGAAAATACTTTTTTTTTTTTTTGCACAAAGTTGTCACTAAATGATCTATTGCTCAAACATGCCATGGGCATATGTGAAATTACACCCCAAAATGCATTCTGCTGCTTCTACTGAGTATGGGGATACCACATGTGTGAGACTTTTTGTGAGCCTAGCCGTGTATAGGACCCCGAAAACCAAGCACCACCTTCAGGCTTTCTAAGGGCGTAAAATAATGATTTCACTTCCTCACTACCTATCACAATTTCGGAGGCCCTGAAATGTCAAGATAGCACAACCCCCCCCCAATTGATCCCATTTTGGAAAGAAGACACTTCAAGCTATTTGCTGAGAGGCATGTTGAGTCCATGGAATATTTTATATTTTGCCACAAGTTTTGGGAAAATTAATTTTTTTTTTACACAATGTTGTCACTAAATGATACATGGTTATACAGTGTTAGGGATGAGCTTCGACTCGAACCTCGCGTGTTCGGCCGTTCGCCGAATTACGAACGATATGGGCCGTTCACGCCAAATTCGTGTGGTGCGCCATGGCCCATAATTCACTGCGGCATTGTAGTGCATAGCTGGCTAATGATTGGCCAAGCATGCACTATGACCCACATGCTTGGCCAGTCACAGTGCCGTCTGTACAGAGAGCCATAATTGGCCAAAGCCAGGGGGGCTTTGGCCAATTATGGCTCAGGGGGTTTAGTACATGCCCCACACTATATAAGGCCTCCTGCACGGTGGCCCTGTGTAGTGTGTTCTGGCGTTGAGAGAGAGATAGATAGATAGATAGATAGATAGATAGATAGATAGATAGATAGATAGATAGATAGAGAGACAGTGTCATTTGATTTAAGTTAGATAGAGTAGGCAGGCGAGTCAGTTAGCTGCACCTACAGTGTATTGTGTATATATATACATCCTAGGTGTTGTATATATATATATATATATATATATATATATATACACTGTATTCAGTTTAGCTAGATCCGTTCCAGTTATTCTCTTCCTACTACTGACAGGCAGGCAGGTGTTTTTACAGTATTTACAACTACCTGAAGAAAATTGCTGGTGTTCTTCTGATCCTATTAGTACAGTACCGCAGGCAGCTGCAGTATTTACAAGTTAGTATAGTGCGTCCACTGCACAGTGTGCACCTAAAGCTACCTGAAGAAAATTAGTGGTGTTCTTCTGATCCTATTAGTACAGTAATGCAGGCAGCTGCAGTATTTACAAGTTAGCGTAGTGCGTCCTCTGCACAGTGTCTCCAAGATTATAGAGAAAGCGGTAGTACAACAGCTACAACGCCACCTTGACACGCATCAACTTCTGGACACTCTACAATCAGGTTTCCGCTAGGCCATGGTACGGAAACTGCACTTCTAAAAATATGGGACGATGCACTTGAAGCAGCAGATGATGGAGAATCATGTCTCCTGGTACTGTTAGACCTCAGTGCAGCATTTGACACAGTGGACCACAATACTCTACTTGTCCGGCTCACAGAAGTAGCAGGAGCCACAGATTCTAGTCTAAAATGGTTCGCATCCTTCTTAGAGAATCGCTCTCAGACAGTGAAACTAGGAGCATTTACCTCGGAAACCCAGGCAATCTCCTGTGGAGTCCCTCAGGGCTCCCCCTTGTCGCCAGTGCTATTCAACATTTACATCTGCCCTCTCCTCAATATCATCAAAAAATCAGACCTCTGCTTCCACTCATACACAGACGATACCCAAATCTACTTTCGGATCACCGGACAAAAAGACCACCATCAACAACTAGAGAAATGCCTCACTTCAATAGATGACTGGATGACCATTAGTTCCCTCAAACTCAACGGGTCAAAAACAGAACTTCTCTACCTACACGCCAACCAAAATCCCAAAACCAAGACCCCATGGACACCCCCCGCTATCTTTGGACAGACCATCTCTCCGAGCACCAAAGCCAAAAGTCTTGGAGTTATCTTTGACTCAGAAATGACAATGGATGCACAAATAGGATCAGTAGTTAGTGGATCGCACCATCTCCTCCGCATGTTACACAGACTCATCCCCTTCATCCCAGAAGATGACAAAGCAGCAGTAGTTGGAACAATCATCAATTCCCGTCTCGACTACGCAAACTCACTCTACATAGGATTACCCCAATATCAGCTTACACGCCTACAGGCCATTCAAAACACGGCAGCAAGACTACTAACAGGAAAAAAAACCCCTGGGAGTCCATCTCCCCATCCCTGAGGAGCCTACATTGGCTAGCAGTAAAGAATCGGGTCACCTTCAAGACCCTCTGCCTCACCCACAAATGCATACAAGGTAACGCCCCTCAATACCTCAGAGAGAAAATAAAACATTACACGCCGAATCGCAATCTGCGATCATCTATCCAAAACCTCCTCCTCATTCCCAAATACCACTACAAAGCAAGGGGAGAACGAAGATTTGCAGTCCAGGGACCTCGGCTATGGAACTCTCTTCCGACTCACATCCACATGGAAGAAACCATCTGGCATTCAGGAAAAAACTCAAGACTTACCTCTTCTAATGAAGCTGACAACACAATGCATCAGTGCCTTGAGCCGATTCAGTTCACATTTGCAGCGCTTTACAAATCATTCATTCATTCATTCATTCAGTGTGCACCTAAAGCTACCTAAACAAAATTAGTGGTGTTCTTCTGATCCTATTAGTACAGTACCGCAGGCAGCTGCAGTATTTACAAGTTAGTGTAGTGCGTTCTCTGCACAGTGTGCACCTAAAGCTACCTAAACAAAATTAGTGGTGTTCTTCTGATCCTATTAGTACAGTACCGCACGCAGCTGTAGTATTTACAAGTAAGTGTAGTGCGTCCTCTGCACAGTGTGCACCTAAAGCTACCTTAAGAAAATTTGTGGTGTTCTTCTGATCCTATTAGTACAGTACCGCAGGCAGCTGTAATATTTACAAGTAAGTGTAGTGCGTCCTATGCACAGTGTGCACCTAAAGCTACCTGAAGAAAATTAGTGGTGTTCTTCTGATTCTATTAGTACAGTACCGCAGGCAGCTGCAGTATTTACAAGTTAGTGTAGTGCGTCCTCTGCACAGTGTGCACCTAAAGCTACCTGAAGAAAATTAGTGGTGTTCTTCTGATCCTATTAGTACAGTACCACAGGCAGCTGCAGTATTTACAAGTTAGTGTAGTGCGTCCTCTGCACAATGTGCACCAAAAGCTACCTAAACAAAATTAGTGGTGTTCTTCTGATCCTATTAGTACATTACCGCAGGCAGCTGCAGTATTTACAAGTTAGTGTAGTGCGTCCTCTGCACAGTGTGCACCTAAAGCTACCTGAAGAAAATTAGTGGTGTTCTTCTGATCCTATTAGTACAGTATCGCAGGCAGCTGCAGTATTTACAAGTTAGTGTAGTGCGTCCTCTGCACAGTGTGCACCTAAAGCTACCTGAAGAAAATCGGTGGTGTTCTTCTGATCCTATTAGTATCGCAGGCAGCTGTAGTATTTACAAGTTAGTGTAGTGCATCCTCTGCACAGTGTGCACCTAAAGCTACCTGAAGAAAATTAGTGGTGTTCTTCTGATCCTATTAATACCACAGGCAGGCAGCTACAGTATTTACAGTTAGTGTAGTGCGTCCTCTGCACAGTGTGCACCTAAAGCTACCTGAAGAAAATTAGTGGTGTTCTTCTGATCCTATTAGTACAGTACCGCAGGCAGCTGCAGTATTTGCAAGTTAGTGTAGTGCGTCCTCTGCACAGTGTCGACATAAAGCTACCTGAATAAAATTGGTGGTGTTATTCTGATCCTATATTAATACCACAGGCAGGCAGCTACAGTATTTACAGTTAGTGTACTGTGTCCTCTGCGCAGTGTGCATCTAAAGCTACCTGAATAAAATTGGTGGTGTTCTTCTGATCCTATATTAATACCACAGGCAGGCAGCTACAGTATTTACAGTTAGTGTACTGCGTCCTCTGCACAGTGTGCACCTAAAGCTACCTGAATAAAATTGGTGGTGTTCTTCTGATCCTATATTAATACCACAGGCAGGCAGCTACAGTATTTACAGTTAGTGTACTGCGTCCTCTGCACAGTGTGCACCTAAAGCTACCTGAATAAAATTGGTGGTGTTCTTCTGATCCTATATTAATACCACAGGCAGGCAGCTACAGTATTTACAGTTAGTGTACTGTGTCCTCTGACATATGTTGACCTGCCATGCAGTTCATTGGCAAGCATACCTAAAAGACCCACACCAAAGAACAAAGAGGACCTCTCCTTGCTCCTCATCAGCTGGGAGCTCCAATCCCACTACACCTTCAGTCCTCTCTGAGACCTGCACTGTAGAATTAGGTGTGTCACAGCCAAGTACTTGGGGGCAATCTGCTATCGGTACACCGTCAGATTGTGCCAGGCAAATTTCCCTGCCCCAGCTGCTGCACTGCCGAAAGAAGTTTGCTCCCAGCCATCCACATGCCCAGTGGTTGAATGCTAGCTTGGCTAAATTGCTAGCACTTTAACTGCTGCCTTTTCAGTTGGTAAACTCTGCCCCCTTCCGTGACGTTGTGGAATGTGCGGTTCCTCAGTGGCAGGTTCCCAAACGCCACTTTTTCTCATGGAAGGTTATTCCGGCTCTCTACTGGCATGTGGAAGGCAATGTCTTGACCTTGCTGGACAGGGTGGTCATCGGTAAGGTGAATATTACCGCTGACTCATGGTCCAACAGGCATGGACAGGGACGTTACCTATCTTTTACCGCGCACTGGGTGACTCTTCTGGCAGCTGGGAAGGATGCAGGACAGGGTGCAGTAGTGTTGGAGGTTGTTCCGCCACCACACCTCCAAAATACTACTAGTGGTGATTCTGCCACACCTCTCTCCTCCACCCCCTCCTCTACTTCTTCCTCCATGGCCTCTTCCTGTGCTGATTTGTCTTCGGAACCAGCGGTGCTCCGTAGGCGTTCAAGGGGCTACGCAAGCACGCAGGCCAAAAGATGCCATGCGGTGCTTGAGCTGGTGTGCTTGGGGGACAGGAGCCACACTGGGGCAGAGATTCTGTCAGCTCTGCAGGGGCAGGTTTAGAGGTGGTTGATGCCACGCCAGATTAAGGCAGGTATGGTGGTTTGTGACATTGGCACCAACCTTGTCTCCGCCCTGCGACAGAGACAACTGACCCATGTGCCCTATTTGGCTCACGTCCTTAACTTGGTGGTGCAGCGGTTCTTGGGCAGGTACCCAGGCTTACAGGATGTACTGAGGAAGGCCAGGAAAGTCTGTGTGCTTTTCTGCCGGTCATATAATGCCAGTGCTCGGCTGGCTGACCTCCAAAAGGAATTTAACCTGCCCAAGAACCGCCTAATCTGTGACATGCCCACCAGGTGGAACTCAACGTTGGCCATGCTGCAGCGGCTGCACGCACAGCAGAGGGCCATTAATGAGTACCTGTGCGACTATGGCACCAGGACAGGGTCAGGGGAGCTTGGGTTTTTTTTCCCCACGCCAGTGGACCATGATCAGGGATGCATGCACTGTCCTGTCACCATTTGAGGAGGCCACGAGGATGGTGAGCAGTGACAGTGCATGCATCAGTGACACTATCCCCCTTGTCCACCTGTTGGAGCACACGCTGCATGGAATAATGGCAGAACAGAGGCAGGAAGAGGAGGACTTCCTTAGCTCTCAAGACCCCCTTTATCCAGACAGTTTTCCTGCGTGCCCGCCGATCACAAAGGAAGAGGACAAGGAGGAGGAGGAGGAGGAAGAGGAGGATTGTGTCAGCATGGAGGTGGAGCCTGGCACTCAGCATCAGCAGCAGTCTTTAAGGGATTATTTACAGTCCCAAGAAACCCATGGACTTGTACGTGGCTGGTGGCTGGGAGGAAGTGGCTGAGGATCATGTCATCCTTAGTGACCCAGAGGACTCCGGACCGAATGCCTCAGCAAACCTACGCTGCATGGCCTCCCTGATCCTGCAAAGCCTGCGGAAGGATCCTTGTATTCGTGGTATCAAGGAGAGGGATCAATACTGGCTGGCAACCCTCCTTGATCCACATTGCAAGGGTAAGGTTGCAGACCTTATCTTGCCATCGCAGAGGGAGCAGAGGATAAAACATCTTCAGGAGGCCTTTCAGAAAGGTCTGTGCAATGCGTTCCCAGAGACTGGGAGGTTACAAACTTCTGTTCCTGGACAACATGTTGCTGAGGCTTCGGTCAGTCAAAGAAGGAGCGGTGAAGAAGGAGGCCGTCTGACCGATGCGTTCAGACTATATTTAGTCCGCAGCCCCAAGGTATGATCGGTTCCAGCAACCATCGCCAGCGTCTGTTTTACATGGTGCAGGAATACCTAGGGGCAAGGTCTGACTTGAACACCTTTCCCACCGAAAATCCTCTGGGTTACTGGGTCTTGAGGATGGATCACTGGCCAGAGCTTGCACAGTATGCAATTGAGCTACTGGCCTGACCTGCATCCAACGTTCTTTTGGAACGCACATTCAGTGCTGCTGGAGGTTTTGTAACCGATCACAGGGTGCGCCTGTCCACTGACTCGGTCAATCGACTGACCTTCATAAAAATGAATCAGTCTTGGATCACCATCAGATACCAAGCACCTGATGCTGATGTAACCTAATAATTTTTTTTGAAATGTCAGATCCCTTCAAGACTGCCTATGCTGATGCTGAGTGACTATCCTGTTATGCTGAGTGACTATCCTCTTCCTCCTCAATGATCATGCTGATAGCTTGTAAGAATATTTTTGTTCTGGGCACCGCCACCAGTGGCTAAGGCCCAATTTTTCAGCCCCTGTTTAACAGGGGCGTGTCATTACAATTTTTGATGCAATATTTTGCAAGGAGGGTTCGTTGCTGCACTCAACTAAAGTATTTGTGAGGGGTTGCAGTGTTGTGGCACCAGCACCAGTGCCTAAGGCCCAATTTTTCAGCTACTGTTCAACAGGGGCGTGTAATTACAATTTTTGATGAAATACTTTGCAGCAGGGCTTGTTCCTGCGCTCCAACTAGATTATCTGTGAGGGGTTGCAGTGTTGTGGCACCAGCACCAGTGCCTAAGGCCCAATTTTTCAGCCCCTGTTTAACAGGGGAGTGTAATTACAATTTTTGATGCAATTCTTTGAAGCAGGGCTTGCTCCTGTGCTCCAACTAGAGTATCTGTGAGGGGTTGCAGTGTTGTGGCACCAGCACCAGTGCCTAAGGCCCAATTTTTCAGCCCCTGTTTAACAGGAGCGTGTAATTACAATTTTTGATGCAATATTTTACAGGAGGGCTCATTCCTGCGCTCCAACTAGAGTATCTGTGAGGGGTTGCAGTGTTGTGGCACCAGTGCCTAAGGCCCAATTTTTCTGCCCCTGTTCAACAGGGACATGTAATTACAATTCTTGATCTAATATTTCACAGCAGGGCCCTTTTCTGCGCCCACCAAGAGTAACTGTGAGGACTTACAGTGTTGTGGCACCAGCACCACCACCACCAAATGCCCAATTTTTCTACCCCTGTTCAACAGGTGCATGTAATTACAATTCTTGATCTAATATTTCACAGCAGGGCCCGTTCAAGCTCCCACCAAGAGTAACTGTGAGGACTTACAGTGTTGTGGAAACACCACCACTACCACCATCAAAGGCCCAATTTTTCTGCCCCTGTTCAACAGGTGCATGTAATTACAATTCCTAATCTAATATTTCACAGCAGGGCCGTTTCTGCACCCACCAAGAGTAACTGTGAGGACTTAAAGTGTTGTGGCACCAGCACCCCCACCACCAAAGGCCCAATTTTTCTGACCCTGCTCAACAGGGGCATGTAATTACAATTCTTGATCTAATATTTCACAGCAGAGCCCGTTCCTGCGCCCACCAAGAGTAACTGTGAGGGCTTACAGTGTTGTGGCAACACCAACACCTAAGGCCCCAATTTCTGCAGAGTATATAGGGCAGGCCCCTACTTTCAAACATCCAACTTACAAAGGATTCCTACTTGCAAACGGAAGGAGACAACAGGAAGTGAGATAAAATCCCATGTCCAAACCCCCCAGGTACGATATTTAAAGGAATATTTCAGTTTTTTTTTCACTTTAAGCATCATTAAAATCACTGCTCCCGAAAAAACGGCCTTTTTTAAAACTTTTTTTTTTTTATACATGTCCCCTGGGGCAGGACCCGGGTCCCCACACCATTTTTAGGACAATACCATGCAAATTAGCCTTTAAATTTAGCACTTTTGATTTCAAACGTTCTAGTCCCATAGACTTCAATGGATTTCTAAAGTTCATGCAAATTTTCGGTCTGTTCGCAGGTTCTGGTGCGAACCAAACCGGGGGGGGTTTGGTTCACTCATCCCTATACAGTATATGGAATTACACCCAAAAATACATTCTGCTGCTTCTCTTGTGTACGGGGATACCACATATGTGGAACTTTTTGGCAGTCTAACCGCGTACAGGACCCCGAAAACCAATCACCGCCTTCAGGCTTACTAAGGGTGTACATTTTTTATTTCACTCCTCACTGCCTATCACAGTTTTGGAGGCCATGAAATGCCCAGTTAGCACATCATCCCCCCAAATGACCCAATTTTGGAAAGTAGACACCCCAAGCTATCTTCTGAGAGGCATGTTGAGTATTTTGCAGATCTCACTTTTTGTCACAAAGTTTTGAAATTTGAAAAAAGAAAAAAATAAAAATTTTTCTTTCCTTTCTTAATTTTCACAAATAAATGAGATCTGCAAAATACTCACCATGCCTCTTAGCAAATACCTTGGGGTGTCTACTTTCCAAAATGGGGTCATTTGGGGGGGTTTGTGCTACCTGTACATTTCAGGGCTTCCGTAACTGTGATAGGTAGTGAGAAGTAAAATCACAATTTTACACCTTTAGAAAGCCTGAAGGCGGTGCTTGGATTTTGGGGTCCTGTACGTGGCTAGGCTTCCAAAAAAGTCTCACACATGAGGTATCTCTGTACACGGGAGAAGCAGCAGAATGTATTTTGGGGTGTAATTCCATATATAACTATGCCATGTTTGAACAATATATCATTTAGTGACAACTTTGTGTAAAAAGAAAAAAAAAATTAATTTTCCCGAAACTTGTGGCAAAATATCAAATATTCCATAGACACAACATGTCTCTCAGTAAAAAGCTTGAAGTGTCTTCTTTCCAAAATGGTGTCATTTGGGGGGTTTTGTGCTACCCTGACATTTCAGGGCCTCCAAAACTGTAATACAGTAGGTAGTGAGGAAGTGAAATCACCATTTTACGCCCTTAGAAAGCCTGAAGGCGGTGATTGGTTTTCGGGGTCCTGTACACGGCTAGGCTCCAAAAAAGTCTCACACATGTGGTATCCCCATACTCAGAGAAGCAGCAGAATGCATTTTGGGGTGTAATTCCACATATAACCATGCCGTGTTTGAACAATATATCATTTAGTGAAAACTTTGTGCAAAAAAAAAGTGTAATTTTCCCGAAACTTGTGAAAAAATACAAAATATTCTATGGACTCAACATGCCTATCAGCAAATAGCTTGGGGTGACCCCAAAAAGGGGTCATTTGGGGATTTTGAACTGTCCTGGCATTTTATGCACAACATTTAGAAGCTTATGTCACACATCACCCACTCTTCTAACCACTTGAAGACAAAGCCCTTTCTGACACTTTTTGTTTACATGAAAAAATATTTTTTTTTTACAAGAAAATTACTTTAAAACCTCAAACATTATATATATTTTTTAAAGCAAAGGCCCTACAGATTAAAATGGTGGGTGTTGCAATTTTTTTTTTCACACAGTATTTGCAAAGCGATTTTTTAAACGCAATTTTTTTGGAAAAAAAACACTTTTGTAATCTTAATA
The DNA here is from genome assembly GCF_042186555.1 of Aquarana catesbeiana. Lineage (NCBI taxonomy): Eukaryota > Metazoa > Chordata > Amphibia > Anura > Ranidae > Aquarana > Aquarana catesbeiana. The sequence goes on along the minus strand of NC_133328.1, from coordinate 407,542,575 downwards.
CACTAAAACACACTATATTGCCCAAATGTTTAATGGAATAAAAAAGATGATTTTATGCTGAGTACATGGATATCAAACACGACATGCTTTAAAATTGCACACAAACGTGCAGCAGCGACAACTTACATACTTTTTTAAAAGCTTTTAAAATTCTTTACAGGTTACCATTTTAGATCTACAGAGGAGGTCTACTGCTAAAATTACTGCCCTTGATCTGACCTTCACGGTGATACCTCACATGCATGGTGCAATTGCTGTTTACATATGACACCAGACCGATGCTTGCCTTCGCCTTTGCGCGTGAGCACGGGGGGACAGGGGTGCTTTTTTTTTTTTATTATTTGTTTTGCTTTTTTATTATATTTTTAAACTATTCCTTTCATATTTTTTTTTATCATTTTTATTGTTATATTAGGGAATGTAAATATCCCCTATGATAGCAATAGATAGTGACAGGTACTCTTTTTTGAAAAAATTGGGGTCTATTAGACCCTAGATCTCTCCTTTTGCCCTCAAAGCATCTGACCACACCAAGATCGGTGTGATAAAATGCTTTTCCAATTTCCCAATGGCGCTGTTTATATCCGACGAAAACTAAGTCATGAAATCCTCGCAGCGTCCGGATTCTTAGGCCTTAGAGATGATTGGAGCCATTCTGGTTTCTGATCAGCTCTATGGTCAGCTGGCTGAACCACCAGCTGCATTCTCGGGTTCCCTGTTGGGACAGGAGAGCCTGAGAAAACCATGGAAGACGGTGGGAGGGGGGGAACGTTCCTTCCCACTGCTTATAAATGCAGTCTAGAGGCTAATTGGCTGCTAGGATTGATTTTATATGAAAGCCAACCGCTGGCTGAAAACAATAATACCAAGATGATCATTCTGGTATAACCAGTCAAAGTCCAGCAACATACCAGTACGTTGCTGGTCCTTGTTGGGCATTCATTGTAATGTTCTTTTTTTCATGCAGCCTGTGGGCTGAACAAAAAAAAGAAATTGATCGGTGGGTAAGCCCACCATTAGAATACCGCCCTTCATCCACCCACTTCTAATGACGGGCATACATTCACCATTTTTTTTTTAACTGTGGAGTCGCTGATTTACGTATCATGGGAGCAAACGCTGTTGCTGTCAAGATGAATTAATCAGTGCTGCAGCTGAATGGCCTAAAAAATATTCTGAAGCATGGGGGCAAAAGTTAGGAGCAAATCTCTTCTCCACCCCTGCTGCTCCCATGCTTCGGCATATATGCTCTTTTTTTTAACTGTGGTGGTGAAATCACCTCTGACAGCACTGGAGTCACGGCTTTATGTATCGTGGGAGCAAACGCTGTTGCTGTCAAGATAAATAAACCCGTGCTGCAGCTGAATGGCGTACCCGCTAAGCAAATGATGGTTAACAATAAAACAAAGTAACATTACAGTATAACAGTTATGCCCCGTACACACGGTCGGACATTGATCAGACATTCCAACAACAAAATCCTAGGATTTTTTCCGACGGATGTTGGCTCAAACTTGTCTTGCATACACATGATCACACAAAGTTGTCAGAAAATCCGATCATTCTGAACGTGGTGACGTAAAACACGTACGTCGGGACTATAAACGGGGCAGTAGCCAATAGCTTTCATCTCTTTATTTATTCTGAGCATGCGTGGCACTTTGTGCGTCAGGTTTGTGTACACACAATCGGAAATTCCGACGACGGATTTTGTTGTTGGAAAATTTTATAGCCTGCTCTCAAACTTTGTGTGTCGGAAAATCCGATGGAAAATGTGTGATGGAGCCTACACACGGTCGGAATTTCCAACAACAAGGTCCTATCACACATTTTCCGTCGGAAAATCCGACCGTGTGTACAGGGCATAAGACTTACCATACCTGCAAAGCAAATACAATAAAACATAGTAAAAATAAAACATTGCAATCTGTGCCTAAAAAAATATATGCCGATGCATGGGGGCATCCGCCCCAAAAGTTAGGAGCAAATCGCTCCCCTACCCCTGCTGCCCCCATGCTTCGGCATATATGCTCTTTTTTTTAACTGTGGTGGTGAAATCACCTCCGACAGCACTGGAGTAACGGCTTTTTGTATCGTGGGAGCAAACGCTGGTGCTGTCAAGATAAATAAACCCATGCTGCAGCTGAATGGTGTACCTGCTAAACAAATAATGGTTAACAATAAAACAAACATTACAGTATAACATACCATACCTGCAAAGCAAATACATTAAAACATAGTAAAAATAAAACAGAGAGAGAATGATAGATAGAGAACAATAGTGAGTGAACAGTAGAGCGGACAGTAGAGAGCGAACATAAGAGAGAGAACAATAGAGAGAGAGAGAAGAAAATAAAACCACAACTATTTTTGGCTTTTTTATTTTTTTATTTTTTTATGTGTTTTTGTGTGTTTTTTTTTAATTATTTTTTTTTCACTTTTTTCACTTTTATAAAAACTGTAAAAAAACTACAAACAAAACAAACTAAACGTTGCAGATTAGGGTCTCTCAAAATGTGATGGCCATCACATCTTTCGAGACCTCAAGACCCTGTGTTAGTGTGCCTATGACTGTGTGGTGCTGTACCCTATGCTAATACTCAACTAGTGTGTGGTAGCGTTTGAAACATTTAGCAATGCAGAGACCAGGTTGGTCAGGACAGGAGGAACAATAAAAGCGGGTATCACGCCTAAATCCGTGTTTGCTGCAGACACGACATCTTCTTTGGGGTGTTCTTTGGGTAGGGGTACCAGGGAGGACAAAAGGAAAATGCCTCTCACGCTGCCGGCTCACTGCATTTGCGTTGGGAATTTAGGCAAGAGCACCGTCTGGAAACATAAGGGCTCTGACAATCTCTTCCTGGAATTTAAGGAAGGACCCAGTCCATCCTGAAGCTTTGTATAGCACAAAAGCGTTCAGCAAAGCCAATTGAAATAAATTAACAGACACTTTTTTGTACCTGCTTCTGGCCTTACGGGCAATTAGGTACGGAGCAACAACTGGTCATTGAGGTCCAACCCTCCCATGTTAAGGTTGTATTCGTGGACACAGAGGGGTTTCTCCACAACACTAGTCACCATAGGAGTTTGGACTGTTGTGTCTGTGTGAAGCGAGGACTTTCCGTGAATCCCTCCACTTGACTGCTAAAAAATTATTACATTTCAATCAGGCTCTCTCCCCCCGGCTAAGTCAGGATTCTACAAGCCATTAGGGGAAGCCCCAGCGATTAGATCACACGGTGCCACATGCGCCAATTCCACAATAAAAAAGGTGTAAAAAGTGTCACTCTCGTGTAATAATTGTCCAAGTGGTACCCCTTTCTGAATAAGGGTGACACCAAGTCCCACACTATCTTACCAGCGTTCCCTATGTAGTCTGGGCAGTTCTCCGGCTCTAGGTGACTATCTTTTCCCTCGTAAAACCATAAAACTACATGTATAGCCTGTGGCCCTGTCACAGAGCTTATACATCTTGACCCCGTATCTGGCACGCTTGTTGGGAAGATACTGTTTAATAGATAAGCGACCAGAAAACTTAATCAGGGACTCATCAACGCAGACAACTTGATCGGGAGTAAACAAGGCTGCAAAACGTTGGTTGAAGTGGTTTACAAGGGGCCGAATTTTGTAGAGCCGATCAAATCCAGGTTCACCCCGAGGACGACAGAGTTCATTATCGTTGAAATGCATGAACCGCAAGATCTGCTCGTATCGTGTCCTGTCATGGAGGCAGAGAACATGGGCGTATGGTGAATTGGGTCAGTGGACGAATATGACCGCAACTCTCTTTTTAGTTAAGCCCATGAGGAGGGATAGGCCCAGGAAGGCCTTAATTTTGGAGACCGTAATGGCAAGGATAAGCTGGGGATTAGCGGTGATGAATTGACCAGCATACAAATTGCTTTGGTCCACAATAGATCTATAGAGATCTTCGGTGAAAAACAGCGAAAAAAAATCAAGTGATGTAAAATCAACTGTTTCCACCTGAATTCCAGGTTGGCCAGTGAATGGGGGAAGTATGTAATATATGTGCCACCGGCGCACAATTTGTATGTGCTTCAATGTGAATTTCAATAATCAAAAAATAAAAAAATTAACATAAAATGTGAAAGTTTCAAAGAAACCCCTGGTTGCTGCAGTCAAAAAAACTATTCCTTCAACTTGTGAAAAAATGTGTAAATATATGTATATCTAGTGTTGACTGCGCTACCATCTAAACCAATCTACATATACATCAGTGATTTTCATTAACTATTAATATCACCACTCAAATTTATCATTCTAAAAAACATATATAAATTAAATTGTATATAAATTAAATTGTATAAAGTCCAGCTTAAATACACTTGTGCTGATAAAAACGTAGGTCCCTAAGTGGGTTCTCCACTGCTGTTGTGTTTTTGTGATGCTCTATTTTCTCCTTAGTGCTTAAAGTGATTTTCAGTGCCAACACCACCACCGCATATAAATTGGCCAATCACCAGATACAAATACATACAAGCCCTCGGTTCAATAAGGGATAACCAATCTGCTTTAAGCTATCACCAATGCCGTTTAGCACGTCAATCCATCCTCATAGAAAACAAATGGCATACATAGTGCAATATGCTAAAACTATTTCTTAAAGATTAAGTAAAAACAAAAGGCTATGCAACTCACATGTTGCCGGTGCTCATATGCTGGCACCAAGCTTATCCAGCAGTTTGAATGGATGGTAAGGGTCACCGTCTATCTCGTTCGCCGGTGGGCGGAACACGCCTCGTCCCCGCTCATGTTCTGGCTTGCGGTCCAAGCCTCGCTTTCGCCTGATGGGAGATGACGTTGTGGCGTCACGTGTGAATTCCCAGCAGCCTCTACACGTTTCGCAATAGTAATTGCATCATAAGGAAGCCTTGAGCTTACCATCCATTCAAACTGCTGGATAAGCTTGGTCCTGGCATATGGGCACCGGCAACATGTGAGTTGCATAGCCTTTTGTTTTTACTTAATCTTTAAGAAATAGTTTTAGCATATTGCACTATGCATGCCATTTGTTTTCTATGAGGACGGATTGACGAATTGATTGATGAACCGAGGGCTTGTATGTATTTGTATCTGGTGAGTGGCCAATTTATATGCGGTGGTGGTGTTGGCACTGAAAATCACTTTAAGCACTAAGGAGAAAATAGAGCATCACAACAACACAACGACAGTGGAGAACCCACTTAGGGACCCACGTTTTTATCAGCACAAGTGTATTTAAGCTGGACTTAATACAATTTAATTTATATACAATTTAATTTATATATGTTTTTTAGAATGATAAATTTGAGTGGTAATATTTATAGTTAATGAAAATCACTGATGTATATGTAGATTGGTTTAGATGGCAGCGCAGTCAACACTAGATATACACAATGGGGGAAGTATGGGTGCTGCAGAAGTGGTGGGTTCCCAATTAGGATTGACAAATGCAGCAGGAAGGGCACTGTGGGCTCGACGGGCCTGTGTTTGTCTTCTTGGTGGCAGCGGGACACTACTCATGCTTGCCACCTCGCCAGCTTGAACTGCACTTATGGGACTCGCCACGTTACCAAGTGTTACTGCAGTGCTGGATGTACGACCAGGATGTACTAGGCTGCTGGTGCTTGCCAGTTCACCAGAAGGAATAGCAGCGCTAGTACTGGCTCTCTGCTCCATATGAGAGCCCTGCGCTTCTTGCACCTCAACGACAGCAGAAGAATATCGGGGTTTGGTACGCCTGACCTTGGCAGGGACCACAACTCCGTCATCAGAGCTATCTGTCAGGGTGCTGCTGTCGTCTACAGGATCATATTTTGAGCCTGAATCTGACAGATGAGTGACTTCCTCTTCACTATCTGTCATGCTCAGAAACGTGTACTGTACTGTACTGTATCTTCGATTTGACATTTTGGTCTCTAAATTTACTGGTACAGTAGTGAGACTCACTGGTAAAAAAGCTCCTGACTGTTTGCGACTGATTCAAATGCTACCAAAAAAACTGTTAACGTTCGCAGGGATCAGGCCTGACTCTGCGAACGCTGTAGTTATGTGTTGTGTGTTTTGTAAGTGACAGTGATCAATTGATACTGCACTTGGGTGGGCCGGGCTGGGTGGAGGGGCTAAACGCAGGTGCTAGCAGGTATCTGTGCTGATCCCATTAAGACTGCGTTTTTGGGAACCCTAAACTGCTGGGGACGCTAGTATAGATTTGATCAGATTAGATATCAATCCGTTCAGACACTATACTACTAAGGCCTATGGTGCGTGGGTGTTAGAGGTACTGGCACTAATCTGACGCTGCCTGGGGCGACGCAGACCCTATGTGACGCTAAAACCTATCTTTGATCACCCGCCAGGTGATCAGGGGGTTAAACCTTTATTGGGTAAAATACGGCGGGTGCCCTGATGCTATAAAAACATAACTAGCTAAACTGCGTCACCCGTGACACTTATACTTTGATCACAGGTGACAGAGGGTAATCAAGGAGTTAAACCTTTATTGGGGGGTGTTAGGGGGGTCCCTAGATCTATCTGGGCCTAAGACTAATTACTCTAACACTGATTTTTGTCACTAATGACACTAGTACAGCGATCAAAAAAAAATCTGATTGCTGTACTGGGTGACATAGTGACAGGTGATGACTGGGAGAGTGATCGGGGGTGAATTGTGTGCCTACGTGACCTGGTGTCAGTGTAGTGTTGTGCAACTCACTTTTAGATGCTCTCTCCTCTTGGTCTGGAACGAAAAAGGCCGGCACGAGGAGAGATGACATCACTTCCCCTGTTAGTGTTTACAGTTACACAGACAGGGGAAGGATATCATTCGTAAGGAGCGATCACCAGGTCCAGGCCAGAAATCATTGGCCTGGGCCTTGGGATTGATCAGTTACTTATCGAATCCGATCATCGCGGCCGGCAGGGGTGCGCGAGCGTACAACCCCCTGCCGGCCTCGCGCGGAATGTACAGCTACGTGATTTCGCACAGCCAGGCCAACCTGCCGCAGTATAACTGTGGCGGCTGGTCTGGAACTGGTTAACATACTGTCACCAGTCAGTATCCCTGATCACCACCACACCAGTCATATGACGACGCTGTACTGCACTGGTGACAGTATGTAAAAAAAAAATGGTGAAAAAACAAAACAAATTCTATTTTTTTTTTATTTTCCTAAAAAATGTGACCAAAAGTTACAACTTCAAAAAAAAAGACTCACCATGACTCTTACTAAATATCTCAGGCTTTCTGCTTTCCAAAAAGAGGTCATTTGAGGGTATTTTACTGTCCTGGCATTTTAGAGCCTCAAGAAATGAGATAGGACATCAGTACATGAGGATTGATCAATTTTCAAATATATATACCATAGTTTGTAGACGTTATAACTTTGACATAAACCAATGAATACAATGAATGTATACCAAAGACATATAGCAGAATACATTTTGGCCGAAATGTATGAAGGAATTTGATTTTATTGGATATGTTTTATACCAGAAAGTAGAAAATATTGTTTTGTTTTTCAACATTTTTGGTCTTTTTGCATTTATATACCAAAAAAAAATAACCCAGTGGTGATCAAATACCACCAAAAGAAAACTCTATTCGTATGAAAAACAATATATACATTTAATTTGCATAGAGTGTTGCATGGCCAAGTGATTGCCAGTTAAAGTAGCACAGTGCTGAATAGCAAAACTTTCCCTGGTCAAGAAGGGAGTAAAACCTTCTTGCGGTCAAGTGGTTAAGACTGTACCATGGATGACTGATGGGCTGCTAAGTAAGGTGCAGTCTCTGTTACCATTAACTGTGAGCAGTAAGGAGTTAAACTTGGTAGTTATGCCCACTACTCCTGGTAGTCCATGAATCCAGTCCAAACCACTTGGAAGTCAGCTGTCCCAGAAGACTCAGTCCTCATAATCAGGACCACACAATCAGGTCTTCATGATCAGGTTCTCATTAACAGACTCTCTGTGGTGGTAGGCACACACTGCATCAGGTCTCCCCAGCTCTGGTCCCAAGACACTGTGACTCTCTGTGGCACAGTCTGTCTGCTCTCTGGGTGCTTAGGACAAGGTAGCAGGTCCGCATGCTCTGGCTCCCATGTTACTCTGTCTCCTCTGTAGTTGTGAGCACTGGTAGGCCCAAATGGTACATCTGTGCACTTTACTTCCCCCTGGCAAAAGACTCAGCTCTCTCTAGAATTGCCCAGGAAAAGTGTTATCTTTGTTGTGCAGAGCCTTATGTCCCTTGTAGTTCACAGTCCATTCATCTCCATTCACTTGCACTGCACCTTGCTCCTTGGGGACTACATCTCCCAGAATCCAAGGCAGCTGCAGATCAAATCCTCTCTGTCATGATTGGCTCAGGTCCACTGCTGCCAGGAGGGAGGGGGCAGGAGCGAGTAGGGGATTCTACACACAGCCATTCTATCACACTGCAGTACAAGCCAGGGGTGGGGGAGGGGGGACAGGGAGGCAGCAGCTTACACCACACAGTGGCAGAGGGAGAAGACAAATGGAGCAGGCACAGAAGCACAAGCCCACTCCACCTTTAGCCATCAGAGCAACATCCAGCTATAAGTACATAAATATACTGTATAATTACTACACAAACAATTTTTCCTTTCCATTGCAATGTGCAGCTGTAAATATTTGCTAGAACTAAACAATTATCACTTTCTTCTTGCACTTTCTCCGCCAAATTCCAATTCCCTACTTTGGTGATTGGCTCACTATTTTTCCCAGAAGTCTGCTGCAGTAAGCTGCAAGTCAAGAGGATGAAGAAACTGCGGCTTTTTTTGTTACGACACAGAAACTGATTAGCCATTGACAGTGAAGGCCAACCCTTCCATCCACACTTGATTTTGAGAAGAGACATGCTAAGCATCAGGGCTGGACTGGGACAAAAATTTGGCCCTGGACTTCATCCAGACCGGCCCATTTTAATTTTGCAAACATGCACAAAAACAGTATATAAACTATACACAATTGTGCAAAAAAACATAAGGGTCCCCAGAGAGCCCCCTTACATCAGAGTACCCAGAGAGCCTCAGTCTTGCATCAGGATCCCCAGAGAGCCTCAGTCTTGCATCAGGATCCCCAGAGAGCCTCAGTCTTGCATCAGGGTACCCAGAGAGCCTCCTCCTTACATCAGGATCCCCAGAGAGCCTCCCCCTAACATCAGGGTCCCCAGAGAGCCTCCCCCTTACATCACAGTCCCCGGAGAGCCCCCCTTACGTCAGAGTCCCCAGAGAGCCTCCCCCTTACATCAGGGTCCCCAGAGAGCCTCCCCCTTATATCAGGGTCCCCAGAGAGCCCCCTCTTACATCAGGGTCCCCAGAGAGCCCCCCTTACATCAGGATCCCCAGAGAGCCTCCTCCTTACATCAGGGTCCCCAGAGAGCCTCCCCCTTACATCAGGGTCCCCAGAGAGCCTCCCCCTTACATCAGGGTCCCCAGAGAGCCTCCCCCTTACATCAGGGTCCCCAGAGAGCCTCCCCTTTACATCAGGGTCCCCAGAGAGTCTCCCCCTTACCTCAGGGTCCCCAGAGAGCCTCCCCCTTACATCAGGGTCCCCAGGGAGCCTCCCCCTTACATCAGGGTCCCCAAGGAGCCTTGCATCAGAGTCCCCAGAGAGCCCCCCACTTACATCAGGGTCACCAGAGAGAGGGCGGACAGTGAGAGATGATGTAATCTCTCTGCTGCCCGTAGTTGCACAGTGAGGGCGGAACAGCAGTGATGCAGGGCGGGCGGTGAAAGATGATGTCATCTCTTTTCTCTCTCGTCTGCCCGCCTCTGCCTGTCCACTCTCCGGCTTTCCCATGCTGCCTGCCTGCTCTCCGGCTCTCCCATGCTGCCCGCCGCACGGCTGCAGAGAGGCCGCGACACACTACCTGTGTTTGGGGACTCCTGGGACTCTGGGCTATGGGCCCCAGATTCGGAGCTATAGCCCCAAACCGGCCCACTGAGCCATCGGCCCACCGGGAAACTCCCGGTAGTCCCAATGGCCAGTACATGCCTGCTAAGCATTAATCTCTTTAGAACAGACAAATGTATGCATATGTGAAAAAAATGTTAGCTCAAATCTTTGACTTGTAAAAAGTTTATATATGTTTGTTTTTTTCTTTACAAAAATGGAGTTAGACTGATTTTTAGAAGTTAATAGTTCAAAATATTAATTGTGCAAACCAGAGGAAACGAGTAAGCAATTTGAAACATTACAAAGGTCCAATCAAATCTCCATAGAACCCAGATACTATTGTGTAAATAAACCATTCCTCTTTTTTTGTTTTCTTTTTCTCAATTATTTAATTATTGGGGAAAAACAACATTCCAATTTTGTATCCACAAGTGTATTATAATATCTACAAGACTATGACAATCCCTAGACCTTATCAATCAGTGTCTTAGATTTTCTTAAGGCTTCTTGTTTAAAAAATGACAGCCTTGAGAATTGAATTGCACTAAATATGCAAATACAATGTAGTTTTCCTAGCCACCCCAGTAGCGATTTATTTTTAAGAAATGGTAATTTCTTATTCCAGCATGCTAATTCACAGTTTCCTATCTTTTATTTTGTCTTCTTAACATTTATGCCTTCAGCAGCTCTCATATGCACAGTAACAATCCAACTAATTCTGCTGCAGGATTTTTGTGTGTTAGCTAAGCCGAGTAAGCCCCAACTGGCAAGTGATAATTTCTGAGCACCTTTCTTAGCTCCCCTAATTAAATGTCTCATTAATATTATAATAAGTCAAATGAAATGCTCAGCGGCATGGATACTTACTTGCTTTATAGTGCAAACTATTAAATGCTATATTATTTTTTCAAAACATTTCTTTTCACTAGTAAGAACTGTCTTCTTATTGAAAGATTTTTCATTTTCTTGTACTTTATGGATGCATAACATTAGAAAGTCGAAAAGCAGTTTCTGTTAAAAAAAAAATGTTAACTGTCAAGGATGATTGGTGTTTGGCAGTCCAAAGGATGACATATTCAGGATCTACATATATATGAGGTACGCTAGTAACTTCATATAAACTGAATCCCAGCAGTTGTCTAAACGCACTGTAGGCCAAAATTTAATGACAGTAGAAAAAAAAAATGCCTGAATTCTAAAATCAGGTTGATCTGCATACAATTTGTCATGCAGGCCACCGAAGGATCAGTCCAATTAGTGTCTTTAATTGTGAGGCAGCCAGTCAGCAAATTCTATCCAAAACTATTTTTCTAGGCAAGGGTAAGAAGCTTATGTGATCTCTGCTATGTAACTCTTATTGTGGCCTTACAGTAGGTATAGATGCTTGCATTTTTGTTACTACAGTGTAAAAAAGCATCAGTTTTTTTGTTGAGGACCCCCCCAAAAAAAATGTGGTTCCCAAAAGACATCTATAGGACAAATATCTCTTAATACCTGAGACTACGTAGATCCCAAATAATCTTAGGGCCCTATGGGAAGTTAAAACCCCAATTTTTTAACTTATTTTCATTTTTTCATTTTTTAAGAATTATCATAAAGGCTAACAGAGATCAGAAACAGTGTTGTTGTGTCTGACTACATATGGTAAGACAGCCATATATTTCACCATTCAAACTATTTTCAGAAAAACTGGGTTGGTGAATATTGGGAAGAGGGGAATGTAGAGGAGAGTTGGGAAAGAGTTGAGGTGGGGGAGGTTGGGAAGGTGAGGGGAGGTGTACGGCTGGGAATAATGGGTAAAAGATAGACTACACAATGGTGGGGGGCATGTTTATTGCAGTATAGAGGTATGGTGTTTGGAGAGAGAGAGAGTAATCATAGATGTTCAAACAGAAGCAAAGACCTTTGATGGAGGGGGGAAAGTGTCCAGAGGTCTGGAGAGGAAATTATAATTTGGGCAGTGCTGTGAATGCGTGGGAGAAGTATGCTGTTTTACCTTTGACTTGATTTAGTGACACGGTTGCATGCTCTGGGGTACCAATTGCCATCACTCCTGAAGGATTGATTCTAGAGTGCATCATTCAGTAATATTAATCTTAGAAAGATCCAGTGAACTCAGAAAATGAGAAAGATCTTTTTTTATATGCCAAAGAAACTGTTTTACTATCACTTCATACCATCAAGTAAAAATGATAACCCCAGAGGTATTGTAAACCTTATTTATGTAGCAGGAGGCAGAGTGTCATCAAAATCAAAGGTTTTTTTTTTTGTTTTGTTTTTTGAGAATCAGAGTAGGACCTACTGTAAATATGAAGTAAAGTTTCTATGCACAATGTCTACTTATGGCTGCTTTTGCTTTTTTGTGTTCTTTGTGTTTTGTTTTTGTTAGTCTGTGTAATGTTTTGTAATATATTTGACGGTACGATAATTCCATTTATGTATGAAATTTGGTTTGTATGTAAAATATTTTCAATAAAACTTAGATTGAATCACAAAAGAACATAGACTGGAAAAGAGAAAAACAGAACAAGGAGCCAACCACCTGTACTGCAGTACCCATGTAATAAAAATGAACATACTGGTAGGAGGAGATAGCAGAGTGACAGTAAGATGAGTTAATCGGTCTTCTGCTACTCCTTTCACTGTCCAGTCACAGCCTGGGGGAGGGACAAAACCTTCAGGTGTTACCTAACTTCACCAGAGAAAAATCAAGTCCCCTGTTTTGCCAGAGAACACTGCGCTATGTGGCACTGCTGTGTAAATCTTAGGACTGGATGATTAGAAATACAATTATTTAAAAGAGTCAATAAACAAAGGCAATCATGGGGATGGTCTGAAAAACACCATATAAACTTTTAGGTGTTTATCTAATAAATTTAATCAAATTTCTCCCAACTACTTGGCAAGACAACAAAAAAACAAAAAAATAAAAACAAAATCAAAGTGGGGTGTATTTCTCATTTTGTCATAATTGCCACTGTGCATTTATGTATACAGAAAATAACATCTTTTAATTTTTCAATATCTAGGCTGGGAGTTTGGAGGATTCTGTGAATTCTCTTTATTTATATGCACTCAGAGACTTCATTTCCAAGTATCGGTGGAATCAAGTAAAAAAAATTCTTGTCCTCTGAGAGGTTTTTTTAATAATATATCTTGCCTCCTTTAAGGGCTTACGTGAGTGAGTGTCAATCTCCAGTTTGTGCCCAAGCGTTCTGCTGGGCCACATGTCTCGCCATCATCTTGGATACAGCTATGCTCCAGCTGTCAGGATAAAATAGCCAGCAGAGGGATTCCTTCATTCACCGTATTTACTGTAGGTGGAGAAATCTATGCATGTATGGTTAGCCTTAGTTTACCTTCAAGTGGTAGTAAAGTCCGCTTTTTCAATTGCACCTCCTAGTAAGCCTATAAAAAGGCTTACCTGTAGGTATAGTGAATATCTCCTAAACATGCTTTATTTAGGAGATATTCACATCTGTAGCAGCTGGTGACATCACCAACGTATATGCATTGCGCTCAGAATGGAAGACACTCTCTAGTGTGCACTCCATTCCGAGTGCTCCAGGCTCGGCCATTTAAACGCCAAAGTTCACGAACCTGGGGGGAAGAACATGTAAAGATGGAAGTCTTGTCAATGGTGACAGTGCGCACTAGAGATCCGTTTCACAAGTATGTATTTCATAATGTGCTAGTATGTAATGCATACGGGCGGGGGGGCTTATTGGAATCTGGAAGCCCCTTTTAACAAGGGGACCCCCAGATCCTGGTCTCCCCCCATGTGTATTGGTAACGGGTACATTGTACCCCTACCATTTAACAAAAGAAAGTGTCAAAAATAGTAAAAAAGACAGGAGACACTTAGGGACAAGTCCTTTATTAAAAGATAAAAAAATAAAAATGTCCTGCGATGTCCATTCATCTTCTATCACGCCACCCGACGAACTGAAAAAAGAAAAAAAAAAACGCAACAGCTCCTGCCGAGTGATGCTTCTTTTTGCTGACAGCTCTTATATAGCTGAGGGCGGGGCCACTTGGTGACGTAAACAGGTGACCGCGCCCCCCTTTGAGGCCTCATGATGTCAGAGGAAGGCGAGAAGCAGTTTAACGCCATATAGTTTTGTGTGCGTTACTGCCAGTTTAACGCCATATAGTTCTGTGTGCGTTACTGCCAGTTTAACACCATATAGTTTTGTGTGCGTTACTGCCAGTTTAACACCATATAGTTCTGTGCGCGTTACTGCCAGTTTAACGCCATATTGTTTTGTGTGTGTTACTGCCAGTTTAACGCCATATAGTTTTGTGTGCATTACTGCCAGTTTAACACCATATAGTTCTGTGCGTCACTGTACGTTTGGCGCATTATATTGCAGTATATTATAGTGTATCCTTAAAGTGTGTCTGTGTAGTGTGAGTACTCAAATTAAAGTGCACCAAACACCTCTTCACTTAGATTAAAGTGCATCTACATACAGATTTTAACTTCTTCTTTACATTAGCTTATAAGCACAGCCCTCTCCCTCCCAATAATGTCTGGGAGGACAACAAGGAGAGGCAAACGTTCCCTTGAGACTGTAAGGGGGCCAGCAACAAGTGTGTCCACAGGCAAGGGTGGACGTGGTGGTCAGTCCTCAGACAGGGCATCATTTCCTCTGTTTAGTGAGTTTGCCCATGCTATCCAGCTACAGCATGCAGAGGAGGTTGTGGACTGGCTTACCAAACCTTCCTCATCCTCCTCATCCTCTGTCACGCAAGCAGAGACAAGTGTGCAGTCCCCTGCAGTTGCCAGTGGTAATGATGAAGATGGAGGCGATGGAGATGATGATGATGATGATGATGAGGTCATTGATGCGACTTGGGTGCCAGAGAGAGCAGCCACCCTATTCCATCACATTCTGCAGCTGTTATCTCCCGGCTCACTCCCTAAAACTCAGCTGTCTGGGCCTTTTTCAGCACATCTGCAGCAGATCGCACTGTTGCTGTCTACAGACTGTCTCAGACACATCAAACATGGCAAAAACACCAACCATTTGGGTACCACATGCTTAACAAGGCATTTAATGTCCAACCACTCAGCCCATTGGCAAGAGCACCTAAAAGCCACACAAAAGGGGCACAAATCTGTCCCTCCTCCACCTCGTCATCCTTATCCACTTCAGTCTGCCCCTGCGATACCGAGTCATTACCTTTCAGCAGCCTCCACTGACAGGGATGATAGTATAGCACAGGGTGTCCCAGGTCCTAGCAACACAACTGCCAGCAGCACACCACCAGCTGTAGACTGTAGCCGGCAAATTTCTCTGCCCCATCTGCTGCAGCGAAAAAAAAAAAATACAGTCCCTGCAACCCACATGCCCAACGTCTGAATGCAAGCTTGTCAAAACTGTTGGCTCTCCAACTCCTGCCTTTCAGCCTGGTGGATTCTACCCCCTTCCGTGAATTCGCGCAATGTGCTGTACCACAATGGCAGGTTCCCTGTCGCTACTTCTTTTCATGTAAGGCCGTTCCATCTCTCTACCATCAGGGAATGTTCCTGATGGGAATGTTCTGGCATCATTGGGCAAGGCAGTCAGCCATAAAATCCACCTTACTGCTGACACGTGGTCCAGCAAGCATGGGCAGGGATGATATATTTTGTTCACAGCACACTGAGTAACGCTGCTTGGAACTCAAAAGGACAGGGCTCGATGCTGCAGCTTGTTGTGCCCCCACATCTACACACAGCTGCTGTTGATGATGCCAGACCTGTGAGCTCTACCCCTCCTCCTCCTCCTCTGCCACCTCCATGCCCTCCTCTGCAGAATTGTCCTATGAACATGAGGTACCCTCTAAGCGTTCAAAGGGCTATTCCAAGAGTCAGGCTAAAAGGTACCAATCAGTGCTTCAGCTGGTGTGTTTAGGGGACAGGAACCACACCGGAGCAGAGATTCTTGCAGCTCTGCAGGGACAGGCCCAGAGGTGGTTCACTCCATGCCAACTGGAGCCAGGAATGGTGGTGTCCGATAATGGCTCAAACCTTCTTTCCGCCCTTAGACAGGGAAAGTTGACACATGGGCCATGCCTGCCACATGTCCTCAATTTGGTAGTGCAGCGTTTCCTAAGTATGTACCCAGGGTTGCAAGAGCACTACTATAGCAGAAGAGTCTGTAGCCATTTCAGGCAGTCATACACAGCCAGTGCTCGGTTGGCTGAAATTCAGCGGGAATTCCACCTGTCTGTAAACCACCTGATTTGTAACATGTCCACCAGGTGGAACTCAACTTTGGGAAGGTTGCAGCTGCTATACAGCAGAGGACTGTCAATGAGTACCTGTGCCAATACGGCACAATGACAGGCTCAGGCCGCCTCAGCTTTTTTCCCCATGCCAATGGCTGATCATTAAGGATGCATGCACTGTATTGTCACCATTTGAGGAGGCCACAAGGATGGTGAGCAGTGACTCTGTGTGGCATTATGGACAGGGCACTGGAGGCAGAGCAGCAGGAGGAAGAGGAGGACTTCCTTTCCTCTCAAGGGCCACTTTATCCAGACACCATCATTTCTATGTTACAGAACACACAGGAGGAGAGAGGGGAGGAGGATGAGGAGGAGGATTCTGGCGCTTTCATAGGCTTCAAAGAAGAGGAAGACATGCGTCAATCTAAAAGCGATGGCTTTCCAACCCAGGACCCTTGGGAGTAGTACGTGGCTGGGAGGAGGAAGTTCCAGATGCTGTCATCCTGAGTGACCCAGAGAAGTCTGCTTCTCCAGCCTCAGCAAATTTGAGGCACATGGGTAACCTCATGCTTCAAAGCCTGCAAAAGGACCCAAGAACACGTGGCATAAAAGAGAAGGATGATTACTGGTTGGCAACCCTCCTTGACCACCATTATAAGGGGAAGATCTCAGAACTCATCCCGTCCCCACAGAGAGTGCAGAAGATAACATCTCTTGAGAATACATTAAAGAGGATTTTATTGAGCGTTTTTCTTGACTCCAGTAGGTTACAGTGTTTTGGAAAATGTAGTTTTGAGTCTTCTGTTGGTCAAGAGAGGAGCATTGGAGAAGGTGTCCCCCTAAATGAGGCATTTCAGAACTTTTTTAGTCCTCGCCGCCCAGGGCTGCCAGCTTCCACATCCCTTCGGCAGCTTCTGCATCACATGGTGGACGATTACCTTGGGGCCAAAACAGAGATGCAGAGCTTTTCAGCTGACAATCCACTGACTTACTGGGTCATGAGAATAGACCACTGGCCAGAACTTCCCCAGTATGCAATTAAGTTGTCAGGCTGCGCTGCATCCAGTGCGCTTTCAGAACGGGCATTCAGTTCTGCAGGAGGTTTTGTTACTGATCACAGAACGCGTCTGTCCACAGACTTTGTGGACCGTTTGATTTTTATAAAAATGATATATAATGAATCAGTCCTGGCTTACCAGCTATGAAGTCCCTGATGCCGATGTCACTGATTAAATCTTTTTGAGATGTGGAATCTCTGCAGGACTTCGAGGCTGACTAGCTTTGAGGGTGTTCAATCATTTCATCTGGAAGAATGTTTTTGGTATAGGTTTCATGGACACAATTAACACCCAAAGACCAATTTTTCAGCACCTGTTTGACAGAGGCATATCATTGTAATTTTTTTTGCCTTAATCAAGAGCACCTTTATAGGGTTACGATGGGAAGGTGCCCCCGACACCCAAAGAGTAATTTTTCTGCACCTGTTTGACAGGTGCATATCATTGCAATTTTTTACAGCAAGGTCAATTCTCACTTTCATCAAGAGTACCTCTATAGGATTACGGTGGGAAGGCACCACCAACATCCAAAGACCATTTTTTCTGCACCTGTTTGAAAGGTGCATATCATTGCAATTTTTTACAGCAAGGTCAATTCCCGCTTTCATCAAGAGTACCTCTAAAGGGTTACGGTGGGAAGGCACTGCCAACACCCAAAGACCAATTTTTCTGCACCTGTTTGAAAGGTGCATATCATTGCAATTTTTTACAGCAAAGCCAATTCTTGCCTTCATCAAGATTACCTCTATAGGGTTATGGTGGGAAGGCGCCACCGACACCCAAAGACCAATTTTTACACACCCGTTACTTCTATACAAAGTCAAAGTGACACCAGAATGTATCCAAAAAAATCTCTAATCTTGTTCCAAGTGAACTACATTGTGGCCTCATCATACACACTGGCTCCTCAGCTGTTGCTGAGCAAAATAAAGACAGCTTGCAGGGAAAATGTCATTTTTTTGGCTTTATAAATGTAATTATTGCTGTTGCAGATTCTAGACATTGTACAGATCTGCCACTTTACAAGTAGACTAAGGGGACCCCCAAGCCCTATATTGGAAGGAATTTTTCATTTTTATGCTTTCACTTTAAAAATCAAAAAATCACTGCCCATTTAAAAATGAAGTTTTTCACAAACTTTTTTTTTATTGATACATGTCCCCCGGGGCAGGACCCCTATAACCATTGTATGCCCACTTACTTGCATATAAGGCTTCAAAATGGGCACTTTCGATTTTTGACATTCGGGTCCTATTGACTTTAAAGGGGTACGATATTCGAGTCTGAACTTTTGCAGTGTTCAAAAGTTCTGGTGCGAACTGAACAGGAGTCCGTTTGACCCATCCCTAGCCATCAGTGCCCCAGGACCTCTGGCCACTGACACACCAGCAGGTAGCACCCGAGAGTAGAGCGGATGAACACCACATTCACCATTTATGTTGGAATTGTTTTTAACTTTGTAAGTGTATTTCTTGCCTTTTATACATTCATTTGCAGTCATACTGCACTTAGATGGCACTGCTCTCTCTGTCCTTCATGACAGGAGGGTGACAGCTGGCAGGTGGGAAACCCCACGGACAAATAAAATGTCATTGGTTGTTAAGGACGCGGTGGCTCCGATAATTTACAACCAACAGTTACTGGCATTCTTTTCTTTACATTTTAGCTGTTAGTGGGAAAATCCCACTGACAGCTGAAAGAACCAAGCCAGAAGGTATCAGTTTCGGGTATTGGTGCATTTGCACGAGTACCGATACCCATGCAAATGCCTAGTATTGGCAACAATACAGATACCGGTATCAGCATTGGTGCAACCCTAATATACAATATAAATCTTTGTATGAATAGAAAAATATGTAGAACTATATCATAAACATGGCTATTGTTGAAAAGATCCTCCATTATTCTATTTCTTAATGATAAACTTAATTTGTAGGCTTCACCCTGCATACGTGGTAATGTTTAACATTTAATAGGTGTTCTTCTGAATGGGCAAAGTGAATGAGTCTTTTAAAGCTACAGTATCCTAAATCCTGCTTTGTTCAATTATCAAACACAGTATGATACTTGTGAAACATCATTACTAGTAATACCAAATAAAATGCATAAACCTACATAAGGTAAAACAAGTGTAATTAGTAATCTATGGTTTTCTATTTAACAGAAAAAATACATTCTACCAAAGAAATACTACAGTATTTAAGAACATAATTTACAGTTATATGATTTACTTTGTTGTTTAGAGAAAATTACCATTCAAAATTGTCTATCATTTCAGATTAAATAATTTTGATTGCAGGAAAAATTGCTGTAAGTTAGATAAAATATACCAAGTGGGATATTTCATATATTCCACACACAAACACACACTAGACATCTTCCTATTAGCCATTTGAAAATGTGTATATGTTGCTAATTCACTGTTTGCCGTAGGCACAGATGACAGGAAAACCAGCTGGCAGTGAGTTACCAACCTCTGCAAGGTGTTAGTGGCTGCTTGCATATGCATTAATATTCTGTGTTTTTTTTTTTTCAATCTGTGGGTATTTGTGCTTCAGATGATCAGTTAATAGTTTATGTGACAGAACACTGAATTAATAAACAATATTCCCAGTAACTGAAATACACATCCAAATGGTTTAGATTAAAATGCAATGTTCTTTATTCTGCTGCTAGTTGCAATATGTCTGTTTTATAAAGAATGACCTTCAATTAAAGTGGAGTTCCACCCACATCTTTGATTTTTTATTTAAATAACTATTACTCTTGCATAATGCATATCAAGCAATTCTTATTCTTGTCATTAGCGCTGCCTTTATGATATATTTATATTAAAAATACCTTAGATTTTTCCTTCTTGTTGATTCCCATCTTACTTGTGGGCAAGAGAAGCCCACAAGCATTTTCTTCTGGGATACAGCACTGCTGTATTCCCAGCATGCACCGCCCGTTTTTGCGCATGCGCAGTAATAGCACATAGTGGCGCTGGAAATTATACAGGTTGCCATCACAACGGGACACATCGTCAGAAGTGCCTGCCCCATTGTAATGGCAGCCTAGCCCTTGGCACTGCCACCTGACTCTTAGGAAATGATGACACACATCTCCCAGGAGCAGTAGCGAGAAGAGGAGCCGAGGGAAGTGACGTCAAGAGCCGAAGTGAGGAAGGGGAAGATTAGAAGGGACCATATAGCATCAGGGATTAAAATGTAAGTAAAAGAAAACTTTGTTGTCCAAATGTAATTTGTTATGTTGTTTGCTGCACAGTTATGTAAACGTATTTTTATGGGTGGAACTCTGTTTTAAACATCACAATAGTGGGTTGATAAGTCAAGTCATGCAAACCCAAAGAACATGTGTTCATTTTGGACAGAAAATCAAACGACAGTGGATCATGCTTTTTCTATACTTGGAAAAACAGAAGGTTCACTTAAAAGTAGATCTAAAACCTTCTGTGACAGAGGATGCCCCCAGCCCTGGTCCCCTTATACTTACCAGAGCCTGATCTTGATCCAGTGCTGTGCACGAGAGCAGAGGCTCTCTCACCTGTCTCTTTTCTCACTGGGAAGATTGAGAGCAGCGAAAGCCAAATTGCACTGTCCGTATCTATAGTCACAAACAGGGTGGCTCTGGAGCGAGTTCATACCAATGCCCCCATAGAAAGCGGCATTCTATATCAGTTTGTATCCACATTTACACAGCTCACAGTGGACAGGGGTGGACTCATGATGTCTGTATGGGCAGATGGATGTAAATATACTTGTGTCCAGTTATATCAGGTTACCTCTGATCTGTCATGTTTAGGTCCTTTACTGTTTTTTTTTTTTTTTTCTATTGCATGCCCTGAATGAACTCGGAGGTAGGCAGGTGTAAACGGACACAAATCTGTTTACATCAGCCTGCCCATAGACCAGTGGTGGCCCGTTCATACAGGGCACAGCCCCCCCCCAATCCGTGCGCCCGGCCCCTAATCTACATGCAGGGAGCCAGACATATGGATTCCAATGTTTTTTGTGTTTTTTTTTAAGCACATGATTAGAGCCTGAGGCTCTAATTGGCTTCAAAAAAGGGTGGGCTCACCTACTTGTGTGACAATAGCGAATTAATATTCACTATTGTCTTCCTGATTGGCCCCAGGCCAATCAGGAAGCAGTTCCTGAGACCCAATTGGCCACGGAGTCTTATGACTCCCAATCGTGTCTCAGGACACACTGACCAATCATGTCTCAAGACACACTTCCTGTTCAGCCCAGAGGACAATGAAGAGGAGATTAGCCCTGCTCTTCATTCCCCCTACCTCCTATGTTAAGGTTAGTCTCCGCCACGCCTTCTCGTCCTTCTAACGCCCAGGGGGTCATTGGTGTGCTTGCAGCAATTGCCGTCTTCCCATCCATCCGGGGGAAGAATGGTGTTAGTTCGTGCCCCCCCCCGAAATATTTATCCACTGCCATAGACCCACATGGAGCTTCCAATCAGGTCCAACCTGATCGGACAGGTGGACATGATTAGAAAGCTCATATTTAAGGTTAAGGGTGTCAGCACATTAGGAACAAAAACAAAAATTTCTAGAGGCGGACCACCATATTGTCTCCAACAGATACTTATACTTACCCTCATTTCATTCATCTGCTACTCCCTTTGACTACTTAGATGGGAAATAGTAGCTGGGATGAAAAAGCCTAACACAACAATGCCAGAGAATTTCAACTTCATATTCTTGGAATATACTTTCTAAAGGGTCAAACTGTGTCTTACTCCACATAAAACAAAGAAATCCTTTTTATATGGAATTGCTCTTTAATAAAGAAACCTCTGACATTGTTCAGATTATTCTGATATTCCTCTAATACCAGCTTTTTTATGTGGAAATGTCTCTCAAAGAAATATCGCAATAGACAAGGTTCACATTTGTTTGATAAGCATTTCACTCATATAAATGTCAGTGCAGTTCTGACTGAACTTCTATGAAAGAGTAATACAAGCAATATAACTACATTTTGCTTATAAACTGAATTTCTAACTAATATAAATCTGTGATGTGTAAAAATAAAAGAAATGAGAACGTAAATAACAAAAGCTGGAAAACAATGATACATATTATCCCTAGAGGGAAAACAGCTCAAGAAGTAGAGAAAGCTTGATAAAATAAACTAATACGAAATCCTAAAAGGAAAAACAAAATTTCTCGTTTCAGAATTAAACCAAACTTTTAAAACATTCCTCGCTTCTAACTATAACATGGACATATCACAATTATTCCCTTTTCTCTATTTGTCCATATGGGTTACATGCTACGTGATTACTTACTGGTTCTTGCTGGAATGTCTTAAATAAAAAAAAAAACAATGGCATCTCACACAGTTTAATCAGTACTAACTGATGACACCTGGTGACATCTCAAAAATGTCACGCATGTATAATATTTAGTTTGTGGCTATGAGTCATGTTCCATTGTAGCTCTTCTCTGCTGTTTCTTGGAAAACAACTGCAAAGGGCCTGATTTATTAAAGCAAAATCATAGTTTTTAAATTTTCCTTATAATGTATATAAATATATATATTTATGGTCAGAGCCCCATGTCCAGGAGAGATGTGAACCACATAAGCACGTCACAAGACTAACAACATAAAGTAGACCTGAAGTGTGCCCTGGTCTGCTGGATGATATGCCAAGAGAAGGGGGCAAAACATTTGGTTAGTGAGGCAATTATTTATTTGAGCTGATAACGTCCTACTGGGCAAGCTTGATAAAGGCTTGTAACATTTCTGCTTGTGGATTGGGGATGTATCGAGCAAAGCAAGCAGATTTCCACCTGCCCATCTTCTTGATGACGTGGTCTGGTACCCTGTTTCGTGACGCTGCTGACACCGCTCCAATACAGAAGGAATGTCCAGAATATCGGCCGGGGTCAAGGCCTAAGTTAAGTAAGAGGATCCTAAAGTGCTTGGTGAACTGGCTACCATTTAGAGGGTTAGTAGGGAAAGGTAGCAATGGGCTAGACTCTGAGAGGTTGGACAGATGAGCTAACAACTAATCTAGAATGACCACTGGGCACCAGGCGTTGTGAGTTTGGAAAAGTTTGATATCTACCCTGGGACCTGACTATTGCGTTTTGGACACTACAAGGTGTAGGATGAAGTGATTCTGGTGGCGTGTCAGATGGCGTCTACGTAGTACCTGTCAGCCGGCAGACAACACCAGCTGTGTGTGACAATATGATATGAAAGCCAAGATGCGCTTGCGATCTCCTAATACTGCCCCGGGGTTTGAGGCTAGGAACCTGTCATAGGACTTCCAGGCAGTACGGTAGGCCTTCAGGGTGTTGCGAGATAATGACTGATTAATAAGGCGGGTTGCATCGTGTATGTGTTGCTTTAATCCAAAGTTAGCTGTGACCAAGGTGGGATAAGAGATGTGGCTGGGTTGGCTCCAGGTTCCTGTGGAAAGAATGACGCAAAGTTAAATCAGGATAGTGCGACGGCATAGGTTTTGTACTTGACCGAGATATAGATGCAGTGCACATTGAATTGGTGCTGAAGGGCTAGTTGCACCAGCCTGGACAGGAAGGACATGATGGCTAGCAATTTGGACCTGCCTTTATTTATGATATTAGCTCTGGCCTGATTGTCTGTGACAAACGTTACTGTTTGCCCTACCCAGGTGCTGCCCCAGACTTGAGCTGCTGCCACAATGGGATAGAGTTCTAATAATGGGGAGGGCTGACTGAACCCGGGAATCAGGAGGATTTCTGGTGGCCATGGCCCTGCAAACCAATGATGGCCAAAAATTGCCGCAAAGCCTGTAAAGGCTGCGGCGTCCGTGACTAGGTGAAGAAGAGGCTGCTGAAGGAATGAACATTGATATGCCATTCCAGTTCGTGAGCAATTCACCCCACATTGACAATTCCGCTATTGCTGCGCCATCTAGTTTAAGAATTTGGTCAGGATCTTGCGCCTGCAAGAGGAAAACTATTAGGCGCGAGATGAAGGACCGCCCCTGAGGGATGATCCTCATGGCGAAGTTAAGCATGCCAAGTAAAGATTGTCTCTTGGTGCACCCTCGAGGAAGGGTAAAGGTGTGAACGACCGACCTGATGTGGGTCAACTTGTCGGGAGGCAGGCTGGCCTGCATGGAGTGTGGGTCGAGCATGACACCCAAGAAGGGGATGGACTGTGCCAGGCCTTCCACTTTCTTTTCTGCTATGGGCACATTGAGATGTCATTGAGATAGTGAATCACTTTCTGACAACATGCGTGATGTGACAGGATCCAGGAAAGGGACTGGGCAAACGTATCGAACAGCAACGGGCTGCTTTTAGAGCCAAGTGTCAACTTGGTGGCGAAATAGTACAAGCCTTTCCACTTGATTCCGTGTCACTGCCAGAGGTATGGCTCGATGGGCAGTAACTTGAAAGCGTCCAAGATGTCCGCTTTGGACAGCCAAGGGCCTGCTCCTATGCAAATGATAGCTTGAATAGCTAGGTCGACTGGTGAGTACTTAAGGGAAAACTCCTCTGAGGGTATTAGGGAGTTCAAACTTGGGATGTGAGAACAATGAGGCGCGGACGCATAATACTCTAAATAAAGTTTATTGGAAAACTTGCCCTTGACAAGTCCAATAGGGCTGACTCTCCAGACAGTGGAAGGTGACTTGAAAAAGGGGCCGATCATGTACCCCGGTCGTCGGTGACGGCTAACAGTAGGTTCTTGCATTCGTGGGTCCTGTGGGGAAGCGTGATGAGGCCAGTGTGGAATCCTGAGGTGAACCCCTGCATGAGGAAGGCGGCCAGGAAGGGAGTTGGGTGTGAGGATAGGAAAAACCCGAGCCACCCGACCTGGACGTGTCCTAGTCATGAGGAATTTAGCTGCTTGATGCCGCACGACACTTTGGGATATGCTTTATGTCATGTGAGGCAAATATGAAGGAGCTTACAGTGAGCATAGCTGCAAGTCCTGAAATTTAACATTTTTGCAGATAGATGCACCCTCCAATGCCCTGATTGGTCGTCCTAACTTGTCCACCTGGGATGGCTGTGTGAATGCCGGCAAGTTTTGAGCGGCACTAGAGGTGGAGGGATAGCTGGGGAGGCATCTGCGCAGAGTGGGGAGCGTAGACCAGCGAACTGGCGGCAGAATAGGTGTGTGTCGATGGTGCTCCAGTTGGTAGTAACCTGGAACTGAGAGAGTCTAGCTGTTGTCTTAGCTGAGAATGACCAGTGGTAATCATAGAATGAAACCCCCCCCGTAATTGAGACCCAAATCCACTACTGCATGCAGATACAAGTCCAGTTCTTCCCTCCTGTTGGGGTTGGCCATGCAAAGAACATCTGTGACCATCCCAAAGGCTAGCACAAACTCTGTGAAAGTGAGCTTGTGGTTAAGCCTAGGGTCCTTAGCCTTCAGGACGATTCAGATGCCCCCCCAGGAATATGACTTGTTGTCAGCCATGTCGTGAACTGATATGAGGAGGGATGTTAGGTTAACATCCTTGCCATCCAAGATGTCCTTCCTGATGCCAGCTGGGACAAGGTGCGCAGGGAAGACAGTCGTGCAGATGTAGCTGAAGGCATAGGGACGGCAATGGTGACTGGGTCTTGTAGGAGCGCAGCTGGGCGTACCTCCAGGGCTCCCACTCTGGCCTGGATGTCAGTGACTGCTGTTGACAGTGTGGTCACTGAGGAGTGGACCTGAGTAATAGCTGAGGATATAGACTGCAGTGATGCCTGGGTGCCTGGTAGGGCTGCCGCTGGCGTTGGGAATAGCAGCCTAAAAAGCTTGGCTATCCTAGCTGTGGCAGGGTAGGAAATACCCCTGCACCACAGCTCTGCTGTGAGTTTGGGAATGGTCTAAGCTCTGGGAGATTGAGTGCCCCTGCTTCCTGAACCCACAGAGGGTGACGGCGGGGCGGGGGGCAAACTCTTCGCTGTCGGCCTGCGACATGGCTTCAACTAAAAGACAAGGAGGGGAAACTCATATGTTAAGATAAGTTGTAGGGTTGGAGGGGACAGATGCGTTGGGTAGGTAAGATGGAGAAAAAGGAGGAAAACGAGAAGGAGCAGAAAAGGAACGACAGGCATTGTGAAGAAGCCAGTTTGCGTACGAACGCTGTTGAGTGGAAATTTAGAAAACGCAAAAGAATGCGTGAGAACCGAGGTGAGCCAGGAGGTGTCTGGCCAAGTACCTGATAGCTCGGGTAGGAATGTTGCAATCTGTAGCTTATTGATGTATGTTCTGCCTGCTAACGCTTGCACTGCCAGCAAGCTTGATGTTGAGCGACCTTGTTTACGTGGTGAAGGATCTCGCTTTGAAAACAGAGTGAAGTGCACAGAAGTATGTGACAGTTACTAACACCTCAGGAGCAACTCAAATCATGTATGTGAAGTAAAATATGTTGTGAAAGAATGCTTTAAGGAAAATGCAAGGGAGGATCCCTTGAATTACGCACCTGACTCTAGCTTGTGAAGTCCTGGTTGGGGTTGAGAACTGGGTCGACCAAGAACCTGTAGTAAGGTGACATAGGAAATTGATTAAAAGGGGGGATTGCAAAGAGCTGTTTGGGGCATGGTTGGCCCCCTGGTGAAGGTGTGAGCCCTGTCATCAGTGTGTGTGTTTTTTTGTGTGCTTTTTTATGAACACTTTTTTTTTTTAGTTTTACCTGAGGGAATACCATCCAAACCTGGTGCAGGATGGACCAACTGGAACTCTACTGACCTAAAGGGGAAAGCGATAGAGAATAGGTGAATGGCCGATTTGAGCCACTTGCAGAGATGCTTGCAACGTTTCCAAGTAAGCAGCCTTATCAGGAAGGAGAAAACAAAGCTAGCGGAATTTGAGCATGTAGGAATGACCGACTGCAACAACGTACGAATAGATGGAGTGAGATGTGTATGTTTATGCTTGATAAGAGTAATGTAAAGCCAAGGATCCGAATCGTTGTGCCATCGTGATGTCACGCCGATGCAACTAGATTCAGATCGGGCTGCAAAGTGAGTAAATGGTGTTGAGTGTAGAGCCGAGGATCCGAATCGTTGTGCTGCCGCGATGTCATGCCGAAGCGACTAGATTCGGATCGAGCTGAAGAGAGTGTGAGGTGTGTGGTGTGTAGAGTTGAGGATCCGAATCGTTGTGCCACTGCGTTTGTACCGCTGATGCAACCAGATTTGGATCGGCTGGAGTGCGAGTAATGGTGAGGTTTGTAGTGCCGAGGATCCGAATCGTTGTGCCGCTAATGCGACTAGATTCGGATTGGGCTGTAGTGTGAGTAATGGTGGGGTTTTTAGTGCCCAGGATCCAAATCGTTGTGCTGCTGATGCAACTAGACTCAGATCGGGCTGGAGGGTCAGTGAATGGTGTGGTATGTAGGGCAGAGGATTTGGGACATATGCCACCGATGCAGAAGTGGCTGTAGTGTGAGTGATTTTGTGGATTTGTATCGTTCTTGCCGCCGAGGCGACTTGATACGATTGGTCCTGAGCAATGGGCTGACATGAGTCGTTACGTCGCAGATGCGAATGGACTCAAATGAGGCACAAAATCTTTACGAATGGGGAACATGATAACCAACAGTTCGTTTGTAGGAAGGGTAATACCAAATCCTACCTCGACAGCGAGCGTGGAACGATCAACGAAAACCTACGAACGGGGAACTGCTACACCCTGGAATTCGAAAACACAGACTCACGAACATGCAGTGAGCTGGCAGAGTTGGCCTGGTGATGTAATATCATGACACTGGAACCGACAAAGACCAGTGTGGGTGGTCTGCTTAAATACCCCCTGGGCTCCTCCCATAAATAATTTCAATCCACCATACTGGCATATATATATATATATATATATATATATATATATATATATATATATATATATAAATGAAAACAACTACAACTTCATAAATACTTGTTTGACAGGGTACGTCCTTGACAAAGGATTCAAATAGAATTATGAGTTTTCTCATAGCAAGCAGCGAACACAGCATAAATTGTTTGTATTCAGACTTTTACCTCTCTCTACATTAAAAATGTAAATGTAGCTGTCTAATCACAAAAAGGGGGCAGTTTTTTAACCACTTCCTGCTGGCCATACACATAAATGTGGCCTCTCGGCGGGTAGGTTTTAACGCATATACACTCACCGGCCACATTATTAGGTAAACCTGTTCAATTGCTTGGTAACACAAATTGCTAATCAGCCATTGGTAGCAATTCAATGCATTTAGGCATCTAGATGTGGTGAAGATGACTTGCTGAAGTTCAAACTGAGCATCAGAATGGGGAAGAAAGAGGATTTAAATGACTTTGAACGTGGCATGGTTGTTGGTGCCAGGTGGGCTGGTCTGAGTACTTCAAAAACTGCTGATCTACTGGGATTTTCACAAGCAACCATCTCTAGGGTTTACAGACAATGGGCCAAAAAAGTGAAAATATCCAGTGAGCGGCAGTTGTGTGGACGAAAATGCCTTGTTGATGTTCGAGGTTTAGAAGAGAATGGGCAGACTGGTTCGAGATGATAGAAAGACAACAGTAACTCAAATGACCACTCATTACAACCAAGGTATGCAGAATACCATCTCTGTATGCACAACATATTGAACCTTGAAGCAAGTGGACTACAGCAGCAGAAGACCACACTGGGTGCCACTCCTGTCAGCTAAGAACAGGAAACTGGGGCTACAATTCACACAGGATCACCAAAATTGGACAATAGAAGATTGGAAAAATGTTGCCTGGTCTGATGAGTCTCGATTTTAGCTGCGACATTCAGATGGTAGTGTCAGAATTTGGCGTAAAAAGCAAGATAGCATGGATTCATCCTGCCTTGTGTCAATGGTTCAGGCTGGGGCTGTAATGGTGTGGGGGATATTTTCTTGGCACACTTTGGGCCCCTCAGTACCAGCTGAGCATCGTTTAAAAGCCACAGCCTACCTGAGTATTGTTGCTGACCATGTCCATCCCTTTATGGTCACAGTGTACCCATCTTCTGATGGCTACTTTCAGCAGGATAAAGCACCATGTCACAAAGCTCAAATCATCTCACCACTGGTTTCTTGAACATGACAATGAGTTCACTGTACTCCAATGGCCTCCACAGTCTTCAGATCTCAATCCAATAGAGCACCTTTGGGATGTGGTGAAATGGTGGAACGGGGTGCGTGGCTAGCAGGCACTGAAGATGGCTGCTTGATCTCACAACTTCACAGCGAGGGAGAACACCGGATCGAATAACGCCCGACAGACCGGAGCGATTTGCCCCAAAATCGCCTCACAGCTGCCCGCAGTGCCGACCGACAATGTCTCGCAAACGAATGGGAGAACGAGGCCTCAGAAAACTCACCACGTTCCTGTTTCCACAGGACAAGGTCAGTGCTTTCCAAGATGGCACCGGCGGCCTGACAGAAACAAGAGAGGCTTACACAGACCTCCCTGATGACATCCACAATGAAATGGGCACAGCTCCTCTGCCTATATCCCCTACTCATGACCCTGGATCTGATCCACTAACTTCCAGCCCTGCTAAGGCTCAGATGCGGATGGATACACCGCAATCACATTCTCCTCATGCCAATGCTGCAGCCCAGGCCCAGGCCTTCAACCCCTTTCAGTCTAACCAGGCCCTGCATAATTCCATGGCTTCTTTCCCCACCTCAGGCCAGCCAGTAATA